>NW_015505391.1:972727-996508 GCF_001515645.1 Sinocyclocheilus grahami | reverse complement strand
AAAAAAAAAAATACTATGGAAGTCAATGGCAACCACCAACTGTTTGATTACCAGCAAAATATTCAAAATATCTTCTTTTGTGTTCAACATAAGAAAGCAACTCATACGGGTTTGGAACGACATGAGGGTGAGTAAATGATGACAGAATTTTAGTTTTTGGGTGAACTATCCCTTTAAGTTCACACTACTGTCCTAACAGAGTAACTGCAGGAGTAGTTAATCTCATTAATTATGAATATTATGCACTAATATTTGACAAAATAGGGTCAGATGCCCCACTGGGTAATACCAGCGTCTCTAGAAAATGGTGATCTGTGACATTGTATTATTATTGTATTGTATTAATATTATTATTGTATTTTTTTTTATTTAAATTTGAATGTGTGGAGTAAAAAATAATGTTTTTATTTTGAAGCGAAATGGGTAAGGTGCCCCTGTCCCCCTAGAAATGGCACAGAAGGCCTCAAGTGGCGTGTTGTTGCAAGTGTTATATTTTTAAAATGTAATAATTAATGAGGTTATTATTCAATAATTCTAAGTAATTCCATGTGCATTTCATTTTTGTTATGCATTAAAATCAACAATTGAGTGGCTAATTAAGTGAAATCATCAACTGCTATGACATACTGTACTGTATCTTCAATAAAATATATGGGAAGATAAGTATATTCATATGCTTGCATATAAGTCATAGACAAAGCATAATCCTAGTATAAGAGATTCATCTGAAGGGCAAATTTATTCTATCAACTAAATTGTCAAAACACAATTTTAAAATGAATATCAATGACTCGCAGTATACACATTAAAGTGTTAGTTTGCTCAAAAAAACAAAAAACAAATCTGTCATGTTGTCCCGAAACTGCACGACTTCCTTTCTTCTGTTCATTTCAAAAGAAGAAATTTTGAAGAACGTGAGCTCTGGATTTTTAGTACATACTTTCATGTGTGAAGCACTGCAAAAGCAACTGCTCCCCGGGCGCCGCAGCATAAATGGCTGCCCACTGCTCCGGGTGTGTGTTCACGGTGTGTGTGTGTGTGTGTTCACTACTGTGTGTGTGCACTTTGGATAGGATAAATGCAGCGCACTAATTCCGAGTATGTGTCACCATACTTGGCCACGTGTCACGTCACTTTAAGGAACACAAATGAAGATATTTTTAATATTCTCTCATTGTTTTTGTCCACCCATGATCTCCATGCAATGCAAACCAATAAAGTTTGTTCTTGTGCGTCGAGCATACACTGTTGCGCTTCTGTTTGCCATATTTTATGTGCTCTGTGTATGTACATTGATCAGTATTAAATTAAATCTGTTCATAATTCAATTGTCTCTTTCGAGGACTTGGATTAAACTGTTTGATTTCTATAGATTTCTTGCATAATGTTTTTATTAACTTTTTATATTTTATTTTATTTTTGGTTCAGTGTACTTTCAGTTGATAGACAAAAATGAGATTAAAATATTAAAAATATCTTCATTTGTGTTTTGAAGATGGACTAAGGTCCTGTGGGTATGACACACATGAAGATGAGAAAAATGATGACAGAATTTTCATTTATTGCATGAACTAAACCTTTAAACATGATGTAAAGTCTACTGACAGTCATTTCAATGAGGCCCGATTTTCTTGATTTTTTTCTTTTTTTTTTAAGTGTATATACAGTATTGGGAAGTAAATTGATACAAATATTTTTTTTTTAATTTCTCAGTTGCATCATTAAATTGCATAATACCACATATTATATCAGCATTGCTCACTGAAAAAACCCATATTTGTTCACCTAATAGTTTGTAAGACATTGTATTGTTTACGAAGAGCCATGCCGACTTTAATACAGCCATACACCTATTCCATTATTTTTTTAAACATTATTTTTGTCTGTGTTGAGCTGGATGCTGTGAAGATATCCTGAGAAATTGCCATGTCTTATTTGCCTCTCCTGAGCCGTGGCAAAGAGAGGTCCAGGTTCCATGTTGGGCGCCTGATTGAAATTAATGACCACAGAGAGCAGGGTCAATGCTGCAACAAACAGAATGACATTTACTTAGCGGCCGTATCTGATCTGCTTTCATTGGGGCCTCCTGGGTCTCTCCCCCTCTCCCCTGCTGAAATAAACGGCCTTTGACCAGCTTAGATAACCAGTTAAAACCATATTACTAGTTTCCTGTATTAGGTATGCTGCTTAGGGTTGGAAAACCTGAACCAAATTTTAAGTAAAAATAATAATTACAAAAATAAATCAGTAATACCGTAACAAATGCTTCTAATTACATTTGGTCCCATTATTGGTTCTTCTATGTCTTCAGTGAGTGACTCATAACTTTTTTTCCCTCCGGTGTAGACAGAACACAAAAGGACTCTACTTCCATTTATAGCACAGTGCAATAGAAATTGTGAGCTTTAAATCTGGATTTAAAATCACTGTAAAGCCAATATTAAAGGGGTCATATGATGCTATTTAAATTTTTCCTTTCTCTTTGAAGTGTTACAAGCTCTTGGTGCATAAAAAAGACCTGTAAAGTTGCAAAGACTAAAGTCTCTCAAATCCAAAGAGATATTCTTTATAAAAGTTAAGAGTTAACCACGCCTACCTAAAACAGCTCGTTCTAACACGCCCCCACATGTCTATGTCGCAATGTGGGAAGATTTGCATAACGTCGCCCAGATGTTCACACAAAGAAAGAAAGCTTAACTTTTATTCTCGCTGTAGTATTGTTGCTGCCGCCATGTTGTGAAGGCGCTGTGTGTTTTGTTTGGCCTTTTTAGAAGAGGACGATATCCGCTTCGTCATGCCTAGAGCTGATCCATATCATACATCAACTTCGCGCTGTAGATCGCCGGATCGGTTTTCACTGTGGACGAAGCGGAGTCCAGCCCGGGGTCGTCACGTGGTTGCCGTAAGCCCGCCCGGCCGCTCCTTTTTCAAATCTGCCAGCCGCTGCTCACTCTAGCCGCCGGCCTCTGCTCACTCAAGCCCGCCGTGTGTGACACAGTGTTTCGTTGTGAAAGCGAAACTACTTTCTTTGGCCTTCCAAAAGGGGACACGAGTAGAAATCAGTGGTTAAGTTGTATTTACAACATTGTTCCAGAACAGTTCAACCCAAATATTCAGATGTGTGCAGCGCATTTTATGAAGAACTGTTTCCTGATCCTGGTAGAGTAGACTACAATGCCGCCTGCTCTGACTCACAGACTGTAAGTACGTTTTTTTATATTTAAAGAATTTGCCACTGACGATTCAAACGCGAGTTTTGAGCAGTGTAGAGTAGCGCTTGTAGTTTGTCATTTCTCCGATCACAAATGCAGACATGGTTTTATGTTTACGCTGCGCGATGCAATGTGTAAAAAGACAGTATAAGTCATTATAATCCGTAATTATGTCCCCACTGGATGCAACAAATGCCTCATTTATAATGGGTTTTAATGTTTTTGTCTTGTCGCTCCGGCTGGACAGGGCATCACAGTATGGTAGGGGCATAACATTTCCGTCACACGCTTAAGGGTATTCAGCCAATCACAATGCACTGGATAGCTGGCCAATCAGAGCACACCTCGCTTTTCAGACCGATGAGCTTTGTAAGAAAAGCGGGGCATAGAGGAGAAACAATAATGTACAGTATGTGGAAAATGTTTTTTTAACCTTAAACCGAATAAACACATTTCATTACACCAAATACACAAAATAATGTTCCTTTTCGCAACATCATATGACCCCTTTAAGTATGTGTTCTGCGTTGGTCACACCAGAAAAAAAATTATTATTAACCACTAAAAAAATCCGCTAAGCACATTAAGTTATTAAAATCTCGAAAAAATGAGCGGTATCCTCTGCCCTCAAACTCTGGGGGTGTGTCCGCTGTCTGCGATGAAACCACACCCACTCGTGGGAAAGCTGCCGCCTCTTAACTGTCAAATACCGCTACAGCCTGAACTTTACAAAACCATACATATTTGCTCCAGTGCGTCATCGACAGCTATTATAGTTTTAGGGGAGGGGCCATGATCAGTGACTCCAGTGCGTCATCGAACCACCGTTTTAGCCCCGCACAAAAAAATCCTAAACACAGAATTGGTGAAAAACTGTTTAATGGTCTAACGCCACTATTCAGTACTACAGAATTCACAGTCTTTGTAATGTGTTTCAGCAATACTTTTATAATGCGTTTAGAAACAATTCTCAGAATTGACTTTACAGAGACTTTAATATGATTCTTGAATGTGATTTATTGAATCTGTGAAAAAAGACTTCGTCTAATGGATAAAAAAAGTTACTAAACAGGTCTGTTTTCTTTTTGTTTTTTTTTACTTAAAGGGATAGTTCACCCAACAATTTTAACGATCTTACTAAGTTTCTGGTCCTGGGAACAGTTGCATTGCCGTCTATGCCAAAACATTCTCACTCCCAACTCGTCATATTGACGCTTGGTCATGACCCCTAGGCATCGCTTTTTGATGCTCGGTGTTCCCCTTTAGCATCACTTTTCGACATGCAGGATACTTTATTGCTTTCAGTTGTTTGCCTTATGCGTCAGATCAAGACACATTTAATGGTTTGCATGCATTTTTAAAAATGGAAATCATTTTATATAAGCTTATACTTTCATAGATATTTTGGAGCACCTAACCCACCTCTGCCCTAAACCTATCCACTTCTGAACAATATAAAACATGTAACGGGCAAATAAAAGCACAGTCACAGGTATTTATTGCAAAAACTGACCATAAAAAAAGTAGTATAAAAGTATTACAAACAAGTCGTGTTGCATTCCAAGTCTTCTGAAGCCATACGATATCTTTATGCGAAGAACAGAGTAAATCATAAGGTGTTCGCTGAAAAAGATTCCACTCCCTTAAAGTGCACCGCTCACACCTCATTCAAAAAGATACTCCCGAACATTAGCATGACGCAATCGTCACGAGACACACAAGAGCCAATGGCATTTCTCAACCAAAGCTGACGTAATGCTTCTTCTGGTGGCAAATTTTTGAATTTGTGCACAGACTGCACACACACACACACACACACACACACACACAGCACGATCTGAGATTTTTGGCGGATGGACAAATCAATCTCTCCCAAATCAATCGTTTTGCCTCGGAAGACTTGGAATATTAATACTTTTTGAATAAATTGTGACCGTAGCTAAAGTCTGTTAAATATTTTATATTATTTATTTTATTTTAAAATTTTATATTGACAAATGGTTAGGTTTAGGGGTAGGGGTTGGTTTACATGCTCATAAATGTGTAAATTGTGTAATGTAAATAAAATTTACAAATTGTTGGCAAAATTATGACCCAATATATCGTTTAATCATGACGATAAAATTCCCAACATGCCTTTCGTGTCTGCATATTGATGCCAAAGGGTTCTTATTTAAAGCAATGGAGGACCCTGCACATCGAAAAATTGCTCTAAAGGGGTACTCTGTGCATTAAAAAGTGACGCCAAAGGGTCCTGACCAAGAGTCAATATGTGACGAGTTGGGAGTGAGAACGTGTTGTCTATGCAGGGTCCGAAAGCTCTCAGTTTTAACAAGAAATATCTTAATTTGTATTCCGAAGATGAACGAAGGTCTTACGGGTTTGGAACGGCATGAGGGTGAGCTATCAATTTAACTGTTTAGTATTTTCATCATGTCTTGAAACAGTCAGACAACTGTTGCTGTGCTAAGTGTAGTATGTGTAATGTCAAGAGACTGTGATTGGAAACTTTTCACCATGCCGTCATGCTACTTTTCAACAGTGGTGTATAAAGTACCTGTATATATATATATATATATATAAACAAATGTTCATACACAGCTTGAGTAGCAAGATTGTGTTCAGTTTTAACTCTTTCTTCCATTTTGTATTTTTGGGTAAGGAAAAACTTCATCCGGTACTTAAAGTGTCTTTCATTCCAACATAAGAAAAAGTTTCTGGAATCTGCATCTGAAATAGCATTTAGATGTATTTACACAGTTTATGTATCCCAGAGGGGACATGGATGCATTTAACCTGCAGTTACAGATGGATGGATAAATGTTTTGTTTTTAACATAAAACGTTGAATACTGATATTTGAAATGATTTAAAAACATGGTCGAAATGTGAAATTAATACCACCAGTAGGTGTCAGCAAGTGACTGTTAATGAGTTGAGTCATTGAGATTCAACTGATTCATTCAAACGGCTGATTAATTCAGGAAGCATTTGACCGTGTTAATGAGTGAATCACTGAATCATTTATTTAGCCGATTCGTTCAAAAGGCTGATTCATTCAATAAGTAAACACCATTGCTCAGAGACGCAACACAGTGCTGTGATCTTTGTTTGGAACTATTTTCGTTGGCAAAATTGAGCAAAAACAAGCAATATTATGTCTAAAATAAGTCACTTGCAATAGCCAGTGCAGAGACTGTAAAATTGGGGTAATATGATCATATTTTCTTGACCTGGTAAGGACTCTAGCCGCTGCATTTTGGACTGCCTGTAGCTTGTTTATTGAAGATGCAGGACAACCAGCTAGCAGTGCATTACAATAGTCCAGTCTAGAGGTCATGAATGCACAGGTATCATGTTTCGTAACTTGGCAATGTTTTTAAGATGGAAGAATGCCGTTTTTGTTACATGGGATATATGATTTTCAAAAGACAAGTTGCTATCTAATATAACACCCAGATTTTTGACTGTAGAGGAGGTAACCGTGCATCCGTCTAGTTGCAAATTGTAATCCACGAGATTCGGTGTACTGTCTTTTGGTCCACTAAGTAATATCTCTGTCTTATCCGAATTTAATAGGAGAAAATTATTGGTCATCCATTCTTTTACATTTTTAACACACTCCGTTAGCTTAGATAATTTAGAAGTTTCATCTGGTCTTGTTGAGATATATAGTTGAGTATCATCGGCATAACAGTGGAAACTTTACTGAACTTGTATAAAATTATTATTAAATTTGTTATGCTGATATCTGCAGAAAACGGTACTCTTTGTGTGATATAGGTTGTTAACTATATTAAATTATATAAATATAAATAGCATACAGAAGCATTTTTGATTTAGAATGCCTTGAATTTTGAATTTTTAATAGACTAATAAACAGGGCTGGGTAGGTTACTTTTAAAATGTATTTCACTACAGATTACAAAATACATGCTTTAAAAAGTAATCAGTAATGTATTTTGTTAAATTACTCTGGTTTAGTAACTTAATCTAAATAATTTTAGAATACTTTGAAATACTTAAGCTATACACAAAAGGAACATATTAAAGTCTTGTTTGTATGTTTTCCAACTCCAAATAAAAGTGACATCTACCAGTCATAAGATTTGCGTTTTCCTTGCATTTTATTTTTAACAACATCAGTTTTCCACAGCATTTCTATGAACAACAAAAACAATGTTGTGTCATTTAAATCTACCAATCAATATAAATTCAATTTGAATACAATGAATGGGATTCTATGCGGTTTCATGCTGCATTCCCAGCTTCAAAACGGATCCAAACACACCAAACATATCATAAAAGTAGCCAAAACAACTGGCACAGTTCTCCAAGTTATACAATAGATTTGTTTAATGAATGGACCAAACTTTAAACTTTGATAACTTACCTGATAATCCTCTCTATGGAGAAGCGATCAGCACAAAAGAATCGCAGAGTCAAAATTGACAGGGCTCGTTTCAGCAACTTAATGTCGTTATAGTTCAATGTAATTTAACAAACATGGTTCACTAACGATGCTTTTGGGAAACACACCCCAGATCTATCCAGTTTAATGTGAACCATTCACACTGGTTTCGTTAAACAAAATAAATGATTCATTTAAAAGATTGAATCAAAAGAATCATCTGTTTACGAATCAGATCATGAACTCACATTACCGCACCAAAGATAATCTATTCTTGAACATTTCGAATGAGTAAAGACTTCAAGTTTTTAGGAGTCTAACTTGCAAACGCCAGACCACTGATTCGTCAAACCTGCTTTCCTGCAGTCTGTGTTCTTCTGACTATTTTGTAGTAAGTAACGAATATGCTTCGGGGAAATGTTTCGGAGTAAAAGTATACATTTTAATTAGGAAATGTAGTGGAGTAAAAGTAAAAGTTGCCTGAAACCTAAAACTCAAGTAAAGTACAGATACTCCCAAAAGATACTTAAGTACTGTAACAAATTATTATTACTTCGTTGCATTACACCACAGCTTTTCAAATGTCTTTTTTGCATAGATTTGATTTTTACCTTCTTCCCAGACCCATAAAATTTCTATATTTTAAATATTGTATTCATAAATACTGCGAAAGTACTTTTCAGGAGTCATTTCCATCACAACCAACAATTTTCCACCTAATATATCACCTAAATAAATAAAATGTATTGTGCAGCATGTCCAATAAAGCTGTCATTTTGTGCAAAATATGCAAGAAATTGTGAAAATATTTAATTATTGTGTATGTTTGTTTAGGATACCAAAAAATACTAATTACCCTTTTCAAAATAGTGACGACTATATTCCAAAAAAATGCAAAAAATTTAATTTACACCATTATGTCCATTACAGAACACATAATGTGAGATGTAGTGGACGTGACAAAGTTTCAGGGGGAAAAAAATCTCAATTTTCTCCTGATTTTTATGTGTATATGCCGTTGCATTACAAAAAAAAATGTTAATAGAAACGTGTCTCACTCAGTGTTTGGTATCATCTCGACTGCTTTGGCTTTTGTCAGACCGTTTACATGACCCCTGCTTCTAAATCGGCCTCTCTGAAAATCAATGATTGCTGGGTCTTCCCGCTATGCGACGACTCCCATTGAATTGGTAATGGCCTTTTCCTCTGCGCCATTCCCTTGCAACATCTTTTTGGATGTTTCCCCCTCCTGCAAAATACAAAGGGAAGGAGTATGTCTTGGGAATGTTAACGCTGTTTAGTGAAAACGAGTGCCTGTGGAGTAGGCTGACGGTTCATATGTGACCTTGGAAAGATATTCCTCACACACAGAGGGAGCTTATCTGTTTTCCCTTTGTAAACCTCATGTGGAAGGTATATGGGTTTTTGCTTTGGTCTGTTTGGATATTCAGGAGATTTGTAAACCGTATGTGTTGTTGGAGTCAGTTGGGATGAGATAAAATGTGTGTTTTTTTTTTCCCAGCAATGATCGTGTTGGATATCTCACTGTTTTATCAAGGGGATTTTGTGTTTACTATGCTTTCTGCTTTGTATTGAGTCCTCTTCAGAGGAACTCTGAGAAGAAACGGTTAAACAAGAAAAAAATGGATTGTGCTTCAGTGTAAATATATTCGTCTAGGGGTATTGTGGTGTTGCATGTGTACATCATCTTAACAGGAAATACTTTAAAACCTAGCAATTGTCCAGAAGAAGCTGTCATGATTTTAAGTGTAAATATTTAAAGTAATCAGCTATATGTCCCATTATGCAACTAATCTTTGACAAAAATCTTATGTGGCAGCCTGAAGATGAATGGTATCACAATATGGTTAATTTTGATGGTAATCCAACAGTGAAATGTTTTATGTAGTGAATTTATAATGTAATTTTTTTTTAATGATGCAAAACAAAAAAAATATGATTATTCATAACAGATTCATGATAATCTGGCATCAGTATAGAACTGGCTTCACTTTTAGCTTCGCATTAACACTTGAATGAAAAAATCCTCAAAACAGTCATATGTTTACAGTATAAATGTGTCTGGCTGAACATAGAGTATACAATATAGAATACTACATTAGTGTGTCAAGTTGCGACACTGCATAGCAACTGTAAACAATCTTCAGTCAAGCAGTATTTACAGACACGGCGTATTGAAATGAAATCACTCCCAAACAATCAGAAATTACTAATAATCGAGCTTTATTCAAAGAATGTTAAATGACGAACAAATGTTGAACCACTATTGCTATACATTGAGAGTGGATGATAACTAGTGACCATCAATATTACAAATGCATTTTAATCCAGTACTTTAACAAAACAAAAAATTTTTAGTGTTTTTTTTTTTTTTTTTTTTTTGGTCATATATCTTTCCTTCCACCCTAGCTGTGAAATCTGAAATTTATTTAGCATGTTATGTCAAATGTGTTCAAACTGCTAGCAGAGCTTTTCAGATATGACCACCACCTTTTTCTCTTCAGTTTCTTTACTAGGGGTTTTGTGCTTCATAAATCAAATTGTCCCAGCAGACCTTACACTGTCATATCTGAAACTGATGAATTATACAATTTATTAGAAAGATTTTGAATCGTCTCTGTGCTCTATTGGCAGGTGCGCTTGGGGCGATTGCAGTTTTTATTAATATCCAGCGGTAGTCGTCTCACAGGGTAGAATGCAAATTATGACTACAAAGGGATTATTTATTCGTTATGACACTGCAGGAGTCACAGTGAGTCAACAGAGTTAAAGGTCCCCTTAGAGAACATTTTCATCAGTTCCCAAGTCCCGTCTGAGCTATAAAGGGATGTTGGGATATATTATAATATGTTTATATATTAATATATTATATATATAAAAACTACAGAGACTACAGTTATTGTTAATACTGTAAAACGGAATTAATACAATTTTATAAAATTATTATACATGATTTATGGTCTCCAAATTTTCCATGGTTTATAATTGCATTTTGGTACAAATTAGGGGTGATATTTATATATTATTTCTGAATGTGATTTATACACTGATGTGACTTATGTATTTTTATTTTTTTTTCCTTCAAAACAATGAAATTTTGTCCTGGTGACTTACAATCAGATGTAACTTATATTCCAGAAAATTCTGTGTGTATGTATATGTATATGTATAACTTATATATACATGTAACTTTTTTATATATATATATACATGCATACATACACACACACACACACACACACACACACACAGGTTTACATTTGTGAAAAGTGGGGACATCCCATAGGCGTAATGGGTTTTTATACTGTACAGACCGTATAGTCTATTGCCCTACACCAACCCTACCCCTAAACCTACCCCTTACAGGAAACTTTGTGCTATTTCAGATTTTCAATACACTCCATTCTGTGTGATTTATAAGCGTTTTGAAAAGTGGGGACATGGGTAGTGTCCTGAAAATTCACCTTCTCCTTGTAATACCTATGTCATACCTTTGTCATTATACAAATTTATGTCCTCATTTGTCAAAAAAATGCGTACACACACAGAATTTTCCGGAATATAAGTTACATCTGATTGTAAGTCACCAGGACAAAATTGCATTGTTTTGAAAAAAAAAAAACATTACTAAATCACATCAGTGTATAAATCACATTCAGAAATAATGTCAAATACCAGTAAATAAAACAAAATGTTTGCATCCATTATGAACACTATAAACATGTATTTTAGTTCCCTTAATTTTACAACAAATCCTCTAAATTTAACTTGGTACAGGAATGCAAAATCTAAAGTGTAAAACAAAAATAAATTATAACGACATGCGTTATAAATAACATTTATTATAAATGCCAAGCCTAAAAAAAAATATTTAAAGCAAAACTAAAACAAAGATACTTTTCGGTTATAAATAAATAAGGTAACCTATTCCGTAACTATTATCACACCTATATGTACTGCATCTGTCGTAGAACTTACCATTATCATGGACTTGAAATGTGTCTACAGTTGTCTTGCACTTTACAATTTCACCCAAAATGCTGTTTATGAAATATTTTGCTTTTGATGATGGTATATAGCTTGAGGTGTTTTATTGCTTGGTTTAAATCCAAGAGGAACTGGTCATAGTGGATGTTTGCTGAGACACAGCCAGCACTTCACCATCTGTGAAGTTTAGAGCGTTTTCTACCACTTGAATTGTTTACGTGTTTGCAGTAGGTTTGTCCTCTCCTCAACCTCAATCTGTTTCTCCCTTCAGCAAGCGTTGCAGCTCGTCGTGGTGTACATGAAGAGCTTGTGTTTTCATGCTGATTGTGGACCCGTTGAGACAAACAAATCTTAGCCAGCTCCACTGTAAGAGAGAGCCAAAAATCTGATCTTAGATCAGCGTGACGTTTTAACCTGCTTCTGTCATGGCATCTCGTCTGTGGACATGGGTAGTGTCCTGAAAATTCACCTTCTCCTTGTAATACCTATGTCATACCTTTGTCATTATACAAATTTATGTCCTCATTTGTCAAAAAAATGCGTACACACACAGAATTTTCCGGAATATAAGTTACATCTGATTGTAAGTCACCAGGACAAAATTGCATTGTTTTGAAAAAAAAAAAACATTACTAAATCACATCAGTGTATAAATCACATTCAGAAATAATGTCAAATACCAGTAAATAAAACAAAATGTTTGCATCCATTATGAACACTATAAACATGTATTTTAGTTCCCTTAATTTTACAACAAATCCTCTAAATTTAACTTGGTACAGGAATGCAAAATCTAAAGTGTAAAACAAAAATAAATTATAACGACATGCGTTATAAATAACATTTATTATAAATGCCAAGCCTAAAAAAAAATATTTAAAGCAAAACTAAAACAAAGATACTTTTCGGTTATAAATAAATAAGGTAACCTATTCCGTAACTATTATCACACCTATATGTACTGCATCTGTTGTAGAACTTACCATTATCATGGACTTGAAATGTGTCTACAGTTGTCTTGCACTTTACAATTTCACCCAAAATGCTGTTTATGAAATATTTTGCTTTTGATGATGGTATATAGCTTGAGGTGTTTTATTGCTTGGTTTAAATCCAAGAGGAACTGGTCATAGTGGATGTTTGCTGAGACACAGCCAGCACTTCACCATCTGTGAAGTTTAGAGCGTTTTCTACCACTTGAATTGTTTACGTGTTTGTAGTAGGTTTGTCCTCTCCTCAACCTCAATCTGTTTCTCCCTTCAGCAAATGTTGCAGCTCGTCGTGGTGTACATGAAGAGCTTGTGTTTTCATGCTGATTGTGGACCCGTTGAGACAAACAAATCTTAGCCAGCTCCACTGTAAGAGAGAGCCAAAAATCTGATCTTAGATCAGCGTGACGTTTTAACCTGCTTCTGTCATGGCATCTCGTCTGTCCTGAGCATGATTAACTCTGACAGCAAATCAATATAACTCCTTCTGGCCAGATATGGAGATAAGACATCATAATCCTGATGTCAAGTCTTTGTGGCCAGGAGACCCTCTTCATTATTTTGGCCAGAGATGTCCTTTACTGATAACAGTGTCTTTTGTCTTAGCCTGTTTTCTGAGCCAGAACCGCAAGGCAGGAAGTATAACGTCACTCAAACCAACGGCCTTTCAGGTTTTATGTTTGTGCTTTTAAAGTTGTTGTTTGATTGACAGATATATTGGTTGGTATTTGGTCATTTTAAAGTTATCTACACTTATTTTTACTTTTAATTGATTTATTAAAAAATATAATAAATAGCTTGTATTAAATTCTGTTATTTATACATCAGCATTATATTGGTAATTTGCTTCTCAACTCTCTGGATAAATCAGCATTCGGCATTGAAAACTCCATAGCGGTCAGCCACGTGCCATTTTTGTTTAATATTCAATGTTTTAAGTAGGACCTAAATGAACCTTCTAAGTATTTCTGTCCTTTCTTGTCGCTTTTTGCAGTGGTACATATGTCAGTTTCCCTTGACTTTCACGATCATCTCAGGAGGGTTATGAGAGGTGAAAGCCTCGTTTAGTAAACCGGAATTGAATTACAGACTTGCTGCATGTCAGTGTGTACACAGGGAGGCAGCAGTTAAATGGGAACTGTCTTTCTGATGAAGTGGGAGCAGTTGAGATGTTGAACTTTCTCTTATCAGTCTCTTATATTCACCTGCATTTATTTATTGGCAACACAGGAATATTAAAATAGAAAACTGTTCTTTGAAATTGTAATATTTTACAATATTACACTTACAAATAAAATGCAGTCTTAGTAAGCATAAGAAACTTCTTTCAAAAACATAAACAAATTGAAATTTATTCCAAACTTTTAACCGGTAGTGTAGCAATAAACAGAATTTTATGCCTACATCACTTTTACTAAAAGTGCTACTAAATAGTTTTAAACTGATTTGAAGTAGACCTTTTGAAATGTTTCATAACAATTAATAAAACTTAGTTCCACCTTGAATGCTATTTTTGCTACTGAAATTTAAATACGCTATTAAAAGTCTTGATGTTCTCCAGCTTGAATCTAATCTAATGGGATAGGTTTAGAAAATAGACAAATAAAACATTAGTGGCAGTGCTGCTTAAGTTTTATATTGCCAGATCAAGAATCTTAATTGTGACATGTTGATTTGATACAATCATGTAATATGATATTTAAGAAAGTGAATCTATTGCATGGCATCATTATGTGCTCTGATGTGATACTCGTACTGCAGGTGCTCTGTGGTGGCCATCAGGCTTGTCCTTGGTGTTTGATGTGTCAGTAAAAGCGTGCTGTTATCAGGTCTGGTGGGACGGACTGACTGGAATGGTTTCAGGTCTGTGAAGCAGCATTTTGTGTGTGTGTGTGTGTGTGTGTGTGTGTGTGTGTGTGTGTGTGTGTATGCGTTTGGTCTCTGCAGGCCCCTGGCTCATATCCTTACGCCCCTGACAGACTCAGATGGGCTAGAACGGAGCCCGACCTCACAGGTCACTCAATCAACCTTCACCACAGGCCCCTCTGCCCTCACCTCTGAAGCCCCTTTCCACTTTACGTCTCTTTCTCTATCTCTCCATTTTTTTTAGAGTCTTTAGACTTCCATATGGAAGCCTCTCAAGTCTCCCACCCACTGAGAACAAAGAGGTCTCTCACATCCTGTCATGACCATTGGCCAAAGCCCCCTTCTTCACCTGTAATGACCTCAGCGTGACCCTGCGCTGCCCATCTCCCTCGTTCCTTATCCTCATGTTCATCCTCATCGGTATCAGACAGGGTGCACAATGTAATTTATGTTCAAAGCATCCTTTGTTGGTCCTGGAATTTCCTACCGAACAGTTATAAGCCTATCCACAACCCTAATCCTAAACCTAACCTGCTGTATCTTCACAAGACCTTATAACAAATCTTTAGAGTTTTTAATGAAATTCAGATCTTGAGAGGTGCTCTCTGTTAGCGTTCTCAGTCATTTCAAAGGTAGTAGCTCGACTGAGGCATTCATTTAGTCTGAATAGATGGCTAATTATGATTGGCTTTCAGTAGAGAAGGATGGATGTTCCCCAGAGATTGGTCATGGTTATGGTATCTATGAGGGATTTGAGAGTACAAAAATAATAATAATAATAATAATTAATTATAATCTTTAATGTATTGGAAAATGTATTTCTTAGGGTTGTCAAATTTGCCTTAAAGTGATAGTTCACCCAAAAATGACAATTCCATTATTTACTCACCCTCAAGTCATTCCAAACCCATTAAGAGTTTCATTCATCTTTGGAGCACAGATTAAGATATTTTTAATGAAACATAATAAATTTATGTCAGTACATTGCAAGTCCATTCACCTAAAACGTTGATGCTTTAAAATGATTGTGAAATTAATCCACGTCATGTATAGCTAATCGATTTATTTAAACGGATTTAATTTAGGCTTTTATTAACATATAAACATTGATCAATGCGCACACATAGAGAACATAAAATATTGTAAACATGGAAGCTCAACCATGTTTACTAGATGTGGGAAAACAAAGCTCATTGGTTCTTGTGCTCAATTGTTGAGCTTTTTTTATTTTTTTATTTTTTTTTAAATGTGCAAATATTTGACACCAATAATTAGCACATTTGATCACATTTGAAATTACAGTTTTGTTGATCTTCCTAAAAACTGGCCAGAGGAATACTATAGAATCCAATGATGTTCCAAAACCAACAAGGATGTTGTTGTACTTGGGTAAATTACATCAAGCGAATTGCATGCAGTGGTTGACTCAACTGTATTCTTCATTGAATGTGTTTCCTGTTGTTCTACAGGAAATAAGGGTGATGGTAGGACTTTTCGCTTTTGTCAGTGAAGTGGTTTCCAGCCAATTATGTTTTCAGTTCCTGCATGGGTTGAAAAGCTTTGTTGTCGAAAACCGTTTCCTTGAATTCACTTGAGGAAATACAGTGTTTGCATTCATACCCTGCCACAGGGAGCATTCCCAAAAACCGAATGAGAAATGACAAGTGCTTAACAGTAACTAGTTGTCTTTTTTACTCTAACTTTAAAAGGGAATGTTGTAGTGCTGGGTGGTATACCGGTTCATACCGAATACCGGTGTTTAGTTTTGTTATGATATGAATTTTTAAGATACCGCAATACGTCACTTAAACAACATTCGGAACGCGACACTGTTTCACTGTGGTGAGGGGACAGCTGTATGTGTTACTAAGCGTGAAAGATCCAAAACTGAAGCTGTAGAACTAATAGAACGTGATGACACAGAAGAACTCATCCACAATATCCACATTGACCACCACAAATATCCACCGCCACCTGCCAACAGCTCTCGCGTCTCTCACACACACGAGTGCGACTTTAGCACTAGATTTAGCAACCTAAAGTGACAAAGTGACGTGACATGTGGCCAAGTATGGTGACCCATACTCGGAATTAGTGCTCTGCATTTACCCATCCAAAGTGCACACACACAGCAGTGAACACACACACACACCGTGAACACACACCCGGAGCAGTGGGCAGCCATTTATGCTGCGGTGCCCGGGGAGCAGTTGGGGGTTCGGTGCCTTGCTCAAGGGCACCTCAGTCGTAGTATTGAAGGTGGGAGAGAGCGCTATACATTCACTCCCCCCACCTACAATCCCTGCCGGTACGAGACTCGAACCCACAACTTTTGGATTATGAGTCCATTAGGCCACGACTTGCCCAGAACGTGATAACCTTCAGACCCGTTTAGCGGCTTTTCCCCATAGAATATTCATACTGACAAACCTAGCGACTTTTTTGTATAAACCTTAGCTATGGTTCAGTTGGAAAATTTCGCCAGTGCTGTCCCGCGAACGCGAGGTCTGACTTTCCCGGAGAAGTGCCACCTCTCTCGGCGTCTGTTCTGTGCAGTGAGCGGCAGAGAAGCAGCGCATTCAGTTGGCCGCACCGCAGCCGACTCGTCAATAAATGAGTACAAAACAGCGTTTCCTAGCACTTGTCGCTTACTGATTGTTTGGAATTATAAATATGAGTGTAGTACGTCTGTTAAAGGGGTCCTATTATGCTCTTTTACAAAGTCTTGATTTTTTCAAAGTTTCAGTGCTGCCACGCCCCCTTGCTCCGTCTTTCAACAAAAGCTTTTGGCGAATCCGGCACTTCTCACTCGTGTTGTGGAAGCTGTCCTCAGTAAAATGCGCAGCACACAATAGCAAATTGGGGTTATAATGCTCAGGAACCGAGTTAAAAAGTAAATTGCAACCACTGTTTCCTGACATCATCTGCTTTCGGAAGCCCAAACAAAGACGTTTGGGCACGGAGGTGAAAAAAAAACAGCGTTTCAGGCGGTCGCACACCGGACGAGAAGCGCAGCGTCGCGCCACGGCTTTAAAATTCGAACACATTATTTTCTATGAGTGTAGGCACACCGGCGGCGCCGTTCGGCGTCTGTCCGCGGCGCCCAGCTACGTGATGATGTTATTTGTAAGAATTGTTCTAGACCAGCGGTTCTCAATTCCAGTCCTTCGTCGTCTCGTCTGATGCGCTCACTCAACCAAGCGTTCTAACCACAACCTCGCCCCTCCCCAACCCACAACCATTCGAATTTCTGTAGGCAGGAATTCTTTGTAATGATATTCTAATGGGCCGCTTTGTGATATCACAAAGCCCGGAAACCAAACGTTGTAATCCAAACGAGCCGTTTGCTGTAGTTCTTGAAAATGGATTTTTAAAAAACTAAATATCTCCCTTTGGAGTGGACTTTGAGATTTGTAACTTTCTAGATCTTTTTTATGCCCAAACATACACACTACACACTGACTAAAATTTAAAAAAGTGAAAAAGCATAATAGGACCCCTTTAATATCACATGCACTTTTTTGTTTGTTGATTTTTTTTAGTTTGTTACTCAGATGCAGGCAGTGCGCTGCATGAGACAAAAAAGTAATACAGCCAAAACAACTGCATAGCCGCTCTTTAGATGCATGTTGATTTTATCAGATGATGCCGCGATTATAAATGACAGTGACTCCTGGTTAACATTTATTAAAAGGGGTCGTGTTTAGTCACTATTTAGTGTAGAATTTTTTTGCCAATATTCACTCACCATGACAGTAAAATAGGACATTCTAAGTCAATATACTGCAGTATTTCCTCTCTCAATCAGTAGAAAATATGGTTAACACACGGTCATGCATGGAAAAAAAAATACCGTCATGTACCGTGAAACCGGTATAATTTTGAAAAATACTGTGATATACTGTACATTTTTGGTCATACCGCCTAGCACTAGAATGTTGTAATTGTTTCCTTCTCCTACCGTTCACTGTACTTGCTGAATTGGGACTAATTCTTCCAGGATAATCTTCCACAATTGTTCCTCTACAGAGAAGATACATTTTAATCCAAGCTCTTTGCCTCAGTTTGAAAGGATTTTAAAATGCCAACATCAGATTACGCTCCTTATCATTCTTTCACCAAATGAACACTGTTCTCCTGCAGGCAAACTGTGGTGGATGAGCTGACGAAGAAGAGTTTATTACATTTTTACACGTTTGACCTTCTAAAATAATTTTCATACATATTCTGCAGGTATCTGTCAATCTCTTTTTTTTTTTTTTTTTTTTTTTTTTTTGCTGCTCCGTAACTGGTATCATTCAAGCTTCGCTGGAGAAACAAGAAGAACTGGGGGGAACCCACTTAATATTCACATGGCAGTCATGGTGAATTGAAATGAATGAGTGAGAAAGACTGAGGGTATGTGAGTGTTGGATCAAGAGTGTGTTTGTGTGGGAAGGTGAGAGAACGTGTGAGAGAGAGGGCAAGCAAGAAAAAAAAAACACAGCAGACTGTGAAATTGACGATTGGGATTGGCACGATGGCCGTCGCTTAAAGTTTCATCTCTACATGTTAATAAGACCACACTGCTGTATAACACTCCAGGAGTAAAAAGATTGGTGAGTGGATGCCTTAAAAATACCACCACAGCTGCCCATGAAATCACACTATATTGACTCCTGATATGTAGCTGGTTCTGGGGATAATTAGTTTTTGGAGGGCAACTTACTTGGAAAAACCAGGTCATACCAGCTTACGGTGATCAAGTTGATGGAACGTGGTATCTGGTTTGATGCCATTGCTATATAAAACAATCTACGGGATGGACTTTGACCTTGCCAAATAATAGTCTAGCTATGTGTTGCTGGACTTTTGAGTTTTGACTGTTGGCATTAGTTCTAGTCCACTTGGCAGGGTTTTTTTTGGGCATTGTTTTATTTATTTTTTTGCTATATCTATAAAATTGCCATAGCTGTAACCATAGTGGAATACAATTCTGCTCATCGATATGTGGTATACTTGCTTCTGAGTGCCACAAACAAACTCTGAGTATCTCCTCGAGTGCCTTCTAAACGTTTCCAGTGATTATTCGATCTTTAAAAATGCTCATTGTTAACACAAACTGCTACCTGTCTTGACTCCTTGAAGCTGTGTAACAGCAGTCAAATAGAACTGTCCATTTTAGCATGCAGCTGCTGAGAATAGGAGGATGTTCAAAACTGCATATTTTCGAAAGCTACTGGTTGGCGTAGATTGCTTTTAACAAATTGTCTTAAAGGACAAGTTCGCCAATTTTCAACCAGCTTTATATTGTTAGTGTCAGATGCATAGGCATCATTAGCAGGAGAAAAGGTGGGACTGGGCCTAAAATTAACATTCACCAAGTGCTAAATGCAATCCAAAAAAATCAGTGTTCACGTTCCTTATAAAATGTATCTAACTATCTTCCCAAATTTGTAATGGTTTATAAATATATGGCCAGTACATTTTCTCAAATCACCAGCCATTGGCAGACATGGCAAATAGTTAATTTTCAATTCTGAGGAAACCTCTTACAATTATACTGTTTATGGTTTACCTGACCCTGATCTAATTTGTTTCCTGGGGGGTGGTGGGGGCATGCATTTGCCAATTTGCCAAAAGCCTTGAGCTCGTTGCACAAGACACTGAAAAAAAAAAACTATGTGAATGGCAACAGAACGACCAGAGACATCGGCTGCATATTTGTGACAGTAGCAACGCTGCTTTAAAATGGAAAATCTGAAAGATGCTACTTTTTGAGAAGGTTTTGTTGTTCAAGCTTGTTTATGTTGGAAGGCAAGGACAACTCTTCCTGTCAGCTGTGACTCATCACAATAATGAAGGAAGTGCTTGCAAACTAACCGTTACCCCCATGCTCTTATTGTGTGGTCCTCTCATCTTATTTCTGGCCAATTCACCCTGGCCATGACCGCAGAGGCTTCTGACCTTCACTTCAGACTCCTTATCTGCAGCTCCAGTTGAAAGACAAATAGGAACTCAATACCGTTCAACATCAGCTTGCTAACTCCATTGACCAAATGTGGGCGCACACACAGGATGCCAGCTGCATTGTTTAGTGCTGGCAAAACAATGCACAACAGGATTTCCTGTCTCTTCTTTCCCTGCAAGCAGTCACTCCGGGCGCCACAGAATGTGCCCGTGTTGGGGGTTGGGGGTTGGGGGGGGTGAATCGACGGCCCTCATGGGATTTTACACTGAATTTCAGCTGCTAGTCTTCACCCCCCCTACCTCTCTACTCCTTTCTCGTCCCTCCTGCATTCCCTATCTCTCTTGCTCTTCCATCAAACATGCATTCACAAGCTCTCTCTCTTTCACATGCTCACATCCTCTCTTCTCCTCAAACACGTACATGCTCCCACATTGTCCTGAAGTTCAAAGAGAGCGAAACGGTGGTGTGTCAGCTGACCGGCCCCCTCCAATCAGATAAGTTCTGATGTAAGTCTTTAGCAGCTGCTCGAATCAGATGGAGTGTGCCTGTAGGATCGCAGGAGCGCTAGAGGAGGCAGCGCGGTGCAGTATGGCTAAGTAGAAGCGAGAGAGTATGCGCTCTGCCCCTCCGGCATGGATGAGTCCAGCATTCTGAGGAGACGCGGGCTACAGGTAGGGAATATGGAGCGTTGCGGGTGTGGGTGTTTGCCGCTTCATTGGGAGTTTTGTAGCTTTTGTGTGAACACTTGGGTGTGGGATGAATTACAGAATAGAGTCTGTGTCTTTGCATGCTGATACATCCAAATGCTGCACTGGAAGACAAAATGTGTGAGTTTTGTCACTGAAAAGACTGCAAAGTGCTTATCAGTTTCTCTGCAAATAGATTATACCTTGTTAATTTCCTTTTAAACAATATCAGCAACTTTACATAACTGTTAAAAAACAAGAAATGTATCTTTTTAAAAAAAGAAGTTGTTTGAGGTGTCTGACAGCATATTTAATGCATTTTAATATATTTTATTAAATTTTTTGAATATTGTATTTAGGCTGGATTCTGTGTAATATTTGGGGTACCAGTGTGTAAAACATGTTGCTATAAGTTTGATTGCATCATATAATAATTGCTGTTAATAGTGTTCATCGTCTGTTTGATTACGTCTTTAATTGATTTTTCCATACATTTCTGTCATATGTACATTAATTGACAGTCACCACTGATAAGCTACCACTATATATTGTAGAAAATGAATTTGCTGTAAAGTTGCTTTGCAATGATTTGTATCGTGAAAAGCGCTGTACAAATAAACTTGAATTGAATTAATATAGTTTCAGAGCAGTTTTAATGAATGTTTTAATGAATGAATTTAATAATCAGTTAGACTTTTCCATCTTGGTGTGTGATTTGTGTATTATTGGCAATAACTGAAAATATCCAAGATATTCATGATTTTGAAAAGTTTTTTGTTCATTGTTGTACACTATATTGTCACTAATGTATACCAAACCAGTATGATTTTTTCTGTATAACACAAAAGAAGATCATTTAAAAAATGTTGGTACCCCAAGAAAAAAAAACCTGAGACATTTCTCAAAATATTATCTTTTGTGTTCCACAGATGAAATAAAGGTTTGGGACAACATGAGGGTGAATAAATGATGATGGAATTTCCTTTTTGTAAGATCTATCCCTATATTTGGAGTAACGGCAGTGTGAGTTTATCAGGACTAATTAGTCATCCATCCATTGGTGGTTAATCTCTTGAAATGGTGACATTAAAGAGACTCTTATAGTCTTTTCTTCGTTTAGGCAAGAGAAAGGACACTTGTTTCTAAACTCTGTGTGCTGTGGACATCACCACAGTTGGCGATAAAACAAAAAGATTGTTTGCCCTGAGGACAAGATTCAGAGTTCTGCTGTATGATTTCATGTGGGATACAGTGTTTTCATTTGTCAGTCAAATACATGTCAGTGCACGGTTTCACACTTTGTATTGCCTCAGACTAGGATCTCATACAGTAAATCAGAGACTGGGGGGACTGGGACATTTTTATATGGTCTCTTTTATGATAGGAAACTTCCTGAATTTAGTTACTGTTGTAATTGTCACTACAGCAGAGGGAAGTGAGTGTGTTACATGGCTAAATTTAGACAGGTTGATGTCGGTGAGATAGTTGAGTCAATTAGCTGCTTTGTCAGTTACATCAAGGTAGCTGCAGCATGCAGGGCAATTGTTCTGAGACCCGCTAAACACACAGTGTCACTTCTAATTGTGTTTGGGAGAGTTGAATATAATTATGTTGGAGTTTAAATCTAAAAGGCTGGTTTACACTAAGAGGGAATATTCTGTATTTGTCTGACAGCAGAGCAACAGAGCAAGGCTTTCCCCCATTCATTCATTCATTAATTTGTTCATTCATTCATTCATTTGTTCTCTCGTTCATGTATTTTTTTCGTTCGTACTCTCGTTCTTGTATTTTTTTCGTTCGTTCTCTCGTTCTTGTATTTTTTGCATTCGTTCTCTCGTTCTTGTATTTTTTGCATTCGTTCTCTCGTTCTTGTATTTTTTGCATTCGTTCTCCCGTTCTTGTATTTTTTGCATTCGTTCTCTCGTTCTTGTATTTTTTGCATTCGTTCTCTTATTCTTGTATTTTTTGCATTCGTTCGTTCGCTCATTCTTGTATTTTTTGCGTGCATTTATTCTCTCATTCTTGTATTTTTTTGCATGCATTCGTTCTCTCATTCTTGTATTTTTTGCATTTAGTTCCCATTCTTGTATTTTTTTGCATTCATTCGTTTGTTCATTTTTGTATTTTTTCTTGTATTTTTTGTTTTCATTCATTTTTTTATTAATTCACTCATTCATGTATTTTTTTGCATTCATTCTTGTATTGTTGCATTCATTTGTTTGCTCATTCGTGTATTTTTTTTGTTAATTCTAGTATTCATTCATTCTTGTATTTTTTGCAGTCACTTATTCTAATTTATTCATTCAAAATGTTTTTTTTCAGTCTCTGTGTAAATAAAACTGACCTTTCATCAGTAGTTTATTTTGCTATATAATTTTGTTAGTGTGAATTATACAGGAAAAATGTTAAATTGAAATGTTACAGTCTCAGTTTAAACAACATGCTGTATAAAAAGATATTTTTCTTTCCAAAGCAGTGACAGTATTTTCTCACTTACTGCCCAAATGTTCTGCCTATTATGACATTAGATTCAGTAATGCAATTCAAAAAGACTAAAACATATTGTTTAGCAAATAAATATGGGTCTTCTGGGCTGTATCCTGTAAGATCGGCTGGTTCCATTGAGGATATTGTTGTCAGCAGAACATATTGAAATGGGC
>NW_015505391.1:942616-972417 GCF_001515645.1 Sinocyclocheilus grahami | reverse complement strand
GGGTGTTTGCCGCTTCATTGGGAGTTTTGTAGCTTTTGTGTGAACACTTGGGTGTGGGATGAATTACAGAATAGAGTCTGTGTCTTTGCATGCTGATACATCCAAATGCTGCACTGGAAGACAAAATGTGTGAGTTTTGTCACTGAAAAGACTGCAAAGTGCTTATCAGTTTCTCTGCAAATAGATTATACCTTGTTAATTTCCTTTTAAACAATATCAGCAACTTTACATAACTGTTAAAAAACAAGAAATGTATCTTTTTAAAAAAAGAAGTTGTTTGAGGTGTCTGACAGCATATTTAATGCATTTTAATATATTTTATTAAATTTTTTGAATATTGTATTTAGGCTGGATTCTGTGTAATATTTGGGGTACCAGTGTGTAAAACATGTTGCTATAAGTTTGATTGCATCATATAATAATTGCTGTTAATAGTGTTCATCGTCTGTTTGATTACGTCTTTAATTGATTTTTCCATACATTTCTGTCATATGTACATTAATTGACAGTCACCACTGATAAGCTACCACTATATATTGTAGAAAATGAATTTGCTGTAAAGTTGCTTTGCAATGATTTGTATCGTGAAAAGCGCTGTACAAATAAACTTGAATTGAATTAATATAGTTTCAGAGCAGTTTTAATGAATGTTTTAATGAATGAATTTAATAATCAGTTAGACTTTTCCATCTTGGTGTGTGATTTGTGTATTATTGGCAATAACTGAAAATATCCAAGATATTCATGATTTTGAAAAGTTTTTTGTTCATTGTTGTACACTATATTGTCACTAATGTATACCAAACCAGTATGATTTTTTCTGTATAACACAAAAGAAGATCATTTAAAAAATGTTGGTACCCCAAGAAAAAAAAACCTGAGACATTTCTCAAAATATTATCTTTTGTGTTCCACAGATGAAATAAAGGTTTGGGACAACATGAGGGTGAATAAATGATGATGGAATTTCCTTTTTGTAAGATCTATCCCTATATTTGGAGTAACGGCAGTGTGAGTTTATCAGGACTAATTAGTCATCCATCCATTGGCGGTTAATCTCTTGAAATGGTGACATTAAAGAGACTCTTATAGTCTTTTCTTCGTTTAGGCAAGAGAAAGGACACTTGTTTCTAAACTCTGTGTGCTGTGGACATCACCACAGTTGGCGATAAAACAAAAAGATTGTTTGCCCTGAGGACAAGATTCAGAGTTCTGCTGTATGATTTCATGTGGGATACAGTGTTTTCATTTGTCAGTCAAATACATGTCAGTGCACGGTTTCACACTTTGTATTGCCTCAGACTAGGATCTCATACAGTAAATCAGAGACTGGGGGGACTGGGACATTTTTATATGGTCTCTTTTATGATAGGAAACTTCCTGAATTTAGTTACTGTTGTAATTGTCACTACAGCAGAGGGAAGTGAGTGTGTTACATGGCTAAATTTAGACAGGTTGATGTCGGTGAGATAGTTGAGTCAATTAGCTGCTTTGTCAGTTACATCAAGGTAGCTGCAGCATGCAGGGCAATTGTTCTGAGACCCGCTAAACACACAGTGTCACTTCTAATTGTGTTTGGGAGAGTTGAATATAATTATGTTGGAGTTTAAATCTAAAAGGCTGGTTTACACTAAGAGGGAATATTCTGTATTTGTCTGACAGCAGAGCAACAGAGCAAGGCTTTCCCCCATTCATTCATTCATTAATTTGTTCATTCATTCATTCATTTGTTCTCTCGTTCATGTATTTTTTTCGTTCGTACTCTCGTTCTTGTATTTTTTTCGTTCGTTCTCTCGTTCTTGTATTTTTTGCATTCGTTCTCTCGTTCTTGTATTTTTTGCATTCGTTCTCTCGTTCTTGTATTTTTTGCATTCGTTCTCTCGTTCTTGTATTTTTTGCATTCGTTCTCTCGTTCTTGTATTTTTTGCATTCGTTCTCTCGTTCTTGTATTTTTTGCATTCGTTCTCTCGTTCTTGTATTTTTTGCATTCGTTCTCTCGTTCTTGTATTTTTTGCATTCGTTCTCTTATTCTTGTATTTTTTGCATTCGTTCGTTCGCTCATTCTTGTATTTTTTGCGTGCATTTATTCTCTCATTCTTGTATTTTTTTGCATGCATTCGTTCTCTCATTCTTGTATTTTTTGCATTTAGTTCCCATTCTTGTATTTTTTTGCATTCATTCGTTTGTTCATTTTTGTATTTTTTCTTGTATTTTTTGTTTTCATTCATTTTTTTATTAATTCACTCATTCATGTATTTTTTTGCATTCATTCTTGTATTGTTGCATTCATTTGTTTGCTCATTCGTGTATTTTTTTTGTTAATTCTAGTATTCATTCATTCTTGTATTTTTTGCAGTCACTTATTCTAATTTATTCATTCAAAATGTTTTTTTTCAGTCTCTGTGTAAATAAAACTGACCTTTCATCAGTAGTTTATTTTGCTATATAATTTTGTTAGTGTGAATTATACAGGAAAAATGTTAAATTGAAATGTTACAGTCTCAGTTTAAACAACATGCTGTATAAAAAGATATTTTTCTTTCCAAAGCAGTGACAGTATTTTCTCACTTACTGCCCAAATGTTCTGCCTATTATGACATTAGATTCAGTAATGCAATTCAAAAAGACTAAAACATATTGTTTAGCAAATAAATATGGGTCTTCTGGGCTGTATCCTGTAAGATCGGCTGGTTCCATTGAGGATATTGTTGTCAGCAGAACATATTGAAATGGGCAGTAGATACTGGCAGGTAATTAGAATGAATAGACAGTAGTGGTGCTGTATTAGCTTTGTAATTACAGTTGCAATGTGCATTCAGAAGTCTCTTGGGGTCACCTCTCCCTGCATTTGTTTAGTTGCATTGAGCTTCACTTCACATTTAGGCTTGGTCTAATAAAAAATAAAAAAATATTAGATGTGCATATGTAATTACTTTTCTTTTTGCATGGAAGTAATTATTTGGCAATCTTGAGGAATATGGATTGTTTTTTAAATGGTAATCTGTGTTTAAAGCCTAGGCATTTAAAGTATATTTATGGAAAATAACTTAATCTCCTGAATGCTGAATACACACTTAATACGTTTGCAATATAATGTTTGTAATATAAGGTTTGTTTTGTGAATGACTTGCAGTAATATTTGATTTATGCATATAGTGAGCAATCTTAGTCACATTCACAATGGCTGACAAAGACAAGAGTGCTTTGCTTTGCTGTGCATGATGTATGATGATGTATCAGAATTCAATAAGCATGATTGATAATGTCTAATGAAAGATGTTTGTGGTCTTATGGACACATCAGTCAATTCTCATTTTCCACAATATTAATGTGTATGATTCACACGTTAACTGTCTGGCTTTTTATTTTATTTTTATGCACTGGACACTATACTGTGTATTGTGCAATCACTATGAGCTCTGGAGAACAAACAAGGGCTTTCAAAGTTAAAGATTACATTTTTTTATTATTATTTATTTAAAATGTAGACAAATGGAAGTATAGCATCTATTTGACTTTGGGAAAAGTCATTATTGTTTAAATTCCAATTGAGATAAATATAATATAATATATAATGTTGGTTCATTATTATTTGTTAATAAAAACATTTCATAAAAACACTCTTGATAGTGGATTCAACTGAAATACTAATACTGCAACAACAGCATGTTTGTTCTGATATGTTGTGGAGTTCTGATTTGAGTTCTTTCTATATTCATGGCAACATCAAAAGCCCACGAGTCCAGCACAGTGTGTGTTCAGCTCTTCTGGAAGTTATCAGCACATCTAAGTTAAATTTGTATGCGCTGCGTGCCATATGCTGCCTATCTGCACGGTTGACACAGTGTTAATCTAGCAGTGGGAGCCCGACTCTTGGCCGGTAAATACACACTTCTTCACATGCGCTTCTTAGACTGTTGGAAAATACAGGATATTTCTCTGTACCCAAGAAATATCCAAAAAAAATCATAAATTCTTGCATGGATTGCAGAAGGCAATTGAAGCTGGACTTTGTGGAGAGATTGAAACAAGAAAAAGGAAACTTCAAATGAGCTCCAAATCAGAAAGAAATATATATATATATATTGTCAAGGTTAAATTACCCACATCAAACAAATGTACATTTTCTCTGCTTGGTGTTTGACAAAGATGAAATTTAAACATCACATTTTCCTTGAATTTAGTCTTAACTTAAATTAGTCTCCTATGATTAAACAGATATCTGTGCAGATTAATGTAGTTTATATTACATATTTTTTACTATTTTATTCTGGCAAAGCAATGTTTGGGTTGTTCTGATTATTTTATAATTATCATGCATGAAACAGAAAGGTAATTTGAAAAGAAGCATAATTCAAATGAATAAAAAATTCTAATAAATTAATACAACCCAAAGTGTAATTTTTAACAAGAAAAGGGAAAGACAAACTTTGAATGTTTTTCATTTATTGGATTTAGGTTGAGTAGATGCAGCACTTAACAGTGCCTTAATAGCATTTATATGAATAACTGAACAGAAGAACAAACTGTTACAGTGTGTTAGAAGATCATATAAGGAGTGGAAGGCAGAGTATTGTGTGTGTGTGTGTGTGTGGCTGTGCTAAGATGATAGTTTCTCTAAACACAGGCCATTAAAACATTAATGAAAAGAAACCCGCTTTTGGCATAGTGTCGCGCTCACCCTCTGTTTTACTGCATTCTCTATAGTCTTCTAGAAATGCCATATGATTACAGAACTTCCCAGAGTAGAAGAATCAAAATGCTTGGACAAAAGGAGAAAATACTGCAGGGTAACAGATATGATGGTGTGAAGGGAAGCTAGGCACGTTCCTTCAGCCTGTCATATCAGCTGACCTTTTCAGATGATGAAAACACTGGTCTGTGGCCCTGAGGGATCTCTGAGTGGTATGGCTACATTATTAGCTGGATTGACCTCCATAGCGCTTCCCAGCCCTTGTACCCTGACCTTCTATCTGACCAGCGCAAACTCCAGCTGAATGCAGAGTTCTTCCGTTTTTACTGGAAGAACAATGTATGCACTCCCCTACCTCCATGGTTTTCTTTAGCTTGGTCAGCTTGGAGAGTTTCCTGTCTTTTTTTTTTTTTTTTAAACCCTATATAAAATTTGGTAAATCCTTGCGTCTCATTTTTAGGCCATGTACGTACTGCATTTTTTTTGGATGAAAACAGCACATTAGAGATAAGGCTGCTGTTTTTTTGTTTTGTTTTTTGTAATGTTGTATTGTTAATTATAGGTCACCCAAAATTTTCTCTCACTGATGTGGTTTATACAATCATGTGCCGAAAAAAATAAAAGATAAAGCATTCTGCTAAATATCTTATTTTCTGTTCCATGGAAGAAAGTCATACAGATTTGTAATAGGTAGAGTAAATAAAATTTAAAAAAAAGATTATTTTTTCTCCCCCTTTTTCGCTGAACTATCTCTTTAATGCTTGCAGATTATGTTGGTTTGTTATTCATTTGGTAAACACTAGGGATGTAGCGATATTCAAACCAAACCGAAAAACCGCGATACACCACCCACAATATGCATTGGAGTACTCTCTGCACGTATCGCGGTCTGCCCCCCACCCCCCCACAGACTTGGCCCACTTGAGATTGACCCCACGGCTCATCTCAAATCTGACAATGCATGTAGAATATGGTTTGTTGAAAATAACAACGCGTATAACAGACCTATTCCCACATTACAACAGCAATGAACAAAAAAACGTGGACAAACAGCACGGAATACCGTATGCACGCTAGTATACCAGTCATATATGCCTTCATCCACCCGGGTGTTGAAAGTGCGCGAGTGCAGGTGAGACATGAACAGCACACACTATCTGTGTTTAAACTAAACTCATTTGCACATTTTTAAGCCTTGTCAATTTAAACGTTCAAGCAAAGAATAAGTGTTTGAAGATGTGTGCATGCGCTACTCATCCGTAGCGCATGCACACATGCGTGCCGTGCAAATATTGATTTCTCTTTTAAGACTTGCATTTGAACTGACAAACTAACACAACAAATATATATCAACTTGCCCGTCTTGGTCATGTCTTAAGTGAATGTAAACAGTCGAGAAAGACAACGCATGTGTATCAGCATCAGTGTACTGGATCTGTGAATTTATGTCTTAAAGGAACAGCAGTCTATTCCTGCTGTCTGTGTTTTTAATGTTAACCTTAGCGGTAAAAGATCGGCGACGGCCCCAGATTATTGTTTTTTCACTTTAACAGCACGTTAACCATTACGCTCTTACTTGATCTGGACAAACTGTGCATCAGTAGAAAGATTAAAGACTCTAGCTTCGATATTTGACCACTGTTTTGATGAAACATTGTTGCCGTGACAGTAATTTATGTCAGGAATGCAAAATAATAAATCCGTATGTGTCATTTTTAGAATAGAAATTCACCACACATTCATATTCAATCACGTCAGCAGCGGTTTATTTGTTCACATAGCTTCACTTAACAGGGTTAATAAGGGCTTATAGTCCAAAGATGCATATACATGGAGATATATAGATATAGTTACTCATGTTTACTTCATATTTCTTCAGACATAATCATCAATTCTATTCATTTTCCACTGATTTTGTGATAATTAGCCACTCCCTGGGCTGTCTCTTCCGTGCTCGCGCTGTGACTCTGTGAAATCTGATTCGTCCGTCGCTTGTCGATCATAACTGCGCATCATATCCCGCCCCGTCTCATCCTGTGATGCGTTTCCTTCGCTCTTCCGCGTTGATTTCTAATCACAGCGAACACCGAGAAACCTCTGTACCCACGAAATATCCAAATAATAAGCACACTATTACGATAGTATATGGTTTTATATGTGATTTTCTTGAGATTTGGGGTATTTTCATAACAATAATGAATGTGTACATCTGAAATGATCATTTGTGCAGTGATATAAAAGGCTATAAATAGCATATTTTTACAACCGTAAACGACCAAATTCCACATGAGATCGCAAAAGGAAGTTATTACAAACACTCGATAGTGGTTTAAAGTGAGTTTTGAGTAAAAGTGTGCTAATAATCTCATAAATTGTCTTATGTAGCTTGATGCTAATGTTAGCTCTAATGCAGCTGCAGAACAGGTGCAGCTCTTCTTCATAATGCATTTTGTCATAATAATTCACGTAAGGTCGTAAGAAAATGCTTTGTTGTATTTTTATAGAAAGACTTTTGATAATTGGCCGGTAAATATACATATACTGGGATTGAAGCGATGCGGCTTGGGAATCCTTGTAATGCCAGAATAAAGGCTACTAATGGCTGAATAAAACTAAAGGAATAATGAGGATAATGTCTCATACCTGGCGGAGGTGTGAAAGGTTCATCGCGTGACAATAGAATCATGAATGGGGCAGTTTGCCGAGCCAGACATGAGGAGACCGCTTACAGGGATCATAAATCAATTTTGTTAGCCTTTTATTAGCCTTCTCTAAAAACACACATGGCATGGTCTTAGAAAATGTTTAATAAAATTCACAGTTTTAGAGATTATGTTCTGAAATTTCAAATGAACCATTAGTAGACTTGTGGCTTTAGCTTCATTGTGTTTCTAAAATCATGTCCTACAGCAACATATTTTTTTATATATTTAAAAGACATGTTTTTAATATTTTTATTTTTGTTTTCATGTTTGAGCTTATATATCTTTATTATCATAACAGTCCAAGTAATTCTGATTCCTGAACAGTAAACTTTGAAGTGTCAGCTTTGTGAACATATGTTTTTATGTATCTAGTAAGAAAGGCTCATGAGCAGCAACCTTTTTATTTTGGGTATGTCGTTTGTGTCTCCATGCTGAAAAAGGGGGACAAACAACAAAAGACATGGAAATCACTCACTGCTCTTGATTGAATAGCTTTTGTAACTTCAACAAGAATTGGTCTTTAATTTATACAGTGAAATGTTATTTTACATTTGTTTACTTAAATTTCTGTGCCTGAAAATTCCTGTTAAACACCTGAAATGCCTGAAAAACAGGCTTTATCTTTGCTCTATTGTATTTATTTGTGCTGTTGCATTTAGTATGATTGTTTGTTATTATTTTCTTTATTTTTATTTGACCATAGTCCTTTTTTCTCTGAACATAGCAAATACCGAACCGAACCTTGACCCTAAAACCCTGAACCGAATTGAACCGTGAGCAATCTGAACCATTACGCTCTTAGTAAACACTGTGAAACAAATCTGTGTGCAATTTGTCACTGTGGCAAATAACAGATGGTAGATCCGGTTAAACGTTTCCATCTCTTTGAGGAGGAAAAAAAAATGTGGGAAGAATGAGGGGGAAGCCCTTACAGATGCAAGTCAGCATTTCACACTGCCACACTTTTGATCTTGAGATGGTGCAGAAATGCAGCAAATTCAAAGGGAATTATTTATATGCTATCATGGCAAGGTCTTTAAAACAGTATCATTAAAGCGTTGGTGTAGCTGGAACATTAGGAAGTTTCATATCATGGTCAGGACCGATGTTTTACCGTTTTTTTTTGGTTGTGTCAGATAAGAGGAGCTGAGTTACTGGGCTGCTTTCCTAACTTTAGATTGGAATTTTAAAATTTTACATTACATCCTGTCATTGAAATGACTGAAGGTAGATTCATTCTTCAAACGCCCAGGGATGGTTTGAAGTTGGCTCTCTGTCAATACCTGAAACATTATGTTTGAAGGTACCACGACCTTGTATTGCTGATCTCAGATTTAATTTGTTCGTAGTTAAAAGACGGAGGATGATCTACATCTTTATCTAAAAGCTGCACATATACGAGTAAAATTTGGTCTCATCTTCAAAATAAATAAATAAAATAAAATAAAAGAGGGGAAAAAATTTACAAGGGCTGGTCAACATAGCTACAGTATGAAAAAAAAGTATTTCAATGTTTAACAGTTCTTGGTAAACATGCAAGAACTGGCCATGGAATTAGCTTAATGGGGCCTACACTATTGTTCAGAAGTTTGGGGTCAATATTAATAAATTTATTCAGCAGTGACACACTGTGATCAAAAGTGACGGTAAAGACTTTAACATTGTTTGAAAAAAATCTGTTTCAAATCAATTTTATTCTTTTGACTTTTTTGTTTATCTAAAAATTGAAAATATTGAAGAAAAAAAAAGTGAAAAGTTTCCACAAAAATATTAAAGCAGCACAACCAAAACAAAAATAAATGTTTCTCGAGTACCAAAACAGCCTATTAAGACTGTTTTCTGAAGGTTCATGTGACACTGGAATCATTTCTGATTTTAAAATAATAGCTTTGCCATCACAGGCATAATTTTACAATTTAAAATTTACTAAAATAGAAAGGAGTTATTGTAATTGTAACAAACGTTTGTAGTCACGGGAAGAAGGCGGCAGGAACCGGCGAACATTTAAACACTTTAATCAACATAGCTACAGTATGAAAAAAAAGTATTTCAATGTTTAACAGTTCTTGGTAAACATGCAAGAACTGGCCATGGAATTAGCTTAATGGGGCCTACACTATTGTTCAGAAGTTTGGGGTCAATATTAATAAATTTATTCAGCAGTGACACACTGTGATCAAAAGTGACGGTAAAGACTTTAACATTGTTTGAAAAAAATCTGTTTCAAATCAATTTTATTCTTTTGACTTTTTTGTTTATCTAAAAATTGAAAATATTGAAGAAAAAAAAAGTGAAAAGTTTCCACAAAAATATTAAAGCAGCACAACCAAAACAAAAATAAATGTTTCTCGAGTACCAAAACAGCCTATTAAGACTGTTTTCTGAAGGTTCATGTGACACTGGAATAATTTCTGATTTTAAAATAATAGCTTTGCCATCACAGGCATAATTTTACAATTTAAAATTTACTAAAATAGAAAGGAGTTATTGTAATTGTAACAAACGTTTGTAGTCACGGGAAGAAGGCGGCAGGAACCGGCGAACATTTAAACACTTTAATAATCAAACAAACACAAAATGAAAGTAAAGCGGTAGCCCCTCGCGGACGACTGCCGCACACAAAACACAAAATAAAGTCCAGGCCTGGTCCTCTCTCGTGCAACACTGTCGTCACTCCTCCTTTTATCCTTCCGGAGCTCCTCCGTGGGACTCTAGACCGGTGAGTGGCGCAGGTGTCGTGCATTAGCATTTCCTCCACCGGCCTCGCTCCGTTCCCATGGCTGTCGGCCCCGCCCCTCTCGTCACAGTAATATTTCACAATAATATTGTTTTTACTTATTTTTTATCAATGCAGCCTTTGTGGGAATAAGAGACTTCTTTCAAAGCAAACAAACAAACATAAATAAAAAATGAAAGCCTAATTTTGAAATAAAAAGTGCATTAAAATAAAATATGAATAATTTAATATTCATATTAAGAATCTTGTAATATCAATGTAACTATGTTCGTAGCTACGGGAAGAAGGAGGCGGAAACTGGCGAACATTTAAACATTAAAACTTTAATAATCAAACAAACAAACACAAAACGAAAGTAAAAGTGGCAGCCCCTCACAGACGCCTGCCGCATAAAACATCATAAAACAACAACATAAATAGTCCTGGTCCTCTCTCGTCCATCACTGTCGTTACTCCTCCTTTTATCCTTCCGGAGCTCCTCCGTGGGACTCGAGACCGGTGAGTGGCGCAGGTCGCTCTTCATTTACTCCACCAGCCTCGCTCCGTTCCCACGGCTCTTTGCCCTGCCCCACTTGTCACAATCAAATATCACATATAGTGTAAATATTTGACCTATGCCCCAGCCGTAATGCTATAATATACGATATTGCCCTATGAGTAATCTAACGTGAAGTGTTTGCAAAAATGTACATGCATTCTTGTACCACATACATAGAGCGACTAGTGTGTTTTGTCCTGTTACACTATTATTTTTATTATATATCACCTTCTTGACATTTTAAATTGTGAACTGGATTGCGGTTTCTCCATGAAATCTTTATGCATCTTATCCAGTATGGATCTTTTCCACATCCTCACAATGTTCATAGGTGGAACTTCTTTAACCATGACATTTTTAGCATTCAGTTGAAACATGATGGAAATATAATTCAATCATTCCCAACTTTCCACAGGCACATCTCTCCTAGTAGCTTTGAGAGTGAATAGTAATGCATCGATTCATGTTGAGCCTGCCCAGTGTTGAATTCGTGGGTAAACCCTGCTAGAGTCGCACCATTTCACTGCTGTTCCCTGCTGTGCTCTGCTGCAGCTCCAGCGCTCCTTTTCATTCATTATTTTTGAGTAGCGTGAGGCTATGGTATCTCAGGGTGCTGCAGCACCATGCAGCGGAGCTAGAAGTCACAGTCGCACATCAGAAGTTCAGAACCATAGCTGCTGCTGGAAATGTGACATCCCATTTTTGGAAACAGTAGTTCAGCTGGAATATATGCATTTTATTCTGAACACATGAAATCTTTTTCTGTTAATGAGTGTGACGTAGGAACAGAGACGAGAGGGTTAAAAAAAAAAAAAAAGTAAAATCTGTATAAATTACTGATTAAAAATATATTCATAATCACTGTATGTAAGTTACCCGATTACTTTAGTTTCTATGTTTATTCAAGACATTAGTGTGTTAATGTTGTGACTGTGACTACTGTAAATTATTTTTCCACCCGTTTTTTTTTTTTCATTTCATAAATTCTACTTTTCTTTTTCCATCTGTTCTTTTCTTTTCATATACAAAAAGATTGTATCACTTTGTAATGGTAATACATATATTATATTAGAGTATACTAGAGCCTAGAATAACATAGCATCGGCTTTTCCTCGCTTATATAAAAGGTCTCAAATTGTATCCATTCATGTTTTAGCTCAAATGCCCTCTTGTGGTCTCGTGTGACTGTTGCACATGCTTTTGAGGAATGATACCTGGATATTCTATCAGATGCTCAAATGGAAATGTTGTAGTCAATGGATTAATTTCAGGTTACACAAGTAAACTGTGTTAACCATCAATTAATAAATAAATTAGGTACTAACTTCACTTGAAGTTTGGAGGGGGGAAAAGAACATGCAATCTAAAATGGATTATTCATTTAAATTTTTCTGCTACTATGGACCTGCAAATTTATGGTTCCACAGTAACACAGACCAAATCCATTCCTGTGATTAGATATACACTACTGCTTAAAAAGTTAGTTAAGTCATTAAGAGTTTTTGTTTTTGTTAGAAATTAATAATATATCATTTATTCTGTAATTAAGCATTAAATTGATCAAAGGTATATACATTTATGATGTTGCAGATGATTTCTGTTTCAAGTAAATACTGTTCTTTTGATTTTTCTATTATCTAATAATGAAAAATCCTGAAAAAAAAACATTTTTTTTTAAACATTGATAAATAATGAAAAATGAGCTCCCTTGAAAATTGCCTTAAAATGTTACTGTATTTTTGATAAAAATAAATGCAGCCTTGGTCAGTATAAGAGACTTCTTTTAAGAACCCCAGCTTTACCCTACTGACCCCACACATTTGAAAAGCAGTGTATTCAGAACTACTCCTACAAATGTTTGAGATGTCACATACAGTCAGTGTGAGTGCAGGGGTTAAATATTCATGTTGTCTTTGGGACTGAATGGATCTAGAGAGCTGGAAAACTAGGTCACCTCTGGCACCACTGGGGTTACCGTTGAAATCTGGGTCACCTGTTAGCATGCACTGATGGTGAATGACTAAGCAAAGACGGCTGGTAATTGGCTGTCAGGGTTCCCAAGTTGCACATCCAACATGGACAGGAGTAATGATTTTAACATTAAAGTTATCACCTTTAAGCATGAATCGTTTATTTTATTATTAATGTGTGTTGTTTTTTATTTACTCAGTCATGAACGTTGTTTGTTCTCTTTTTTTGTGCTTTCTTACAGAAAGAGCTCAGCCTTCCCAGACGAGGAAGTTTGTGAGTAAACCTTCTTTAATTGTCTTTAACACAACCATCACCAGCAAAACATTTTTTTTAAGGATTTTTATCATCTACAGACCATTCAGGGTAGTATGGAAACCTGTTTCCACAACAGAATAAAAATGTAAAAAGTAATTGTGACTTTTTAATCAAACAATTCAATTAATTGCAATTCTATAATATCTCAGAATTGTGAGATATAAACTCCGAATTCTGTGGGAAAGAAGTCCGAATTTTGTGACATTAACTCGTAATTGCAAATTTAAAACTTTAAATGCTGTATGTAGGATTGACACCGAGTGGTTGAACTAGGTATTGCAGTCAAAATTCTAAATATTGGAGAGGAAAATATCACCCGGCCCCTCCTCCTCAGACTTGACGCACACGCAGTTTGCCAGATTGACGACACCAACAGGAACGAGCGCACTTGACGATGAATGAAATACGATGTGTTTTCCGCCAACTGGCAACCCGGGGTGTCGCAATACAATTGAGTAAACTGGCAGTGGGCGGATTTCACAAACCAAAACATAGACCGACATTCCGGTCCGGAACGCACATTTTCAAAGGAGAATAACTGACTGTAGCATTGTTTTTCAGATAAACAAGTATGTTAACTTAGCGTGTTTCTTAAATATCTGCAAATGGTATTTTTATGCTTTAGTAGAGTAAAAAACGTACATACAGCACCTTTAAGCGATATAACGTTGCACTTCTGAGAAGAAAAGTCAGAACTCTTAAGTTTATATCTTGCAATTCTGACTTTTTTCCTCAGAGTTGTGAGAAACAAAGTCTGAATTATGAGATAAAAAGTCAGAATTAATTTAATTCATTAATTGTCATTCTGTGGCAGAAACAGGCTTCCAGAGGGTAGAGCGTCCAGCAGTTGAAGCATTGAAAATGCATCTTTCTAAAAAGAAACTTTTAAATGAAACCGTAGGAGTGACTTGAGACTTTAAGATTGTACAGGACTTTTAATCTATCACAGCCTCCTTTTCTTTGATGGAAATTAAATATGGCATCTGCTGTGACCCAGCTCAGAATCTGTTTATCATAAGTGCAAACAATGCATACAGCCTTTGTTTTACAGTGAATTACTAAATTTCATTATTAAAAGAAATAAAAGCATCTCGTTCTCTTGGTCATATTCGTTTTATTGTTTGTTTTTAATTTTTTATTTTTTGCTTTGAAGATTTTGAGAGAGAAAAATGTGAAGCATTCCTAGTTGGCTAAATTTCTTAAAATAACAGTTTTATGTAAATTACCTTCCCAATTATTTCCCATGTCAAGCTTCTGTATGCAAGTTGATGAGTAAACAATTCTTCTGTTGTCCTTACATCCACATTACATCCACAAGATTTGCTTGTTAAAGCATGGCTTGCATTCGTATTTTTATTTAGTTATTGTATATATTTATTGCTTATTTTTGGAGTTGCTCATTTGCATACAAATAATATGAAATAAAACCTTGTTTAGAAATTGCAGCTGATAATGTTTACAAACTGATTATGGCATGCCTACAGATGGCACTGAGTTTTGTATATTCCATCATGTTGAGCTCTAGGCTTCCAGGCAATCTCTTGCATAGGCCGAGCCGTCACGCAGCTGTCTGCCATGTCACCTAGCCTTGAACTTTGGCAGTGACCAGAAATTTGAAATGTAAGATCTTTGTCTGTCATTTGAACTGGGCACTCAGTAAACGGTGATCTACATGTTGCAACATTTATTGTAGGGCTTCATCGTTACTTGAAATGAAAATGAAATCACAACATGGCCTAGAATAATTATTAAATTGCAATCTTCATGTAAACTGAAGTGATTAAAGTCATACAGGTTTGGAATGACTTGAAGGTGTAGATGATGACAGAATTTTCATGTTTCATTTTCAAAGGGTTTTATAATGTGATCTAAAGCCTTGTTTACTCGTGTCTCTTTATAGGATGCATATTCATCCGTTACATTGATTAATGAAACCTTCACTTCCTGTTGATGATGTCTCTGAGGGAGTCTTGGGTAACAAACCTATATACTGACAGTTCAAATAAACCAATCTGTGCGTTACACCCTAGCCATTGGTTTGGATTTTCAAACAAGATCAGTTTTCTCTGAAAAACAGTAACTGTAACTTGTTCAACATTATTTTTCCACCATTATTTTCTGTCGATTGGGTTTAACTGCTAAATAAAATGTTTTCAAAGCTCCTGTTAAAGGGGTCTTATTATGTTCTTTTACAAAGTCTTTATTTTGTTTTGGGGGCTCTCATACTAGGTTGTTCGAAAAACACATTATTTTTCACATTTTACATTATTACAAGACCTCTCTCCTCAGTCTGGCATGTACTGCTCGAATAGTTCCTATGTCAAATGATGGCCCGCCTTCTGAAATACGAAATGTGCTGTGATTGGTTAGCTGGGCCAGTGTGTGCTGTGATTGGTTAGCTGGGCCAGTGTGTGCTGTGATTGGTTAGCTGGGCCAGTGTGTGCTGTGATTGGCAGCACTCGGTGCATGGTCGGGAAATGTCATGACCCTTACCATAGCCGCCTGCGAGTGCAATTTAACCCCGGATGATTGTAACCACTAAGTTTGTCTGCCTTGGGGAAACTAGCGCTAACTCTGGCATAGTGATAACACTCGTTGCCTTCTCTAGTGCAGCTCAACCAGGTCTCATCCCATTCGTCGATATTTGTGATATCACAAATCCCGGAAAATATGCGTTGTAGTCCAAACGAGTCGTTCTTTGTAGTTTTTGAAAAGTGATTACTGTTAAATAAAACATCTCCTTTTGAAGTGGACTTTGTAACTTTGCAGATCTTTTTTTATGCTCAAACAGCAACATTACAGACTAACTGAAGTTGAAAAAGCATAAAAGGACCACTTTAAGTACATATTGTTAAACTATATTTCTCAGCATTTCCTATAGAGTCAACATTAGATGTTTCTCCTAAAGTTCCTTAGAACTTTTAGGAGAAGTGTTGTAAATACGTAAACATTAAAAAGCAGCAGTTGTTGACTGGTGTAAAGTAAGATTATTGAGCTATTAACTGAATGTGGGTAGTATAGCTACAGTGGGTGGCTGACTAAATACTTTTTTGCCCCACTGTATATGTTTTAGTATGGGACAGATGAGATGAAGACTTTCTGCACTTATATGAAGAGCTGATATTTGAGTGCAGGCTTTGGTATCTGAGCACAGCCTGTGACATTGAGATCTCTTCTGAAACTCTAGAGGAGGTAAACATAAGGTAACTAGGGTCTTTACAAAAATACAAGAAACAGGATACCTTTCCAAAAGTCTCCATTTAATGCCATTAATGTCCAGGAGCAATAATTGCAACATTCAAAACATCTTAATGGTGATTTATCATGTTGTATGTTGTCAACATAGCATTGGTTAAATGTTTCTTCACAAAGTATCTAATAATGTATCCATTACATTTTGAAACATAAACACAGCTTTAAAAGTGAAGCTCAAAATAGGGACTGCTGGTTGGCCTACGATGACCTTTGATTTGGCCTTTCATACCATATGACAAGAGGAGGGAAAATGCATGTGTATTTATATTTTTATATTCATATTTAGAATTCATGCCATACAGTATGCATTTACAAACTTTTGTGGGAAAAAATGGGTCGTTCTGAAGAGCTCATTTAATCCAGGCATGGTATTGTGAAAGGATGCCACCTTTGCAATAAGTCAGTTTGTGAGATTAAATCCCTGATAAATATTCCATAGTCAACTGTAAGTGGTATTATTGGAAAGTGGAAGTGTTTACCAAGAGCAGCAACTCAGCCACGAAACGGAAGACCACATAAAGTCACAGAGCAGGGTCTCCGAGTGCTGAGGCGAATGGTGCATAAAAGTTGCCAACATTCTGCTGATTTCATAGCTGAAGAGTTACAAACTTGCACTTGCATTAATATCAGCACAATCCTTTGCGGAGAGAGCTTAATGGAATTGGTTTCCATAGCAGAGCAGCTGCATGCAAGCCTCACATCACCAAGTACAATGCTAACCAATCACACTCCTCTGTTTGGCAATCTGATGGGCGAGTCTGGGTTTGGCTGATGCCAGGACAGTGTTACCTGCCTGAGTGCACTGTACCAACTGTATAGTTTGGTGGAGGAGGAATAATGGTATGGGGCTGTGTTTCAGGGCTTGTGCCTTTCCCTTACTTGCAGTGAAGGGAAATCGTAATGCTTCAGCATACCAAGACATTTTGGACAATGCTATGCTTCCAATTTTGTGGTAACAGTTTGGGGAAGCCCCTTTTCTATTCCAGTATGACTCTGCCACAGTACACAAAGCAAGGTCCAAAAAGACATGGTTGGATGAGTTTGGTGTGGAAGAACTTGACTGGCCTGTACAGAGCCCTGACCCCATCAAACACCTTTGGGATGAAACGGAACGGAAATTGCCAGCCAGGCCTTGTCGTCCAACATCAGTGCCTGACCTCACAAATGCTTCACTGAATGAATGGGCACAAATTCTCAATACGTTTGTCAATGAATGTATGTGCTGTCTGAAATATTATTTGATAGAAAAATGTCAATGTCAACATTTGTTTTCGACCCAAGACTTTCAATCAAGTTTAATTCAAGTTTAATAGAAGGTAATTGTACCAGGACATCGTGGTGAAAACTGAAAAGAGAGCTATGAAAGCGAAGCTCTCAATTTACCAGTCAATATATGTTTCAAACCTCACTTATGGCCATGAGCTCTGGGTAATGACCGAAAGAATGAGATCGCGGGTACAAGCAACTACATCTATCGGCTGGCCAGGGAACACCTTGGGATCCCCCAGGATGAGCTAGAGGAAGTGGCCAGGGGAAAGGACGTATGGGCATCCTTAGCGTGCGGTCACCACGACCCAGATAAGTGACGAAAAATGGATGGATGGAAGGACCTCTGGTCTACATCAAATAGGTCTTTATTAGGGCTGTTCGTTTAACACTATAATTTAGAGTTTCGTGATTTATTGATAAAAAGAAACAATGCAATTAAAACTATTAACATTTCCGATGAAATAATTGCATATAATTAATTCTATTTAGATTGATTGACATCCCTAGTATTAGGCCTAGGTATATAAAATTGTAGGTATTTAGAATTAAGATATTTAAATGTCGCTCAAACCTGTTCATTCATACCGTTTTATTATCAGTAAAGTTTGGAGTCAAGATAATAACATTTCAAGTAGGGTCTGGCATATGTTTATATGTCTGTTAGGTGGCGGCGGTTGTGGCTGTTTGTATTTGTAATAGGTCAGAGATTTCATTTTCTATGTTTATCAACCATGACAGTTTGCAGTTTTTTGACCCTGATGACTGTCTGGTGTCAGTTGACCTGTCAGACATATGTGGAGGTGCAAATCTATAATTTACCAAGATCACGAAATCAGGTTGTGCGATAGTGTTTTGTACGACGGCGTTTTAGTGCCATGTTAAAAAAGTTTTAAAAATTTAAGATTACGAGATTAAAGTTGTAATATTTCGAGATTAAAGTGGTAATGTTTCGAGAATAAAGTCGAAATGTTTTGAGAATAAAGATTAAAGTTATAACATTTTGAGAGCATATTGTAGCCTTTTGCACATGCAAATAGCCCGGATTGGGAGCACTGGGAGATATTCCAAAGTCTCAGCTTTCAAAATCTGTCAGTTTTATAGCGAAATACACAATATATTACAATAATGTCTTTTTTTCACTCTCTTTAATGTGGCGTGACAGATCGCTGTATTCACTTCAGTTTAAGCGGCATGCGAGTCTTTCTGATAACAATGAGACATTATTTTCATTATAAATGAAGCTATAGTGTTTTTTCATGCCTTCTGATGTTCTTTCACTTTTATATATTTCTATAAACTTGAAATAAAGAGGAACAACACATTTCGTGATAAAGCTGACAGAATTAGAAAGCAGAACTGTGTTATATTAAAAGCAGCAAAGCACAACGTTATTGCGATTACTGGGTGGCTGGCATGCTACAAATAATGAATGGAAGATGTTAAATAGTTTGTCCAATCATTTACTCTATTATACCATGAATAAAACAGCTTGTGAATAGTCACTTACATGTTATAGCCTTCAGGCTACCTCAGAAAAGAAAACAATATAACTTATGTTAACGAGCTGGAGCCCACTTCAACTTTTAGAACGTTTTATTAATTAAATAGGCTACATTTGAGGAATAAACGTTTGGACGCTACAGATGTTTTTGCGGAGTAGGTGGTGGAATTTTCACAATTTTGGAATTTTCACAAAGGAAACAGTATAATTTTTAATGAATTGGTTCACATAAATACAGTGATCTGATCATTAAAGAGCTTGAAAAACACATTATTGTAAGACACATAATTTGTGTTTTGCTATAAAACTGATTTTGAAAGCTGAGACTTATATTAAAAGTAGACCTACCAAAAGCCAAAAGCTTATTGCTATTGGGTGGCTGGCGCACTACAAATAACGAATGCAATGGAAGACATGAAATATTATTTCCAAGCATACTGTCCCCGCGAGTATGACACATGGTATGATTTCTGATAATAATCCCACATATATTTATAATGTATTAAAAAAGGGTTAAATAAGAGAGCTACAGTGCCCCCCAAAGGAATGTCGATTGGGTGTGTGAGCTGATTTTAAGATAAAAAGTTGTTCCTGTTCAGTCTGTTAATAAATATCATATTCTTGATATTAAGCTGTTTCCGCGATGACCTTAAAATTGACTCTTCCTCATCCCAGTAAGATGATGCAGCCGCTCGTAACTTTATTCTCGTAATATTTTGACTTTATTCTCATAATATTTCAACTTTATTCTCAAAATATTTCGACTTTATTCTTGAAACATTTCGACTTTCTTCTCGTTATATTTCGACTTTATTCTAGAAACATTTTGACTTTCTTCTCGTAATATTTTGACTATTTTAGAAACATTTTGACTTTATTCTCATAATATTTCAACTTTATTCTCGTAATATTTCAACTTTATTCTCGTAATATTTCGACTTTATTCTAGAAACATTGATTTTATTCTCGTAATATTTTGACTTCATTCTCGTAATATTTCGACTTCATTCTCGTAATATTTTGACTTTTTTCTTGAAACATTTTGACTTTATTCTCGTAATATTTCAACTTTATTCTCGTAATATTTCGACTTCTCATAATATTTCGACTTTATTCTTGAAACATTTCGACTTCTCGTAATATTTCGACTATTCTAGAAACATTTTGACTTTATTCTCGTAATATTTCAACTTTATTCTCGTAATATTTCGACTTTATTCTAGAAACATTTTGACTTTATTCTCGTAATATTTTGACTTCATTCTCGTAATATTTCGACTTCATTCTCGTAATATTTCGACTTTTTTCTTGAAACATTTTGATCCCAGTAAGATGATGTGGCCGCTCGGATGCAACGATATTCAAATAAATTTCGGTAGCCTGGCAACTTCTCCTGGTGCTCTCAATCCGGGCCATTTGCATGCGCATTAAAGGCTATACTCTCAAAATATTATAACTTTAATTTCTACGATTTAAATTTTAGAAATATTTCGACTTTATTCTCGTAATATTTCGACTTTATTCTCATAACATTTCGACTTTTTTAGACTCGAAACATTTCGACTTTATTCTTGAAACATTTCGACTTTATTCTCATAATATTTCGACTTTATTCTCGTAATATTTCGACTTTATTCTCATAACATTTCGACTTTTTTAGACTCGAAACATTTCGACTTTTTTAGTCTCGAAACATTTCGACTTTTTTAGTCTCGAAACATTTCGACTTTTTTAGTCTCGAAACATTTCGACTTTTTTAGTCTCGAAACATTTCGACTTTTTTAGTCTCGAAACATTTCGACTTTATTCTCGTAATATTTCGTATAAGCCGTCGTAGTTTTTAGTTTGAAATAAATATGCAATAGATATATTGTTTGATTGACCCCGTACCACCTTTGTGTTTTTCACAAAGGATATATGTGTATATACAGTGGGGAAAAAAAGTATTTAGTCAGCCACCAATTGTGCAAGTTCTCCCACTTAAAAAGATGAGAGAGGCCTGTAATTTTCATCATAGGTATACCTCGTGTGACTGTTTGAGGTTGTGGACAGGTGTCTTTTATACTGATATTCAGTATAAAATATACTGGCATATCTGTTTGAACAAGTGGGAGAACTTGCACAATTGGTGGCTGACTAAATACTTTTTTGCCCCACTGTATATATATTTTAAGCTGGTTTACATATCCTGTTTTAGACTAGTCACACTTTTTTCCCACTCCACAGCAGTGTCATCCTATGTTCACTGTTCATTTCAAAACATTTATTCATACAAGAAAACTGAGTGCTAATGCAATGTCTCTGACAATACACACCCGTACCCGTATTCCATCCATTAGGCTCTCTCGGTTGGATGTATATGATAGATCTTCAATGTGTCCAAACCTGTCAGAAACAAATTAGAAGAAGAAAAAACATGTCAATGAATTTTATTGGCCTTTTGCATTTATGATTTATGGCCTGCTGCTATGACGGCGGCGTGTGATGAATGTGCTGTTACAGTTGTCTGTCTGTTTCTGAGAGGGAATGAGTCAATGCAATGGTCACGTGACTTGGCTCGATCAACAGTGGGATGTAGTTGAAGTGGTGGATGGGGAGGATATGGACACTCAGGTCATGCTCTCCAGATGGATTTACTGAATGTTAATGAGAGGGGAGTCACCCGTTTGTACATCAGCATTGGTAGCAGCAGGTCAGTGGCTCTGAGATGTGTTTTGACTTCAGTTTTTATAACATATCTATTTTTTTAAGTAGCTTTTATAAATGTATAAAATAATTTAATTAAACTAATTTAATATTGCTAGCTAGCAAATGGTGAAAAATAAAAGCAAAAAAAGTCCTATTTAATTGTAAGGGATGATATAGCAAGGATCTTGTGAAACTGGATTGCGGCTTAGCTTTTATTTTCATATTTTCAGTTTTTATTTTATAGTAACAATGTAATTTTTATCATTGTTATTTTTTTTATATTTCTATATAGATTTAAATTCGAGTAATTTTAGTACTTAAACTTTTCAGTAACACTTTATTTTAGGGTCTCTTAAGTAGTTTCTTATTAAGCATACATTTTACTAGAATATTAGCCAGTTATTAGTACTAATTAAGCACATATTAATGCCTTATTCTGCATTACCTTATTCTACATCCCTAATCCTACCCAATGCCTAGAAATAACAACTACCTTACTAACTATTAATTCGCAGCAAATTAGGAATTTATTGAGGGAAAAGTCGTAGTTAATGGTGAATAAGTGTTCCCTATTCTAAAGTGTTACCAACTTTTATTTTCTGTTCAGTTCTCTTTGCATTTCATTTAGTTGCCAAGGCAACATTTCTAATTTTCACAGAAATTTTCACCACCACAATATTATGATGTGGGTTGTTGATATGAAGTTACTAGGGTGTTTTAGGTGGTTGACGAGGTGGTTTAATTAGGTGTAATTTTTATACTTACCATTTAAATTTTAGTTCACGTTTTAGTAATTTTTTCTGTTTTTGTAATTGGTGTTATTTTTTATAAAATATTTCTTAACATTAATCTGTTTTAGATTTAGTAGGCTTAATATTTCAACTTAAACAGTTAGTATTTCAACCTACAAACTTATTTCAGTTTCTAATTTAATTGTAAGTTGAATTTTTTTAAACTAATTTTCATTCAAGTTTATCCTGTAATATTTATATTTGATTTGATTTTAGCTGTATTTCAACTACTTATATTGGAAATTTTTGAAAATTTGATGGAAAAAAAACATACATTACTAATATTATTATTGGAAAATATACAATTATTGAAATATAGCCCCTTTAAGTTAACGCTTTTCCTTTGAATGCACATAATGTGTTATTGTCAGATATGATGGGACTACGGAAAAGAAAGGGTTACAGCAATTCATGGATGTAAATAGAGGGTAATAAGTGAAGTGTGACTTGTTAAATCCCAATGGAGCTGTCCCATTTAGCTGATTGCTTCATTCCCTCAAACACATGTGCACATGCATACAATGAGCATTGAACATTCTTGAACAATCTAAAAGATTAAAGCTATTTTGATTATACATTAAAGAATTGCCTTTTGGCTTCAGATAAATAAGTTTTACCTATCCAGTTTCTCAACATGAATAAGTTTGGCCTAATTCGGAAGAAGCAGCAGGTGTTTAACTGGGTTCTGTCCTTACGCCCCACTTTCTGACCGCCTGCTGCTCCTGCTTGGTTTTTGTTGCAGTGTATACTGTCATCTGCGATTGTGTGCTCCCAAGAGCCTGCCAACTGTGGTCAACAATTTACTTTTCTAGTAGATCATCTCGCTCAAAAATGACCAAAGAGTTTCTATATTTTTCCTATTTAAAACTTGACTCTTCTGTAGTTACATCGTGTACTAAGACCGACGGAAAATGAAAAGTTGCGATTTTCTAGGCCAATATGGCTAGGAACTATACTCTCATTCTGGCGTAATAATCAAGGAACTTTGCTGGCGTACCATGGGTGCAGCATGCGCAATGATATTACGCAGCGCCTGAAAATAGTCCCCAGCTAGGTAACTTCCAACGGAAGGCTCGCTCCCTGTGCAAGCAGTTGGTCACGTTGGTTATGTTGACGGAAGTTAGCCTATTTACACAATGTAACTACAGAAGAGTCCAATTTTAAATAGAAATAAAAAATATATATATATCGAAACTCTTTGGTCATTTGAACGTGATGCTAACGGTCTAATCAGATTCAATGATCTATGCTGAGCAGCAGAGAAAAGTGCTACCGCCAGACCTGGAGATCGGCTGAATAGATTCGAAAACGGTAAAGCTCAACTGTTTAACTCTAGGGGAGTTGGAAAATGAGCCTATTTTCAAAAATAGTGGAGTGTTCTTTTAATATGTGGGGCAGGGGCGGTTTCTCCATTAGGGCGATTGGGCGACGTACCACCAAAGCGCGAAAAGGAGGGATTTTTTTCTTTCACATTCAACCACAGTGTTACACTAGCTTTCACTGTTCTAGACTGTTTGTTCTGCCTCTAAATAGTCCAAACAGCGTCGAGTCGTGTTTTGTGTAGTACCGCCCCTTTTTGGGCGATTTCTGTCAGACTGAGAATCGCCCCGAGTGCTCTCATAGACTTCCATACAAAGATCATTTTTTTCGAACTGCAGGCACTGCAATGCAATCTCTATGAGTTCCGGGAGGGCTAGCACTAACGTGCTTTCGTCATCATGCGGATCCTTAACTTGTGCAAGGATTGGTGGGAACGGTGACATCCAATAATATTGAAAAACAATTTTGAATTTTAACAACAAGAAAAAATGAAAAACTACTTTACTACCTTTATCAACAAAAATAAAAAAAAAAAAGAAACAACAAGAAAAGTATTTCAACTACTTATATTGGAAATTTTTGAAAATTTGATGGAAAAAAAACATACATTACTAATATTATTATTGGAAAATATACAATTATTGAAATATAGCCCCTTTAAGTTAACGCTTTTCCTTTGAATGCACATAATGTGTTATTGTCAGATATGATGGGACTACGGAAAAGAAAGGGTTACAGCAATTCATGGATGTAAATAGAGGGTAATAAGTGAAGTGTGACCTGTTAAATCCCAATGGAGCTGTCCCATTTAGCTGATTGCTTCATTCCCTCAAACACATGTGCACATGCATACAATGAGCATTGAACATTCTTGAACAATCTAAAAGATTAAAGCTATTTTGATTATACATTAAAGAATTGCCTTTTGGCTTCAGATAAATAAGTTTTACCTATCCAGTTTCTCAACATGAATAAGTTTGGCCTAATTCGGAAGAAGCAGCAGGTGTTTAACTGGGTTCTGTCCTTACGCCCCACTTTCTGACCGCCTGCTGCTCCTGCTTGGTTTTTGTTGCAGTGTATACTGTCATCTGCGATTGTGTGCTCCCAAGAGCCTGCCAACTGTGGTCAACAATTTACTTTTCTAGTAGATCATCTCGCTCAAAAATGACCAAAGAGTTTCTATATTTTTCCTATTTAAAACTTGACTCTTCTGTAGTTACATCGTGTACTAAGACCGACGGAAAATGAAAAGTTGCGATTTTCTAGGCCAATATGGCTAGGAACTATACTCTCATTCTGGCGTAATAATCAAGGAACTTTGCTGGCGTACCATGGGTGCAGCATGCGCAATGATATTACGCAGCGCCTGAAAATAGTCCCCAGCTAGGTAACTTCCAACGGAAGGCTCGCTCCCTGTGCAAGCAGTTGGTCACGTTGGTTATGTTGACGGAAGTTAGCCTATTTACACAATGTAACTACAGAAGAGTCCAATTTTAAATAGAAATAAAAAATATATATATATCGAAACTCTTTGGTCATTTGAACGTGATGCTAACGGTCTAATCAGATTCAATGATCTATGCTGAGCAGCAGAGAAAAGTGCTACCGCCAGACCTGGAGATCGGCTGAATAGATTCGAAAACGGTAAAGCTCAACTGTTTAACTCTAGGGGAGTTGGAAAATGAGCCTATTTTCAAAAATAGTGGAGTGTTCTTTTAATATGTGGGGCAGGGGCGGTTTCTCCATTAGGGCGATTGGGCGACGTACCACCAAAGCGCAAAAAGGAGGGATTTTTTTCTTTCACATTCAACCACAGTGTTACACTAGCTTTCACTGTTCTAGACTGTTTGTTCTGCCTCTAAATAGTCCAAACAGCGTCGAGTCGTGTTTTGTGTAGTACCGCCCCTTTTTGGGCGATTTCTGTCAGACTGAGAATCGCCCCGAGTGCTCTCATAGACTTCCATACAAAGATCATTTTTTTCGAACTGCAGGCACTGCAGTGCAATCTCTATGAGTTCCGGGAGGGCTAGCACTAACGTGCTTTCGTCATCATGCGGATCCTTAACTTGTGCAAGGATTGGTGGGAACGGTGACATCCAATAATATTGAAAAACAATTTTGAATAATAACAACAAGAAAAAATGAAAAACTACTTTACTACTATCTTTATCAAAAGTGAAAAAGAAAAAGAAGAAACAAGAAAAGAGAGAGACGGGGACAGCTACGCCAACTCAAATTCAGTTGTCAGTTGAACTTGATCGACATCATGGCAAACGTTACCTCAGCGCAGATGAATTCTATCGTGTCATTAAAAGAAATACCATTCAGTTGTCGTAGCAATAAGGATAAATTGGCAATTAAAGAATTAGGACCGCCAAGACCAAATTTAAACCTCAAACAAGTATCTACAAAGGGAGGGAAGTTGTATAAACTGGGATTTTCGAGGATGTGGTATGAGCGGAAAAAATGGTTAGCGGGTTTCTAAGTAGCTAACGCTTTATTCTGCTACCCCTGCATTTTGTTCCATCCCGAGAGCGTGATGAACATTGCATGGACAACTACAGGTGTCACCGACATGCATCATCTCTCGGAGAAGGTGAAAAAACACGAAACAGCAAAGATGCATATGGACAGGTTCTTAAAATTAATGGCCACACATATTGCCACACAGTTGGATGACAGCTACTTAAAAAAAAAAGTGTAATGTAAGGGATCAATGTAATGTAAGTAAGCAGGTGAGCAGTGTGAGTAATGTAAGCAGTGTAATTTAAGGGAGCAGTGTAAGTGAGTAATGTAAGTAAGCAGTGTAATGTAAGGGAGCAGTGTAGGTGAGTAATGTAAGTAAGCAGTGTAATGTAAGTGAGTAATGTAAGGGAGCAGTGTAATGTAAGGGAGCAGTGTAATGTAAGGGAGCAATGTGATTTAAGCAGTGTAATACAAATGAGCAGTGTAATATAAGTGAGTAATGTTGTAAATGAGCAGTGTAATATAAGTGAGTTGTGTAAATAGTGATGTATGTGACTTGAATTATTACTTATTAAACTGAAATTGAAGTAAAAAGTTCTTTGGAAAATCACATCCTGGCTTCAGTCTTCATTTGCTGCTGAATTGTGTTAACACACATTTAGAAACATAAGGAGAGCAAGAGATTGATTGTTACTCAGTTTATTTTTAATTAGTACTGTAGTAGTTCAGTTTCCTTTACATGTTTAACTAGCCGTTAATTTATCAATTGAATGGGTGACCCATCCTCATTAATCATGCAAACATTTGCCCCCCCTGAGAGAATTGGCAGGAGCCACCACTGATGTGGGGTAAAGGGTTTGTTTGTTCAAATCAACTCTTAACTATGAGAAATTTGTATGTTTGCCTTCATGCCTTGTCCTTGGTTTCTCTTTGTTCTTTTGAAGCATTTATTGCTTATTTTGCTGAAGAACATTGACAGTTATGCTGCAGTGTAATGTGGGGAAAACACCAACGACCTGAATGATGGTCAACAGCCCTGCTGCAGATAGAAAGTGCTGCATGTACTGGAGACTCCTCTGACTGTGCTTTGCTGACGTAAGTCTCCTTCCTCAGTGGAGGAGGGGCGTTAGGTCTGTTTAGTCCTAGTGCATGAGCGACAGGGGAGGGGAAAAACATTGTCGCCCAGCCTCCCTGCCCTCCACAGGCAGTTGATGATCACATCTGACAGCTCAGGGTGGAAGTTGAACGGCTCAGAGCGCTGGGTCCCCAGAATCTACTCCTCCCCTGTGAACAGCTCTCAGCTGGTATCTCTGCATCAGAGCCTGGCTTTGGCCCTTTGTCAGCGCATGGGGGTGCGGGCAGGCAGACGGCGAGAATATATCATGTACACAATAGAGTAAACGAGTGCGGCGCGACCATGAAAGCTCAGCGGGAGAGGTTGAGGATTCCGGGCTTGACATTGGAGTGAGTATTTTCCCTTCTCTCTCACGTCTTCTTTGGCTGTGATGACAGCAGATTGTTTATCTGCAGTGTGTATGTCTCTGTAGCGGTGACGGCACATCTAAGCTGAGCAGTGCAGCATTACCACAGTAGCAGCGTCTGCGGCATGTGTTGAAGGATAAATATAGGTTTGCTAGCTTGTATAGATCCAGCTAGTGTCCCTTTGCGGCAGCTTTGCATGTGATTTTTATGGAACAGGCTCATGTTTGGATAAAAGATGATGATGCTAGATAAATACAGGATCATCTAGAGCCAGAAGGACTTGTGCAGCAGCTGGGTGACCTGCCTTTCTGTTTTGCTACACTGACTTCTCCTCTCGCAGCATTTATAGCTTTTGATCACATCACTTATTGAATTAAGTGGTTGAATCACCCCTACAAGAGGGCCTGTTTGTTGTCGACCTGTTAGCAGGTCAAAGACACCACCGTACTGTAGAGTTTGGTGCAGCGACATAAACAGTCGTCATGTTCGATTGGCCATTATGTTTAGATAAGATATGATGCCTTTGTTTTTGTTTACAGGGGTCTCAAGAGATGCATGCGTATCTCCTGGACATGTCAGCTCAGCAGCTTCACCTGACATGTTTTGTTTCTCAGCAAAAAAACCTTTGTAATGCTTGATAAACGCATGATGTTTGTAGATTAATGATTATTTGTCTGAATATTTTAATGTTAATTCAATTTTGAACATGTGGCCAGACTGTATAATATCAACAAGTATACAATATAAAACCATTTCATGCATAGGCGATGGAATGAAATGGACCATTTGTTGTGGCAACCCCTTCACAACGCAGCATCTTACCCGAAAAGCCTTCAACAGTCGTGCATGACACTGCTCTGTGGTTAATGCATGCCAACTCGTGTATGTCTCTGCACACAACTTCAAAGGCTACATCCTGAGAGAGACTGTTTTTGTCCATGATGAACATTCACAAAACTCAATTTGACTTCCAGCCTCACTCCACGAAGCTTGAGCCCAACTCCCACAAGCCCTTGCAGCCCATGCAGCCCACTGCACGCATTTCATTTTTGGAGGTAAGCGCGTGCTTCTTTTACATAGCCATTTTGTTTTGAGGCTTACCGTGTTCAAGGCTCTGTGTTCCGCCACTGAAAATGAAAGCATGGAGTTCAGTGATCGAAACGGCACAGGGTCTCTATTCATTTATCTCTTTTGAGTTTTGTTATTTTTACATTCAAAACCTTTGAATGGGATTTTATTTTCTAAAACTGTGGGGAATAGCTTTGTTTCTTGTGCTTATATAACATTCTTAGATTCACCCCCTTCCCCCAGCCTTTTTGGTGAGTCTGTCATTCGCCCTCTTTTATGTGATAAATGGGATTTGCTGCTTTGGCCATTGAACATTTTGTTGGAAAGAGCTCTGCACCATTTCTGGTGGAAACCAGGTCATTTCAAATGCGTAAAAATTAGGAATTACTTTTACGGCAAAGACAAAGGAAGCATATTCTCCATTTTTGAGAAAGTAAGACTTTTTGAATACTTAAGTTTTTTTCAGGCCTGACAGCACAATGAAATAACCAATTGAAAAGATTGCGGTTTTGTAGGTTAGAATACGTTTCATGAGGAGTTTACACAAAATGTATTAAAGGGGTGATATGATGTTGCTAAAAAGAACATTATTTTGTGTATTTGGTGTAATGAAATGTGTTTATGCGGTTTAAGGTAAAAAAAAACATTATTTTCCACATACTGTACATTATTGTTTCTCCTCTATGCCCCGCCTTTCTGAAATGCGTTGATTTTTACAAAGCTCATCGGTCTGAAAAGTGAGGTGTGCTCTGATTGGCCAGCTATCCAGTGCGTTGTGATTGGCCGAATACCTCAAGCGTGTGACGGAAATGTTATGTCCCTTACCATATTGTGATGCCTTGTCCCGGCCAGAGCGACAAGACAAAAACATGAAAACCCATTATAAACGAGGCATTTGTTGCATCCAGTGGGGACATAATTACGGATTATAATGATTTATACTGTCTTTTTACACGTTGCATTGCACCGCATAAACATAAAACCATGTCTGCATTTGTGATC
>NW_015505391.1:941355-942586 GCF_001515645.1 Sinocyclocheilus grahami | reverse complement strand
TGCAAAAAGGTAAGAAAGAGATGGCTCTTTAAAGAACCTTTGGCTGAATGGTTCTTTGTGGAACCAAAAATGGTTCTTCTATGGCATCGCTTGAAGAACCTTTTGAAGCACCTTTATTTGTAAGAGTGTAGTCTACTCTATCAGGATCAGGAAACAGTCATCCATAAAATGCGCTGCACACATTTGAATATTTGGGTTGAACTGTTCTGGAACAGTGTTGTAAATACAACTTAACCACTGATTTCTAGTCGTGTCCTCTTTTGGAAGGTCAAACAAAGTAGTTTCGCTTTCACAACGAAACACACGGCGGCTAGAGTGAGCGGAGGCCGGGCTTGCGGCAACCACTTGTGACGACCCCGGGCTGGACTCCGCTTCACCCACGGTGAAAGCCAATCCGGCGATCCACAGCGCAAAGGTATTTCTTCAGCGACCAGCACGGATCAGCTCGCATGACGAAGCGGATATCGTCCTCTTTTGGAAGGCCAAACAAAGTAGTTTTGCTTTCACAACGAAACACACAGTGCCATCACGACATGGCAGCGGCGGCAGCAACAACACTACAGCGAGAATAAAAGTTACACCTTCTTTCTTTGCGTGAACATTTGGGCGGCGTTATGCAAATCTTCCCACATCGTGACGTAGACATGTGGGGGCGTGTTAGAATGAGCCGTTTTAGGTAGGCGTGGTTGACTCTTAACTTTTATAAAGAATATCTCTTTGGATTTGAGACTTTAGTCTTTGCAACTTTACAGATCTTCTTTATGCACCAAGAGCTTGTAACACTCCAAAGAGGAAGGAAAAATTTAAATTGCATCATATGACCCCTTTAATGTACCTTTAAGAAAAACAAAAAATGGTTACACTTTACTTGAAGGGGTGTGCATAAGACTGACATGACACCTTCATAATCATGACATGACACCTACATAATCAAGACATGACACATATCATGAATATGAAGGTTTTTTATGCATGTTTATGACAACTGTCATTAAGTGTCATTCGCTCAGTTATGTAATTTTTAATGCAAAGATGACATTGTTTGAGATGTCTTTGTTATGGGCTATGGTTAGGGGTAAGGGTAGGGGTAGGGTTAGGTTAGGGTTAGGTCAAATAATGTCATATTTGCATTAAAAATGACATAACTAAGCGAATGACACTTAATGACAGTTGTCATAAACATGCATAAAACCTCCTTCATATTCATGACATGTGTCATGTCATGATTATG
>NW_015505391.1:862016-940176 GCF_001515645.1 Sinocyclocheilus grahami | reverse complement strand
AAGGGGTGTGCATAAGACTGGCATGACACCTTCATAATCATGACATGACACATACATAATCATGACATGACACATGTCATGAATATGAAGGGTTTTTATGCATGTTTATGACAACTGTCATTAAGTGTCATTCGCTCAGTTATGTAATTTTTAATTCAAAGATGACATTGTTTGAGATGTCTTTGTTATGGGCTATGGTTAGGGGTAAGGGTAGGGGTAGGGTTAGGTTAGGGTTAGGTCAAATAATGTCATATTTGCATTAAAAATTACATACATAACTGAGCGAATGACACTTAATGACAGTTGTCATAAACATGCATAAAACCTCCTTCATATTCATGACATGTGTCATGTCATGATTATGAAGGTGTCATGTCAGTCTTATGCACACCCCTTCAAGTAAAGTGTTACCCAAAAAATTATAATATAATATATAATACAGGGGGGCACATAAGTGGTACGCAGCAGTGTTAATTTTGACAGCAAATTTTTATTTAGTTTTAGTCATAATATTTTGACTAAAATGCCATTTAGTTTGTCATATTTTAGTCATCTGAATTGTTTTTAGTTTTAGTCTAGTTTTAGTCGACTAAATCTACAGTAAATTTAGTCGGCTAAAGTCTAATGGGTTTAGTTACAGTGTAATGCATTTATTAAGCATTTCTTATTTTTTATTAAACTCATTATATAGGTTTGATAATAAGGTTTTATCATGATAGACACCGATTTAACTGCAGTGACACACAACATGCCTTTTTGTTAAAATTAAATAAAACCACATAAAGAACAAGAACTTCTTTTTAATGAAATACCAATGGTTATATAGGCTAATTATGCATTCTTTATAGCAACTTGTTTACCATATTCTTCATTCTTTCAAGCAGACATTTATTTCTATAAATACATTTAGATTAATCTTTAGGGCTACTAAAGTTTTTCAGTCAAGAGCAGTGCGTGACTGTCTTTCTTTTGTTGCTTGATTAACATCAATGACTCAGACAATTGCAACTAAATTAGGCTGCTGTCCCTTTAAAACTGAATGCACAGCTGCAATGGATGCAATGAACTGAGACACGTTCTCCCTACTGTTTACATTCACTTAAGATGTAATCAACTGTGTTTATGTGAATACTCGTCAAAACGGACAATTCTACATAATTTTGTGTGTAATTCTCTGTTGATGCAACGCGAAAGAGTACTCACGTGCTGTGAGACATGCTTTCTGTGTGTATGTTTCAGTGTCTGTGCTCAGAAAATCGGACCGAACAGAGTTCTCTCTTGCGTCGTCAGATTTGTCCATATGTCTGCTCTTCTCTTACTCCCACATATTGACATTTTTGAACGTTTTATGAGACTTGCAGCAAGTGTTTTTTAGCTTATGTCCCGCCGGTTCATATGTACGCATCTAACCTCCTATGCAGCAGATTCGTTCTGAATGAATCTCTTCCCAAATCATCCCTCCCTAACATTTTCGTTTCGTTTTTATTCGTTGACTAATGTCAATTGAAATGTCAATAGATTTACGTCATAGTTTTTGTCATTCAAAAAGAGTTTTAGTTTGTTATCGTCTCATTGTCGTCGGTGAAAAAAAATGTAATTGACGAAAATTATGACGAAATGAACACTGGTACGCAGGTGGTACGACCGAAATAAGAAATGCTGTGTGTAAATAGGTGACCGTGATTTCACCAAGTACTACATGTTCCTGGATCAACATTCCAATCAACCAATCAGAATTGAGGAATAAGTTTTCAAGAAATGTCAGTTTTAGGCTTACAACCAGAGTTAGATGCTTCTACACCCTTGTTATTCACCTATCATTTCCCTCTGATTTTAGGAATAAATTATGGGTAGGGTTAGGTTTAGGAGTATAGGATTAGGTCTATATTTTTGGAGCAATTGGTGGCTGACTAAATACTTTTTTGCCCCACTGTAAATATCATAGACTGGTAAATAAGTTCAGACCGCTCATTTGCGTACCGACATTGTTGACAGGTGTTAATGCACAATCACTGTTTTAGATCGACTAACTGTAATACTGTATAAGTATTCCACTCAAACTGAAAGCATAAATCTAGGCTATGCGTTGCCAGTTTCAGAGTAAAATGCATAACTGACATTTCATGCACTGACGCACTCGGCAGCGCTAAACCCAGCAGCACATATAATGTACTTGCTGGCAACCCACCAAAATAAAAGCTTGCTGATTTTAGGTTTGAAAATTATGAAAATTCAATTTAAAAAAACGGTTAATATCAGCATTGTATTTTTAAGTGTACTATAAAATAACTATTTTTATTTTATGCTCAAGTTTATTTTTTAAATATAATGGTATTATCATACTGATTATTTTGTTTATTATTTTTTATTAATAATAATATAATATAATACATATAATATGATATAATAATTATACTAATTATCTGATCATTATGAGACTCATTTTTGAGACACATGTTGCAACCTGTTAACGGCAAAGTGTCTCAGCTCACCCTCTTGCAATCGGATCACTCAGGACAGGTTTTAAGACCAGGTATAAACATAACTGTTGATTGCTTGAACCTTCACTCATTCCTTGGGAACAAATTTGACAATCACATTTTTTTGAAGCATCCTTTCGTTTCACAGCTTTGCTTCCTTTTGTTTGTTGCTATATGCTTTGTGGCCTTTTCTAGTATTCTACTTTCAAAAAACTGAACGGCACAGCCAATCTGTCTTTGCTTGTCATCAAGTAAGTATTTTGGGCTTGCTGATAAAATGGGTCATTGAGCTGTCTAAACTAGTTTGATTAGTTGGTGTTTGCACACAATAGTCGTGAAACCGTTTAGATTATAAGGAGGTTATGACTGCATTACAGAACATTCATACATGGTTTCTGAAAAATAATGTGAAAAGTCTTGAGGGCACAAAATCTATTCCTTGATGAATTACTGGCTCACATGGAGCTACAGAAAATTCCACAGATGTCTGTAGACTTGCAACAGCTGTCATTTACAAAGCTCTACACATCCCCACCCCTCAAGTGTTTATTAAATAATTAGAAAAAAATAATTATGCTTCTAATTAACGGTACGGGTGCAGGGTACTATCAGCTTTGTTATCCCAAGAATTGTGAAAATGTGAGAAAAGGTATTACAATACCCTCTGGGAATGTTGATTGGTAAAAGAAAGATAAATTAAAATAAATTAAATAATAAATGAATGAATGAAAGAAAAAGATAAGAGAAAGAAAGGAAAGAAATTTCATTTAACTTTCTCCGGTATGAAAATGAAATGTTTGCTTAAGGGCAAAGTAAGTCATCATTAGGGTTGCAAAGGGGTGAAAAAGTTCCTGTAAATTTCTGAAAACTTTCCAAAAATCCCTGGAATCCTGGGAAAAATCCTGGAAAGTTTCCAAAATTTCTGGAACTTTTTGCAACCCTAGTCATCATAACTAATCCTGTAATTTACATAAGTAATATCACTAATGTATGTACTATGTTTGTTTGCTTAAGGTATACAGTTAAGTGCCATGTTTTAAAATTTTAGTTTGGAAATGCTGCTGTATTGGTAGTTTATTACTCGAGTAGTGTTACCTTACAATCGTTTGCCCTGGTATACTTAAATTTTTGTGTTTTGCACACAGTTGGGTGTGCAGGCCTTTAAAAGTATATACCCCACTGACTGTAAGTGCAGATGAATCTAGTGGACCTTTCTTTTCAAGCCCTCAAATTACTTTTACCACAGAGTCACAGTATTCGGACTGCACACAGACAGTGTCATATCAGCAAAATAATGTCACACAGATTTTCTGCGAGCCAAAGCAGAACGCAGACAAGGAAGGTATACTCTGGGCTTTATTCTAAGCATATTAAGAAAGATACCTTACAGTTTGTTGAATCAGACCACTGCTATTGTTTTTGGTTCATCCTCTCCAAATTAGAGCACCAAAAATGTAGCATACAGATATAGAGCACAGGCTGACACAGAAGAGACTAGGCTTGTTCCCAGATTTAGGTTTCTATAGTTCACTGGCCTTGCAAGAAGAGATAAGAAGTCATGAGACTAAAGTTGTGAGATGATTGAGCTAGACTTTGCTCACTTCATGCGTGACCAGATTCCTTATGATTATGCACTCTTTGAAGGTTTGATCAGTTGTCTGTGTGCCGGGTTTAGTCATATAGTATGCTCTCTTAGTGACGTCCTTTGCCTCACACCTTAGTGGCTAGAGGCCCCACTGCATTCAACGGCTAATTGTCAAGGGCGAGTGGCCCCATTCCACCCCTCCAACTTCATCTGTCATGTGTCAGGGAGGCTGGGCCTCTCCATGTCCCTGCCTGCCAAATGAGCAGATTGAAGAACAGAACAGGAGGAGATCAAAGGTGCTGAAGTGGAAGAGAGAGGGGTGGTGTTCTTCATATGGCAGGTCCAGTGAAGGAAAAAGAGGAGAGAGGTGAAAAGGCTTGGCTGCAGTGTGCAGGACTTGCACATGGTTACGGTTGAAAAGCTGTGCATTTCTATTTCAAATGGTCCGATGGGTTCTGGAGCAGGGCCAGACGGGGAGAGCTGTGATTGCATTCACTGCGTCGTCTCCTGATGATGCATTGCTGCTCTGACTCACGCCCCCCTCCCTTCCTTTCCTCTCCCCTCCCCGCCTCAGGATGTGGTACGTTAGGTGCCTGTTACATGACATGGAGCGCGCTTGAGTCTCAATAAGTCTGCGGGATAGCGGCAAAGCCGTACGACTTTCACATCAAAACAAAAAGTCATCCTGCTGGAAGCGGAGGCACCCGGCATTCGAACAGGAACGGATATGACCTGAATAAGAAACCGCTCAGAGGAGTTTTCACACTATTCGATTTAGGACACTTCAGAGGACACACTGTCCCCCTTGACAGCCTGTGTATGCTGCAACGAGCAGCAGATGTGCATGGACGAACCTCTGTAGTGGCAGAGCGTTGCGCTGGGAGGACTTCCCGGGACTCTTGCGTTGGGTGCCTACTTCTCTTGGAAGCCAGGCATTTCTCCTCGCTCTCTTTTCCAAGACAGCTCAGAGCACTTTGGTGGCATGACTTTGGGACAATGTCCGACTCCAGCTTATGGACTCTACTCTCCAACTTTCCTATGCCTCACTTTATCAGTGGAGCAAGATTACGGCGCTCCAAAAGGTAATCAAGATTGTTGCTTGTCACTACTTGTGTTGGTTTTTAGGTGGTAGAACTTCTGGTATCAAGAATTAAGTCAGTGGAGGTTAGACAAGAACAATATGGTAATGCAGGTGCAGTGTTTGCTATTGTGTTAGATTTCCATTGCGAATATGGAACTGGAGTACCTCTTGATTGTAATCAGGGCGTTATTGTTCAGTCCATGCAGTAGGCACAAAATATGTTTACATACTGTGCATGCATAATTACCGTGCATTTGCCTAAATATGCATGTTGAATGTGAGGAAAATGGATTGTTCTGTAAATCCTCTTGAAAAGAGCTGACCGTCTCAGTGTTATAAGATGGATACACTGCTCTTGCAGAAAATGCTGAGGTTGCCCCATATCCTTTTCACCTCTCCTGTGACAAGACCAAACCTTCACCAAAAGGCCAACCAGCCATATATATCTCTGCTATCAAACAGTCAAGTGCATTTCTGCTTGTGCTTTTCCATCTTGCACACTTTTTAATCCTGGGAATGACCTATTTTACCATTGATGATACAAATGATCCGATTAGTATCCTCAGACTGAATAAATCAGACTGAATCTGTCATTTGTTAAAATGAATTAGTTGTGGAGAACATGTAAAGAAAATAGGATTACGCTTTCTTCACTGTGCTATGTTTATTAGTTTGTATTGGGTGGAGGTTTCAGTAATGAGATATGTCTCATTACTCATATGGCACTCAGCTATTACACCAATAGCAAATCGGCATATTCCTTCTGTGTTCTGTAGTAAAGTAATATAATAACTATATTGTATGTTGTGTATGTACATAATAACTAAGTGAATGATGTGTCCATCCATCAAAGTGATCTTCGTAATTTTTAGTAATGACCTTGATTTAGGCTCTCAAATGAAAAATTCTTGCTTTCAAGCATGATTTTAGAGCTCAGTTTTTTTTTTGTATCTGACAATAGTGGGCCTAATCTCTGCAGTCTTCTGAAATGTTGACCATGAATAAAACCTATCATGTGTTAACATGAGTTACATCGTGCCACTTGTAATTTAGTAATTAGAGCTTTCTTTTGTTTGATTTCTGTATTGAATGGCATGCAAATATGTTTAAAAGCAAAGTTACTGGATGTTTTGTTGGTGCTTGATTAATTAAACATCATATAATTAGCATTTATCCAGTGAATACTGTATTTGCAAAGAACAATGCTGGATTTAAGTCTGTAAATTGAACAAAGGACCCACTGAGGACAAGCCAATAAAAAAGACCATTAAGTAGACAGCTTCACAATGAAGGATTAGTCAGTGACAAAAGCAAAATGTCTGCTGTCAAGTGGCAAAACAGTGACTGTTACTTGTTTCAGTCATTTCTGCGTGGGTTTCTTTCAGATCTAGCATAACTATTGCATTTTCATCATAGCTACAGTAAGAAGTGTGGAGCTGAGCACTGTCTGTTTCTAATCTGTCTGTGTGTGTAGCAGCTGTATAAATAGCAATATCTGATCCTCTTTAACCGAGCGCTTATGAACCAGATATTATTCTAAATCATGCTACATATTTAAAAGGGGTCAGATCATGACAGGACTTTCCTTGCTCTTTTAGAGTAAAGGTTTGTTGTACTATGATACTGTTACCTTTCAAATCTCAAAACTCTGTAACCAGTTCAAAAACACAATTTATTGCAAAAATAGCTTATTATATTACCATAATCTCACTACAGTACCATATGACTGCCCATGTTTGCATATGTCTTTACATATCTGAAGACCAAGGGTTAGATTGAAGGTGGAAAATGGTCATGTAAAATTAAATTGCATCTGTATTTAGTGCAAGAAACTTTGACTAACGTAAGTGGGCTTCAGGGGAAAATATTAAAGAAGAATGGTAGGATATGGCTCCTTTAAAGTACTTCATGTTTGATTCATTGAAATGTTTTGATTCATATTCAAATAATATCCATTTTTCTTACTTGACATTTGATTTATTTTCCCCTCTTTTAGAGTCATCCACCTCTCTATCTGCATTCAGCAAAATTACTTATTGTTTTAGATTTTCTTGCATGTGTGTACACAAATGACACATTCAGTGGTTTGTATGTTTCTAGATGTTTTATGAATCATATGTGACCCTGGACCACAAAACCAGTCATAAGGGTGAATTTTTCGAAATTGAGATTTATACATCAACTGAAAGCTGAATAAATAAGCTTTCTATTGATGTATGGTTTGTTGGGATATGACAATATTTGACCAAGATACAACTATTTGAAAATCTGGAATCTGAGGGTGCAAAAAAAATCGCCTTTTAAGTTGTCCAAATGAAGTTCTTAGCAATGCATATTACTAATCAAAAATTTAGTTTTAATATATTTACAGTAGGAAATTTACAAAATATTTTCATGGAACATGATCTTTACTTAATATCCTAATGATTTTTGGCATAAAAGAAAAATCTATCATTTTGACCCATACAATGTATTTTTGGCTATTGCTACAAATATACCCCAGCGACTTAAGACTGGTTTTGTGGTCCAGGGTCACCTATTCTTCTCTACTGGTAGTAGTGAAGGTCTTGCTTGAGTACTAAAGATTGTTGCCTACACTCTTAAAAATAAAGGTGCTTCAAAAGGTTCTTCAAGCGATGCCATAGAAGAACCATTTTTGGTTCCACAAAGAAACATTCAGTCAAAGGTTCTTTAAAGAACCATCTCTTTCTTACCTTTTTATAATCTGAAGAACCTTCTTTCGCCACAAAGAACCTGTTGTGAAACAGAAAGGTTCTTCAGATGTTAAAGGTTCTTTATGGAACCATTTAGACCAAAAAGGTTCTTCTATGGCATCGTGAAGCACCTTTATTTTTAAGAGTGTAGTTCATCCTAGTTCACTAAAAGCTGTAAAGTGTTTCTTGTTTTACTAAAATCTTGCACATTTTCAGCTAATGTGGTGAATCTCTAACTCGGAGAGGAATATTCAACTTTCTTAACCTTCCTGCCCATAATATGCTGTGGCCAACACTTTTTTCTCATGGCATTTCCCTTAATAAATTATTCATGTTTTCAAGAGGGAAAGGAGATATGAAAGATCACAGACATAGTCTGTGTCACACAAAGTCATGGTTCACACGAAAAGTTGCATTCCATGCAAAAGAACAGCCTGGGCATTCTGTTAAATATCTCTTTTTGGGCTTGTTGAAAATGAGTAGATGATGATAGAATTATAATTTTTGGGCGAACTATTCCTTTAACACCTCCATGAATGTGATAGATTCACTGGCATCTGCTCTTCACAGTCTCTTTGCTGAGGTGATGATCACAAGGGCTTTGCAATCTAATCTGTGATGTCTGCCTGGCTGCCATTCAGACACCAACTTTGGGATCAATGGCTAGAGAAGAGGCCACAGTCACATGTTCAATTCCCCTGATTTCACCCTGTCCTCTATTATTGTGCTGCTAAAGCATCACTATTACAACTCAGGACTGAGCCATATGTCAAAAAATTAGATCGATCTCTCTCTCTCTCTCTTTTTAAATAGTTAAAATCCTTTTTATTAAACATCTGGTTAAAGAAAGTTCTATTCCACACAAAGTTCTAAGTGCACCACAGATGAAGTGGTCAGCATGGTGTAAATGTAAAACAAATGACTTGTTAAATATCGTTGCAGAAAAGATACATTAAATATGAAGGCAAATATTGCACAAACTTGTCTTAAACATATCCTATATGTTCATAAATAATAATTAAAAAATGCTAACTATTTCTTAGCCCAAAAAAGTGACAAAATGACAGAAAGTATTGTAGGCACTGTAAAAACAATCCTATAAAATCTACTTGATAAAATTGAGGTAACAAGTTGCACTCAATTTGTTTGGGTAGATTCCATCCTATATATTTGAGTAAAGAAATAATAACAATAAAACAAATTAGGTAAAGTCTCCCTAGTATTTCTCAATACATTACACAACTAATTACCTATAAAAATGTAGTAATATTAACTCTATTGTTAGCAGACAACAGTTCATCTACTAAATTATTAATAATAATAATTAGCCAATAGGGATAATTACACATTAGTTATTCAGGAAAGGTTGAATTTACCTAAAAATGGTCAGGCACAGGATATTACATCAATTACTTTTTATTGACCAAATGACAAACAAATTTATTTTTTAACATTTAAAATGAATTAATGTACACACAAAAGAGTCGTACAATCGATTTCAAGTGAAATACTACTTCATATCACTCATGTTAGATAAAAGTTCTTCTTGAACGCTTTCCATTCAAAAATAAACCAATGTCTTCATGCATGTCTGAATATCCATTAAAAACAACATTTTTAAAAGCTGTCTCGCATTTAGTCATTTCAAACAATAAGAAACTGTGATTTGATGTAATTTGTCACTACAATGGTTGCAACACTTGAAATGAGGCTGGGTCCTCCTCAGCTGTGGGATCATGCATCACCAACACCTTCATTATTTGGTTTGTGTGGCCCTCAAGTTCATCCTCCTGTTAAAAAGAAAAAACAAGATGCACGTACATATTTTACGTTCGTTTAAAGGGATAGTTCTCCTTCAGTTGCTGGTCCCCATTGACTTGCGTAGTGTCAGCAACTGAAGGTGAACTATCCCTTTAATTATATTAACATTTGAAGTGGATCAAAACCTTTCATCAAAGTTGTCCTAAAACATTCTTGTCTTAGGACAACTTTGATGAACTTTTATGATCCACTTCAAATGTTGACTACTGTATTTTAACAAGTTGTTTTCTTGGTGATTCTACATTGCTACCATGATGGCATTCTAAAGTTTTTTTTTTTTGATTTGTCTTTTTTACAGACGTGGGCCATGATAAGTTCCAATAAAAAAACTGGACTAAACCCCAAAAATTTTATGTTAAGCATATATGCTCACGCATGTAATTCTTAAAGGCTTAGTTCTCCTGAAAATGAAAATTGTCATCATTTACTCACCCTCATGTTGTTTCCAAAACCAGAAGACTTTTGTTCATCTTCAAAATACAAATTAAAATGTTTTTAATAAAATCTCAGAGATTTCTGTCCTTCCATTGAAAGTCTATTCACCCAAAACTCTTAAGCTTCGAAAAGTTCATAAAGAGATAAGAGTAAAAAAAGAGAGTAAAAGAAATCCATGTGAATTGAGTGGTTTAATCCAAGTCCTCTGAAGAGACATGATCAATTTATATGATGAACTTGAAATACTTGATATGATTTAATTATAGGCTTTTATTCGCATATAAACACTGATTAGCAAAGTGTTTGCAGCATCCAGCTTTGGTAAATGGAAGCTCAAGCATGCTTGCTTGATGTGTGAGAACCAGCAAGGTTCATTCTCGCTACACGCAGCATGTTTGAGTTTCCACAAGAACCAATGAGGTTTGTTCTCACATGTCAAGCAAGTATGGTTAAGCTTCTGTTTATGTTCGCTGATCGTAAAAATAAGTCTAAATTAAATCTGTTCATCATATAAAGCAATTGTGACTCTTCAAAAGACTTGGATTAAACTGCTCGATTCATATGGAATTTTATTGTACTTGAAATTTATTTTGCAATATCTTCATGAACTTATTGAAGCATCAAGAGATTTGGATTAGTAGACTTTCAATGGAGGGACAGAAATCTCTCAGTTTTCATTGAAAATATATTCATTTGTGTATCGAAGATTAACCAATATATTATGAGTTTGTAACAACAATGAGGACAGCATTTCCACTTTTGGGTGAACTATCCCTAAAATGTACTGCCTAACAAAATGAACATACAGTGTGTTTTAAAATGGATTGGATTGGTTGATCAGCTGAATCACATGGCTGATATTAGAAATGAAACAATGGCATCAGGGCAACATTTTGTGTATCCCTTTGAATGCCTCGAGTTGATCAGTCATTTAATAACATACCTGACAGTCTTGAAAGACCTCTTCTTGGTTTCCCCCAAGATACTCAATGAGGTAACAGCCAACTGTATCCCTTTTTTCCCTTAATACTCTATAAAGAGATGGATTTTAGTTGTTAGAAGTTAAGAATTTCCTAAAAGTTTTCTAAAAGTTCACATATTGCAATGTTTCTGCAAACTCTCGATCACTCAAGCATAAAACTTAAAAGTGAATTGGCACAAAATCTATAAAACTCATAACATAGAATTGATGTTTCTAAGATCACATAAGGAATATAAAATGCATTAAGCCTACACAATTCTATCTTTTGTCACCACAGCACGTGCTAATCGCTGTACATTCACGCTAACCATTAGCTTGGGGGCTTATATGTAGCTGTAATATCAAGTTTATACAACATTATGCACAGAGAAACAGTTAACTTAGTATAGTTGGTGTACGGTCTTGTTCACAGCTTAGTTGGAACAGTTTGACATTTTTTTGCACATTAAATGCTTGGAAAGGAAGTTTTGTATCGCATCGTGCGAACCAAGGCATACAAAGATGCATGCAAATGCACCCACAGACACATTTTCAGATACAATCATTTCACAACACCAATAATAATAATAATCTGTAAAATAATCACTTACTCCTGTCTGTTCTTAGCACATCAACCCTCACTCATCAACCAATCACCAATGTAGATATTTACTCGCATTTGCAGGAACCATTAATTTGGCCAACCACAAATTCTAACAGTCAACCTGTCACCACGGCTGTGTTAGAAGACAGTGTTAGAAGCGTGCCAATTACAAATCTTTTGGCCGATCTTACCATTAAACAATTAACATTTGCATTCATGACGATATCAGCATGTTACAAATAAAACGTAGGCCTATAGTTCGACACGTCACGGTCCCGCCATTGACACAGAAGATGATGAATCAATCCCGCGATTCCCTCCTGGACTTTGACGCATGTGCACTTTGCGGTGTCAGAGCTAATATTTTGAGGTATATATTACTTCATTTTTTTAGTGTTGCAGTTATTACTGTTAACAAATAGGTAGTGTAGGTAGAATTTGCCAATTATAATATATTTTACTTGCCAACTAATATACTTACAGTTAGGGGTGTAACGGTTCAGATTGCTCACGGTTCAGGGTTTTAGGGTCACGGTTCGGTACAGTTCAGTTTGGTATGTGCTATGTTCAGAGAAAAAAGGACTAAAATAAAAATAAAGAAAATCAAATAAACTAAATGCAACGGCACAAATAAATACAATAGAGCAAATATACAACAGAGTTTTTCAGGTGTTTAACTAATTTTCAGGCACAGAAATGTAAAAACAATTGTAAAATAACAGTGCATGTTTCGCTCTATAAATTAAAGACCAACCCTTGATGAAGTTGCAAAACTATTCAATCAAGAGCAGTGAGTGATTTCCTTGTCTTTTGTTGTTTAACATTAAAAACACAGACAGCAGAAATAGACTGCTGTTCCTTTAAGACATAATTCACAGATCCAGTACACTGATGCTGATACACATGCATTGTCTTTCTCGACTGATTACGTTCAAGACATGACCAACGATGTTTGCAAGGATACTCACAAAGACGGGCATGTTGACATTTTTTGTGTTAGTTTGTCAGTTGAAATGCAAGCCTTGAAAGACCGATCAATATCTGCACGCACGCGCTACGGATGAGTGTGCACACACGCACGCACACATATCTTCAAACAGCGCAAACATACAGTAATAGTTCTTTATTGGTTTTTGCATTTCCATTTTTCTATGTAAACTTGCATATGACAGACAAGTTTGACCATTGCACCCGCATCTTGCATCTTTTGCAGCATCTCGTGCACGAAACGCCTTCTAAAAATGCGGTGCTCGAGATAAATCTCACAAGGTTATGAAATGTTTAACTCATAACCATCTCATAACCTTGCATTTATTTCCCCCAATTCCACTGCCCAATTCTCTTTTCTTCTTTTTCTTTTTTTCAACGCAAAAACTAATTTTGTGAGTAGCTGCTTAGGACAAACAATATGCTCTATGTCATGGTCCTTTATAAAGTGTTCACATGTGAGCAGCTAATCAGGTGTGCCGTCTGAAATTAAATAGACTTAAATAGTATGTTCTCGTAAAACATATAATCTTTGTTGTATTTGCAAATTTGAAAAATCTTTTAATTAATAACTTTTTCTTTTTAAAGTAATTACTTTTTGTATATCTGTAACACTCTACAAATAAAATGTTTTTAAGCAAATGATGTTCCTATTCAGGTATAAAGCTGTTGAGAGTGTAAAGATGACGCGTTGTGTGGATGTGAAATGTTAAATAATTCACTAGGGTCATGTAAAGTAGGAGAGTGAGTTTAATTTCATTATCACGTTTTTTTTTTTCGTGGCACGTTCAAAGAGCAGTGTTACAGTAAATTATATGTGCTATTTACCTGCAGTTCATATCAAACTAATGTAAAATCAGTTATCTACAATGATACTTTTAAATCTATAGTGATATTTTATTTATAAAACGGATAGTTCTGGTCCTTGATTCTGATTGGCTGAGAAACATTCGAAGCTGTTGTAAATTACACTACAAACATACACCTTTGTTTACATTTGTCCACTTTGTTGCAACCACAACTGATTCTGAGGAACTAAATTGTTTGGTGGAAGAATACTGTTTTTATTAATATCATTACACTTTATTTGCTCGGTTTTATTTTGTGAAACCGTACTACGTATATGGAATAACCGTTTTATAAAAGCAATTAGCCCCGTGAAGCCGTGGTTTACAGTGAATTTATAACAGCCACGCCCCTTAGCTGTTATAAATTCACTGTAAACCACGGCTTCTTGGGGCTTATTGCTTTGTAAACCATGACAGATGCACGATTAAAGTATTGATGCCTCACTAATATTCCTTTTTGTGCCAGTGTGACTAGGTGTTAAAATGACTCTTAATGTTGTTGTCATTTTCCACAAAACACAATGCTTTGGTTTGTTTTCTAGCTGCAGAACGAGCAACAGAAAAAGTCTGATAGGGAGTGGACAGTCATCAGCCCTTCCTCGACCACACTCACCTCTGTCATCACACACAGGTAACCGGTTCAGTGTGTTTGTCTGTTTGCATAAGTGCACGTGTGTTGATACCGATGGTTTCGATGTCTAGAGTCTGTCCAAGTGACACTTGGATTCTTATGTTTGCGGTGTTGCCCTACCCATAGCAAAGTCTCTAATATAATATATAGCTTTAAATTAAACTATGTTCTGATTGGCTTCTTTCTTGAAAATGTGTCGCTTCACACCTGGTTAGGGAATGGTGTATTGCTTACCTGTGTCACAGAGAGCAGTCTGTTGTAATACAGCCAGGCCCACAAAACACAATAAAGCGCTGCAGAAAAAAGTGTGTTTGATCAGCGATCCTGTGTCTGATTCATGAGCTGTACACAAAGTCTACGTCTCTCTCATTCTGCAGACTGGGCACGCACTGCCCCTGTACTGGAAACCTTTAAAGAACATTCAGCATTACTGTTGATTTAATGACAGCGTATTAATGTGATTAAACGTCACTTTAGTTTTATAGCATAGTCAGCTGGCTCATAACAGCTCATGCTCTCGGATAACATTTAACATAGCATTTATAGACTTGAGTCATGATTTATGTGAGGATGAAGTATAATACATTTATAAATGTGTTTTATACATTACTGCTCTAAATTTAGCGATCTGTAATTTTTTTAAAAATGTCTCTTCAACAAGGCTGCGTTTATTCAATAAAAAATATAGCAAAAACCGTAATAAGTGGGAAAACTTTTTTTGTTTTGTTTTCTCTTTTTTTTTTTTTAGGCACCAGTCCACAAGACAGCCCTAGAAACTTCTCCCCTAGTGCTTCAGCTCATTTCTCCTTCACACGCAGGTAATAACATGGACATCTATACCCATGGCACACTTCTGAAGAGAAGTTTTCTATATTTCTAAGCTACCAAATTTTTACCTGGAATATGAGTAAAAAAGCAAGAAAAAAATCAAGCAAACACCCTATCATTGTGGTGTAAATTTCAGAAAATTTTAATGTGGAGAGTGGAACGTAGTGTGTAAACTACCTATGGCACTCAAAATGCGTAATTTAAAAGTTAAATATCTGTATTATTAGAATAGTGGTCCAGATCTGTCAGGAATATCAGGACGTCAGTATAATGTTCAAGTAAACAATGTTCATTGAAGTGAGGAGCATGTTGCTGTTGAAAGCTCTTGGTTGCTCAGGAGCTGACAGGCTTTCTACAGTTTTAGATGGGAATAAATTTAAAACCGTGGTTCAGAAGTTCAGATTTAACCCGTCATATCAAACTCTGTTTGATCAGACAGGATGGGGTGAAAAATGGGTCTTTTATTTCAAAATTTGTATGCTTTTTTTACTTCTATTATTATTTTATTTTATTAATTTATTTATTTTTTACTATTTTTAATCCTCTAGTCATGGACTAAGAGCAGACAGGTAATTCAAATGAAACTTATTGAGCGAATCTAATGATATCTTTTTTTTTTTTTCACTTGGATCATAAAAGGTTTTTCCATTGTAGTGTTATTTTTATGATGACAAACAAACAAGTAAACTATTTAAATTGGGAAGTGTTACATTAAGAAATCATTTATTTCTAAATGTTTTGCTTTTTTAAATTTCTTTACTGTAAGTAATTTTTTCAATTAGATTCCATTTTTATAGTAATTTTTATTAGAAAAAAGCATTATGGCAAATGAGAATTTATCTTTTAATTATTATGGGAAAAAAATATTAATGGCCCTAAAAACTGTAATATAAACATTTCTACTAATATACTTTCTATATGTTAAGAATGTTGTAAGACTATAACTTATTATATGTTCTTTCTTCTAATTTTTATTTTTTTATTTTTTGGTGGGATGCAATCTGACCTGGACATGTTTTCATGAGATTCACTCTATTCACTCTATAGAAATCTACCATAGTGCATCACACACCTTCCCACGTACATTGAACTGTTCACTGTGGCTATTGACATCAAGTGCCTGCACAACCATTTTTAGGCATTTTCTGTATTTACTCAGCCCATGTAACACTCCTCCCAGTGTTTGTGGCGTTTGTCTTCCTGTGATTATCATCAGATCATTCAATCAGCCAGGAGATCCATAGGAAATTGCACTGCTTGATAGCAGCCCCAGCTCATGGATTACACTGCCACTGTCTTTCATCTGCTCTACTTTGAAAATAAATGACTCGCTCAGCATTTTACTTTTATCTAGTGTACCACTCGCCTCTCATGTCTTGGATCCAATGCAATGCAATCTAGTATATGCCATTTACTGATGATGATTCTACACCGTACCTGTAATTATTTTGAGGGAAAATGGACTGAGGGATGTCTGTGTTTGTAGAACTGATGGACGACGCTGGTCCTTGGCATCCCTTCCCTCCTCTGGCTATGGAACAAACACACCCAGCTCCACCGTCTCTGTAAGTACCACATGTTTTTCAAATGGTAGAAGTAAGTGTGCATTCACTGGCAGAGATTTGAAGCAACAAAATGACTTTGAAGGAGAAAATGACATTCGTTTTCATTAGGATTTGAAGAGATTTGAATGCCACTTTTGGCATTGTGCCAAAGTTGAGCAAAATATGCAGCATATCCAGCATATGCCAATCAGCAACCAACATCAAAGTCATTTTGGAGGCAATAGGCAAATAAATCACTGTCAGTATGAATGCCTCCTTTGAGTGAACCGAAATTAGCATTGAACTGTGAAGACAAAGGCTCTGTTCCAAAATCTACTGAGCTATCTCTCTGTCTACTGCCTATAAATGCACCTAACTTATATCTGAAAAGGAATCTCGTGTGAAGTGAAACTCTTATTGGCATGACTCACATGACAGCCTTTTTACTCCAAGACCCCCTATTGTCTACAACCCCCCTGCCCCTATTTTAAAAATAAAATTCAATGCAATTCAGTTCAATTCAGGATTCCAGAAGTTTTAAGACTCAAATGTCCTTAAGGGTCCCCCGCTCTTTTTAACCAATACATTTACATGACTTTTCCAGTCGTTTGTGATTTAATGGCTAAGGATAAGGATTTTCAAAAATACTTTTCTTTACCATTTCTACCTGATAACATATTTTAAAGCTTGGAATAATTAGAAGGAAAAAAAAAAGATGTGCATTATAAAAATGCCTATATAGAGTTTTCCAGGTCTAGAACACACTTATAAAATGAGGTCTCATATAAGTGTACCAAGGCTGAGGGAAACCTGGTTCTTCATTGGGGAAAAAATTAAATACCTGTTGTTGTGGAGGTGAATTAAAATAAGAAATTCTCATTTTGGTACTTTTAGTTTATATTAATGCTTGTTTTATCTTAATTTAAATCAGTTTAAGTCATCTTGGAGGTTTGCTGAGGCCCCTGGTTGAGAACCACTCATATAAGGCATAAGTATACTTAAATGTATCAATTTTAAAAAAAAATAGCTACAACAGTACATTAAGTATTAAATGAAATGTAATCAACATTTCTACTGACTCATCTGCTATCTTAGCAATCCATTCTGGGATCTTCTTTTAAAGGCAGCATAATGTTACCTTTCTGTTAACAGCACATCTGTGATGGCTTAAAATGCTATTTAGGTAAGCAGCTCACTGGGTTTTGGAACAGAGGGATCTCCAACTATCAACTAAAATTGTATGCAGGTTGTTGTATACAATGAGTGCCACCGAACATTACTTTTTTGTATGTTGTGGACATTGCAAGCTTCATTGCTGTTTCTGCTTTGAAGCTTTGGGTTTGTGTCTGTGTCCTTGCATTCACATGCACAACTGAATGGCTGAGACTGTTTGCCACGGGCAACAGATGCTGCCATGACTGTCTCCCAGTCTGATTCATGTGCCTCTGAGCAGCGCCAGATTTGTTTGCTGATAAATATGTCCCTGAATCCGCGCCAGACTGCCCACCCACTCGCTCACTCTCTGGTTGTTGTTGTTGTTGTTTAGTGACACAGTTGCTGCAGCTGCCCATCTTTTCAGGAAATGGCTAGCGGTATGATGCTGGAAAACTAGCCAACAGAAATTTCCCCTCCGTAACATTTGTCAGTAACATTTTTTATTAATTAGAAATTAATACTTAATAAAAGTGAGAGTAGAGACTTTTACATTGTTACCAAAAAAAAAATAAAGGCTATTTCAAATCAAAGCTGTTCTTTTGAACTAATGGCTGATGATAATTAAACTTTGCCATCACAGGAATAAATAAAATTTTAAAGTTTTAAAATAGGAAGTTATTTTTTTATGTGATTTCAATGTGAATGGGGCTCTGAGTTTAATATCAGAGCACAATATTACCAGTTTATTAACTAACCTACAGGAAAAATATCCTAATAAGCAGACATACAGATTAATATAGGAAATATAGGGTCACTGTTGGTTAGGGCACAATATAACAGTCTTTACAATGGTGAACAAAATGTGTTTTAATACAGTACATAATGAACCTTTTTTTTCAGAATCCACCCCCCAGTTTCAAAAGAATAAAAGCTTCTTAGTTAAATTTTAGACTCTGACTCCCTTACATGAAAGAAGTAGATGACCCCAAAAATGAAAATTAGAAAATCTGTCATCGCGGAATGAAATGAGATAGTTTACCTCACTTATATAAAGTGTTGGGGAGTAACTAGTTACATGTAACGGAATTACGTAATTTAATTACAAAATAAATGTAACTGTAATCTGTTACAGTTACTAAGAAAAAATGTGTAATTAAATTACAGTTACTTATAAAAATGTTAAAGATTACAAAGAGGGTTACATCTGAATATTTTCACACACATACAGATTTGATTCATTTCTTTCCTAAATTGCATCGACTGCTCTAAAATATGAGAGACCTATGTTTCAGGAGTTTAGGACACAGAATAGGACACATGCTTATTTAATAACGGTTTTATTTCCTGTTTGGGTTTATGTATATGCTTTATTTTATTTTTTTAAAGATTAACCGTTTTTTTTCCCCAAAGCATTGCTAGATGCCAGTGTTACTTGTCATGGCTATGCAAGTATTTTGATTTCAAAAAGCTAGTATTAAACTATATCTTATGATCATAAATCTGTATATAACCGCAGAATGATTTCAAAGTAAACATAGCTGCGAAAGTCTGATTTTGTGGTGGCTGTGCTTTAAATAATTATTATCTTAATTCAAGTGAAGAAGGATTTTGAAAGTCTGATACTAACTAGTGTTGAGTCCATACTGTGAAGTTAACCGTGACTGCTTTAAATGTTTGAAAATGAAAATAAACATTTGTTAAAAATTTTGAAAAGTAATCAAAAATATTCAAATGTAATCAGTTACATTACTTTAATAAAGTAATTGAAATAGTTACACTACTATTACATTTTAGATAGGGTAACTTGTAATCCGTTACTTGTAATCCAACACTGCTTATATACTTGCGTATTGACTGAGGTCTCCGCTCCACATCTTATGTAGAACTGAATCATCATGAAGAAACAGGAAAACAGTGATAAACCCATTGCTGTGTTTTAGTTTTATCCATCACCTGCATTATCACCTAATGATGTGTTATGTAACACATCAGTGGGCATCTTTTCTTTCTTGTTTTGTTTTCATTTCATTTTCTTTTCTTTTCTTTTCTTTTTCAATGTATTTTCGTTTCATTTCCAGTCGTCCTGTTCATCACAGGAGAAGCTCCATCAGCTGCCTTTCCAGCCCACACCAGACGAGCTCCACTTCCTGTCCAAGCATTTCTACACGGAGAGCATTTCTGGAGACGACCTCAGGAGAGCTACGCCTATGCGGCCACGTTCTCGCAGTCTCAGGTACAGGATGCTTAATTGTTGTTGTCTTTTTAAACTTATCTCAGATCTGTCTTTTTCTGAATCCCATTTTACAAACTGAATAATATGCAAGAGTTACTGCATACTAAATCATAGTACATTAAAAGTAGTACATGATTTTTAAGATAATGTTACGCACAACCCTTTGGACTGCTGAAGAGGAGAAGTTTGTTAATGTTCTTCTTTGACACAAAGAGATAAATTGTACTAAAAAAAGTAAAAAAATATCTATACAAACATACAAACAGCTGGTCATTATTGCAAAATAAACCTCCTTTTTTTCCTTTTTTTTTTTTTTTTTTTGGTAAGAAGATGCAAATTTATTAATGTTGTAGTATGTCACAAATTTAAAATAAGTGTTGAAAACATTTTATGTATGCAAACTGGGACACAGCCCATCTCTTTCTCACAATATTATTATTATTTATAAAGAATTATAACATTAGTATATTGAAATAAATGTTTTTCTTCTATTGCATTGACAGTCCAGGAAGATCCCCATCATGCTGTGACCATGAGATTATCATGATGAATCATGTGTACAAGGAAAGATTTCCCAAGGTAAGTGTATCCTACTTTCACCAATCTTCTTCACTATCGAGTGATCGTATCTTTAAAGGGAAATTCATTGTTGGTTTGCATTCTCCACCCTTCAGGCCACAGCTCAGATGGAGGAGCGCATCAAGGAGATCATTCAAAGCAACTCCCCTGAGAATGTCCTGCCTCTGGCTGACGGTGTCCTCAGCTTCGCACATCATCAGATCATTGAGCTGGCCAGAGACTGCTTGGAAAAGTCCCGTCTCGGCCTCATTACCTCACGATACTTCTGTGAGCTCACGGATAAACTGGAAAGGCTCTTTCAGGAGGTAAATGACGCCTCCAGAGACTTTGCTTTCTTCATTCTTCTGAGCTAAAACTAACCCCCGTGTATTCTTCCATTTCAAGTTGTTTCTGATCATTGCTTTCATTGATGCATGCATATAGATGACCACTTGTGATGTGTTCTGTCATTGTAATTCAGTCAACTGAGCGATCGGAGAGTGCAGAGGTGACCTTCATCAAGGAGTTGGTGAAGAAGATTCTCATCGTCATCGCCAGGCCTGCACGACTCCTTGAATGTCTGGTAGGTTGTCTACAATAGTTCCTTAGCTACGGTCTGGGTCAGTCAGCCTTGTCATTTCTGCTGTGAATTCTGTTGCGTCTATCAGTTGTAAGGTATCTGTTCAAACTTAGATTGGTATGGCCAGATGCTTTAAGTTATGCAAGTCAAAGTCTAGTCAGAGTCAGGGTTGCCAGGTTTTCACAAGAGCTAAAAGTGCTACCGCCAGACACGGAGATCGGCTGAATGGATTCAAAAACGGTAATACTCAACTGTTTAACTCTAGGGGAGTAGGACAATGAGCCTATTTTCAAAAATAGTGGAGTGTTACTCTAAAGCATGCCACAGAGAAAATGATCTATGCTAAGCTACAGCTAAAAGTGCTACCGCCAGACCCGGAGATCGGCTGAATGGATTCAAAAACAGTAATACTCAACTGTTTAACTCTAGGGGAGTAGGACAATGAGCCTATTTTCAAAAATAGTGGAGTGTTACTCTAAAGCATGCCACAGAGACGTTATTAAAGAGGAAAATGTACATTTTCTAGAATAAAATTAAATTTAAGGATGAAATGTATGAAAATTATTACAGTTTGTGAACTTTCATTCATTTGCTGAATATTTGAATTATTGAAATTATATATCCAGTCCCACAGTTTGAGTGCAGCACTGCGGTCCCGGCGTAAACCCTGTGAGCTCGACTTTGAGATGATCAAAGTGATCAGTAATGGGGCTTATGGGTAAGTGACTAAAACATGCAATGAGGTCATGTGACAATATTGAAGCAAATTATTAGGTAAAATGTTTAGCATTGTATGCTGCACATTGTTTCACATTCTGTTTTATAGTGCTAATTGTTTTCAGTACATACAGCACAGTAAGCAAAATCATAGTAATCCATTCCAAGCTTAGTCCTTTAAATTATTTTTTCTATATCATTGTTACTGTGTGTTAAATTATCATACATTGTTCATTTAAACCATGAATGTTTTTTTTCTCCAAAGCGCGGTGTATTTAGTGAGACACAAAGAGACAAAACAACGTTTTGCCATGAAGAAGATTAACAAGCAGAACCTGATGCTGAGGAACCAGATCCAGCAGGCCTTTGTGGAGAGAGACATCCTGACTTTTGCTGAGAACCCTTTTGTGGTCAGCATGTACTGCTCCTTTGAGACTCGCAGACATCTTTGCATGGTTATGGAGTATGTTGAAGGTATGCTGTAACACATTTACAGTGCTTCATTATTCTGTTAGTGCTAATAAAAATATCGAAGTACATAAATGGTTACATTTTATGGGTAGTAACATGGTGACCAGAATGCAGAGTAACCAGGGGCCAATAAATTAATGACCTGGTAATACTAATGATACTAGATTTAACATTTTGTAACCACCAATTATGTCTTAGTACAGTCAGCTCATTTGTTCAAATATTTAAGTGAGCTGTCAACCATGTACTGGTCAGTGAATAAATTAAATATAAAATTATGCACATTGCTTTTTTTCTAAATCAAATTTCAGGAAACAAAATTTACCAACAAATTGCTTGAACCAACCAACAAATAAATGAGACTTAAATTAGCAAAAAAAATAATGAATAAAAAATATGCAAAATGTTACCCTATTTATATTCATTCTTTATGCAGCATTAATTTGTATGTTTCCTATCCTGACAGGAGGGGATTGTGCCACGTTGCTGAAGAACATGGGTCCTCTCCCTGTGGACATGGCTAGAATGTACTTTGCCGAGACTGTGTTAGCCCTGGAATATCTCCACAACTATGGAATCGTCCATCGAGATCTCAAACCAGACAAGTAAGCTGTGTGTGATGGATTAGTGATTAGATATAGTATGCATAATGAAAGTGAAATGGGCATGAACAGTCAAAAAATCCAAGCTGATGGAAGCTGATCTAACATGCTTTTCTGGCTGGTGATTTGTATTGTTAGTTGGTCCAAGCTGGCCTACCACCTGGTGGACCCGGTTTCAGTTTGGAAATCAATCTTTGTTAAGCTAGTTAGAGTATGCAGAGGATCTGCCAAAACTGACAAAAAACAGCTACCAGCTCTGTTTTTTTCAAGCAGGGTTATCCTCTGATAATTCTAATATAACAAATTGTTTTGTTTTTCTTGCTCTGTGTTGTTACGTTATAACAGTCTGTTAGTCACTTCAATGGGACACATCAAGCTGACAGACTTTGGCCTATCGAAAGTGGGGCTGATGAACATGACCACTAACCTCTATGAGGGTCACATTGAGAAGGATGCTAGAGAGTTCTCTGATAAACAGGTAAAGATCCAGTTCTCTATGAAAGTCCCGACAACTTTTTATTTATTCATTGCCATAACCTCTATGTTTGATATCTGCTCTGAAGATCTGGTCTTTAGAGAAGCATGAATTTCCATGCTGGCCTAGCCTGGTTTATCCTGGTTAGTGCTGGTTTGTTGTTGATCTAGGACTAGCATAGCCATGCTTTTAAACAGTTTTGCTGTTTAAGCTAGATAAGACCTGACACCAGCATCCATACCTAGTATGGAGCAGCTTTGTTGATCGTAACGGGTTGGTAAATCAGCTGTTTCCGAAAGCTTGATTGTGTTGATGGGGTGCACTGTAACATGGGTTCATGCTTCGTTTTTAAAAAACTGCATTCTTTTTCACATATTTTACCTTTATTCTACACCGCTGTTTCCGTTCTCCTAAAAACTGTCTGTTGACTTCCTGGTTCTATGAAGCCCCTCCCTCAGAAATACACAATGGGCTCAGATTGGTTAGCTGGCACAGTGTGTTGTGATTGGCTAACCGCCTAGTGCACGTTGTCCGGAAACATCACGCCCCTTACCATTACGGGTAGTTGTATGTGCGCCGATGTATTGTAATTTTTGTTTGTTTGTAGTTGTCTCATACTTTTTAGATATGCTGTTATTTGTAAATGCTACTGCTGTTTAAGTTAGCTTTTGATATATGGTTTTATACTTATTAAAGCTTTAGTACAGCAGAATACATGATTGCGTTGTTTAATTTATAACGGCAACAGTCTACTACAACAACTCTTCCTCTTCTCTAAAGCAGCCCAACATGGCCTCACCTCCTTTGTTGCGAGTACCTGGGGACAGGGTTTATGTAAATTTTTAGGGTTTGTGATGTCACCAGCCCAGGAAGATGCTTGTTGTAGTCCCTACCCAGCCGTGTGTTGTAGGCCTTAAAAAGCGAATTCTGTATTTCAAATTCCTTTGCATTGAACTTTGAGCATCTTAATTTTGCAGATGTTTATGCTCAAACAGCAACATTACACACTAACTAAAGTTAAAAAAAGTGAAATCATAATCAAGGACCCATTTAAGGGTTGTAATGTCTGCATACATATTTCTTTACAGGTGTGTGGGACACCAGAGTACATTGCACCAGAAGTAATCCTAAGGCAAGGTTATGGGAAGCCAGTGGACTGGTGGGCAATGGGCATCATCCTCTATGAGTTCCTGGTGGGCTGTGTACCATTCTTTGGAGACACTCCAGAAGAACTGTTCGGCCAGGTCATCAGCGGTCAGTCACATTCTGAATTCCTGTTATGCAATACAGACATGCTTCATTTAGCAAGAGATTTAGCAGATTCAGACTGTGTTGTGTAATCTCAACTCAGCTTCTCATTAATGCATATCAGTATCATATGATTAGCAAAATACCCCTGCAGGCATGCAGGTCTCCTGTTCTTATCCTCCACCTGTTGTTCTGCAAACCTGGATCTCTCTGGATTTGTTCATTGCTGTCTTATGCAAATAAAATCACATGTTATTAATCAAGGAACTTTGCTGCCATACCATGGGTGCAGCAGACGCAATGATATTACGCAGTGCCTGAAAATAGTCCCCAGCTAGGTAACTTCCAATAAGCCTATTTTCAGGCGCTGCGTAATATCATTGCGCCTACTGCACCCATGGTATGGCAGCAAAGTTCCTTGATTATTACGCCGAAATGAGAGTATAGTTCCTAGCCATATCAGCCTAGAAAATCGCAACTTTTCATTTTCCGTCGGTCTTAGTACACGATGTAACTACAGAAGAGTCAAGTTTTAAATAGGAAAAATATCGAAATTCTTTGCTCATTTTTGAGCGAGATGCTAACAGTCTAATCAGATTCAATTACCTATGCTAAGCTACAGCTAAAAGTGCTACCGCCAGACCCAGAAATCGGCTGATTGGATTCAAAAACGGTAAAACTCGACTGTTTAACTCTAGGGGAGTTGGAAAATGAGCCTATTTTCAAAAATAGTGGAGTGTTACTTCAAACATTGCCAAATAGCTTGCCTCTCTTTGATATTAATTATGTCTCTACCTTAAATCAGGCTGTCAGATTTGACTTTAACACCGACGAGCACGTTTTACATTTTGAAATTAAGTATACCATTATGTTAGTTTTGTTAACTTGAAACAGAAATGTGTACATTTATTTTGCATATAGCTTGACAAGAGCCTCGATATTAGTATTATTCATATTATTATTTTATTAATAATTTTATTCTATTTTCTAGTTAAGCTGAGAAGTATTTATGCGATTTATTTTTAACATGTAGTATCGTTTTAAGACTGGCCTTTAGATCGTAATGACAGAACACATCCTCTCAATTTCACAGTGTTGCAAGAAGTTAAGCCAAGAAAAGTGACGAATATGCGCCCCCTCTAAAAATTTCAAATGCTCTGTTATATAATTTGTCCTCATTACTGTGCCAAAATGTGTTTACCCTCCAGTTCAGTCCTCATCCAAAAACAAACCCTTAACATTATAGTTCAATTATAGTTCAGTGTATTTTGATGTGAAAGTTTGTATTTTATTTTTATTTTAACTACTGGTCACTTTCAGTGGGACTTTAAAAGTACAGTATATAATGCACTTTTTGATGTCAGTATAGATACATATAGGTTTATGTATTGTTTTGTTTCCAAGAGATTTAGGATGATCTTATGTGTATTAAAATACATTTATACATTTGTATTGATTTGAAATATGTTTTTCAATTCAGTATATTTGCTCTATCCTTAAATTAGACCTAATAATGTAAATTGCCTAAATATTTGTGTGGATACTTTTACTATCCTTTAAGCCAGAAAACCTTGAAACAACCCCACGTGTTTCTGCAGCTCCCAAATGTTTCTGCTACCATTAGTACATTTAGTGTTAGTTTTCTGTTATGGAGTTAGCATAGGTGTGAGTCTTAATTAATGAGCCCAGCTAGCTGCTATTGCCCTGGGCTTGGATGCATATTCATGCTTCTTAATGTGATTCAAATGTGAGGCTCATGTTGCTGTAGAGACAAGTCGGAAAACAAACAAAGCACAGCTCTTCATTTATTTCCTCCCCCTGGCCTTTGTGCCGAAGTCCCCTTCTTTTTCTTTCTGATGTCAGCTCAGTTTTGTCGTTCCTCTGCAATCATTTGTGTTTTGATTGTGTCAAGGGCCCTGTTCTTTGATTAGCGAAAAATGCCAAATAACCTCTGGATACTGGAAATCCATCCACGTTGCTACAATTGATGCATGTGAAAGTGGAGTATTAAGATGCCTGTTTATGTGTAGTAGGCATTTTGATGCGTTTTAATAATCACGGTTGATTCATATGTAAAAATGTTCTCTGTATTCATTAGTCTGGTGCTGTGCATGACTGAATGGCTCTGTGTTACAATAAAGGACCAACAAAACCAGAGAGCAGCTTTCATGTTGAATGAAAAGTAATGAATTTTGGAGAAGGCATTGGTTTTGTTCCATTTAGCTAATGAGGATGAAACTGTTTGCTGCTTCTTGTCTTAGATGAAATAAACTGGCCGGAGGGAGAGGATGCGCCACCAGCTGATGCTCAGGAGCTGATCGCCCTACTGCTCAGACAGAACCCTCTGGAGCGCCTCGGCACTGGTAAGGGTCCAAAATGTTTCTGTAATACTATAAAAAATTGCTTTTGGCAAGTTAAATGTCTAGTTGTCCAGGAAGGTATTTTAGGATTTGCCAAGTAATGCATGGTTGTGTGGATGAAATGCAATGTAAAACATGCATACATACATTAAATAAATATTATTCCATGACTGGTAAAAAAAATATATATATATAAATAAAATAATAATAAATAAATATTATAGAGAACTCTATTAATAAATATGTATTTATTATAAATCATAATATATATACTCTCACACAGCCACTAAAATCAAAGAAGGGCATTTTAATCAGAAATGTCCAGTTCTCCATTTAAACAGACATTCAGTCTCACTCATAGTTCACTCACAGGAACTTGCACTGCATAATCTTTCTCTTTAATGTCACTTATGTGCACCCACCAATATAAAAAGGCAAAGTGCAGCACTTTTCCCCCCTTTTTAGTAGAGTCAGACAGCAAATTCACATTTAAGGCCAGATTTACTAACAGCTTGCGCCAGCGCAAACCGTCTTTTGCCGTTAAAATAGTACTGTCAGGATTTACTAAAGATGTGCAGTGAAGCATTAGCGCTGAAAAGGCGTGGACACAGTTATTTTTGCGTCTGACCTTATTGCGTTTCCGTTTCAGACGCAAAATGTATGGGAGGAGAGAATTAAAATGAATCACGCATGTTTGCGCTCGTCAAATTACTGGTATTTGCACCATAATTTAACGCTCCAAAAAAGCATGTCTTAAAGCAGACCCTAATTTGTACTGCTCTTGGTAGATTGTGTTGGTCATTATGAAAATGATCTGGCTGCGTCTGTGTTCTTTAATTTGCACATTGTCAGTAAATCACCCGCAGAAATTTCCACTCCCATTGGCGCTTTTTTGGAATTGCGCTCTCACACTAATTTCCCCTGTTTAGTAAATCTGGCCCTTAGCCTCCAAGTACATTTCTACAAATTGTATTTTTCCTTAGCACCTAAAAAGTCTAACATCACCATTTTGCCAAGACTATATTTGCACAAAAAAATTCTGGTGACGAGATTTCAGCAACAAGTTTTTGGCATCACTGAAAGTGAAAATACTGTGAAATGCATCACATTGCACCTGTTTAGAACACAGTACGGTGGACAAGTGTTTCTGAAATTTGATTGAATGTGTATCCTTAAGCAGGAGGGACGTATGAGGTCAAGCACCATCAGTTCTTTCACAGTCTAGACTGGAACAGCCTGCTGAGGCAGAAGGCAGAGTTCATCCCCCAGCTGGAGTCTGAGGATGACACCAGCTACTTTGACAGTGAGTGACAGCAGGAGGGAAGTCATTGTCCTTCACGGTCGGTCCATGCAAGCAGTGCAGGACTGAGAGCCAGTGCCCATGTATGTTTTTATGTCTTAAGGTAGCATCAGATATTCCCAGACTGATAGATTAGTCATATATTAGTATAGCACATTTGGTTGATGATATGAATCTTTGTCGTTTGTTTGGAGAAATGTCAACAGTTTGCACTAGCTTAGTCTTTTTTTCCCCCCTCAGTGCTTTGGACTCTTCATTGTAAAATGTTTTACATGTTATATATACATGCAGTAATAACAATGTAGATTTAAGTAAACATGGGGTTTTTTCTCCTTCTGTGTATTGTATGATGGCCAAGCAAGATGACAGAATGTTTATTTTTGAGTGAACTGTCCTATTAACATTTCTTAGAATAATGGGGTCTTAAAATAACTGGCATGAGAGCGTCTTTACAACTGGCATCACCGCACAATGTGACACATTTTCTTCTTTAATCGCAGCACGATCTGATAAATACCATCACTTGGAAACTGAGGAGGAGGAGGATACCAATGACGAAGATTTCAATGTGGAACTGCGGCAGTTTTCCTCATCTTCACACCGATTCTCCAAAGTGAGTTGTGTCTCTCTTTTTCCTCTCACAGTTTAATTCATGCTGTGCAGAATGACTCGGATGAGAATCTGACTAGTGTATGTTTAAATAAAGATGTTAAAAACTATGGCCAGCACTGTCTCTGCCATATTGTTCAGCTCATAGTTTTACATGCATTTGCTTTTGTTGGAGGGATATACTATTGTGGGTCAGGGAACAATATCACAAACAACAATTATTAATGCACATCCTTGTTCTTTGGTGCGCTGCAGTATCAGTTGCTTCCAGAAACTATCATGCTTGCAGTGAAGGAATCTGGTGAAGGCTGCATTTTATAAATATCTGCTATAATTATGGGATTGCTGCTTGTTTTTTGTTTTTTATAAACAAACTAGGACAGAAACTTATTGATTCTTTGTATTCTTTAGCATTCTAATTATTTTAATTTATTAAAAAGAATATTAATATCAACATAAAATGTCATCCAGCAGCCCCCTTGGAAGTTTGCTGAGGCCCCCTAATGGGTCTCGGCCCCCTGGTTAAGAACCACTGTATTAGACGAATTTAAATTTTCAGGCATCTTCAATTGTGTTACGATATTTTTGGTGGTGATTGGAGATTGCCATTTTATGAATTGGATGTTTTATACTAAATTCATACAATAATTCATAAAATTTTACCTAATTCGTACAAAAACATATTTTGTATAAAAAAAGTAAGCATAAAGCTGCATCTCTTACCCCCACCCAAACCTAAACAACCTAAACATCAGTGGGGTGTGAGCAGATCATTTAAAAACATAAGAATGAGATTGTACAAATTCTTACGAATTTGCCACCAATTTGGCTTGGGACCGTTAGCAACCACCTAGCAATCATCCAGAACACCCTAGGAGCAACCTAACAGTGACCAACAGAAGCATTTCAAGTTACATTTCCTCGCTTCAGGATTCATTGTCTCATTCTCACGGTTGAATGCAGTGGCATATGCCTGTGTTTTCTTCAAGATCTAATGGAGTTTATTGATGCATATATATGATGTTTGTTTGTGTGTGTTGTGTGTGTAGGTTTACAGTAGCCTGGATCTGTCTCGAGGACAGCTGGAAGAGAAAGGAGAACAGCCAGAGAAGACAACAGACAGTCCTCTCACTGTTGACTCACTGAGCTGGACTCCAGACTTTACTGAGATGTATGTTACTCACACACCCGTTCCATAAAAATAGCTTAGATCCAAAATGAAGGTGAAAAAAATAAAAAATTAAGACCTCATCATAAAATAAATGCATCTCTATACTCACATGCTTCTTGCCACACTGTTTGTTTTGAAAATATTTATTTTTGTTAATGAATTATAACATATCATAAACAAATAAACCTGATTTAAATCAAGCGTTGCATTAGTTCTGGCAGGTCACGTTAGTCAAGCTCTCGTCAGCTGACTCTCAGCTGATCCCCATCTACCTATGGGAATACGACACCTATCTAAGCATTCATATATAAGGTCCCTCAGTATTATCAGCAGTTTTCGCATTGCTCAATAGCTAATTACCCTCCTCCATCCCCAACTCCTCCTCTGCCAGTCGGGATTCAGCCTTCTGATTCGCCTTTGAATCAGACTAATTCTAAAATGTGTACATAAAATTATTGAACTTTAACTATATCTGCAATACATTTATGTTGGTTTTGTTCCGTTTACCCTGGGCTGCGCAGGGAGTTCTTGCCCAGAACAGAACCATACCCCCAATCCAAACTGTATGCTAATTGTCAATCATCTTTGATGATAGTGGTCCTGACAGAACTGGAAAATTCAACTTCTGATAGTAGATTTTGCATTGTCTAGGTTGGTCATCTATGGTCATTAGCTGGACCAAGTTGGTCCTGATGGTTGATCAGATTGGACTGCCAGCTAGCGGGGTCACGTTCAACCTTATAGTCCACCATTAATAAAGCTGGTTAGAGCTGGTACACTTATTTGAACCACCAACAAACCAGCTTCCATGTTCTTAAAACCACCTTAAATTTGTACAACCTGACTTTTTCAGGTGGATCATTTAATTTTTCCTTGTTTCTCTTCTCTAGCCCCTCTCTCTCTCATTCATCTGACACTGAGAGCACCAGCTTGAGCAGATGTTCCGGTCTTCTTCCTAAGTTTGCCATCTCTGCAGAAGTGGAGGACGGTGAGGGCTCCCTGGCTCTGGAAGACCCCAGTAAAGTGACCTTTAGTATTGGGGAGTTGCCTCAAGATGAGCCTGATCCCACCACTCCTTGTAGCACCATCAGTAACTCCACCCTCTCAGGTAAAGGGGTGATTTAAAGGAGTTGGGAATGTACATTGATCAAACTTCCTCCACAATCAATCAATCAATGTTTACTTATGTTTGAGGTCTCAGGAGACTCCATGTATCAAACATTATTAAATGTGATTAATTTTCACATGCCATTGGTGTACATGCTGTACTATAGGCCAGTGGAGTCCTGCAGTGTATTTAGTAAGTAAGTAAATTTTATTTATATCGCACATTTCAACATAGCATAGCTATCCAAAGTGCTTAACAATGTAAAATCAAATTAAAAGAGAAAAGGAAACACAAAAAAGAATTTTAAAAAGACAGACAATAACACAACAATGAAATTAAATTAAAATGCTAAGGAGAAATGATACATTTTCAACCTCGATTTAAAAATGGTAATGGAAGGTGCAAGGCGGCAGTCCAGAGGCAATTGGTTCCACAGATGGGGGGCAGTGACTGAAAAGGCTCTGCCACCCTTAGTTTTCAAATGGGAACGAGGGACAGATAAAAGAGCCCTGTCAGTGGATCTTAAAAGTCTGGTAGATGACAAAGGGATAATAAGATCTTTAAGATAAGATGGAGCTTGATTGTTTAGAGCTTTAAAAACAAACAACATAATCTTAAACTGAACTCTAAAATGGACCGGAAGCCAGTGAAGCGAAGCTTGAAGGGGAAATGATTGCCCAGCTCCTCAATAATGTCCATTCTAATTTTTTGGGGACCAAAAACAATAATTTCTGTTTTGTTCTCATTGAGTTGGAGAAAGTTATTTGTTAACCATTTTTTAATATCTGAGATACATTCCAGCAATGGCTGAATGGAATCACCAGCTTTTAATGGGAGGTACAACTGCGTATCATCAGTATATAAATGAAATGAAACGAAACATTGTGCTTCCTGATAATATCCCCCAGAGGGCGCATATATAAGTTAAAAAGAAGCGGTCCCAAAATAGAGCCCTGAGGTACTCCACTAGTAATTGGGGCAGATGATGAGGAAAACTTGCCTAGCTCCACAGAAAAAGACCTGTCTTTGAGATAGGAGCTGAACCATCGTAAGGCTGTGCCCCTGATACCGATCAGATGTTTTAAACGGCTAATAAAAACATTATGATTCACTGTATCAAAGGCAGCTGTAAGATCCAGTAGAATCAATACCGCAGTACTTTGAGACAGGCCGAAAATTGTTAAAGCAACTTTCATCCAAACCTTGCTTCTTAAGCAAAGGCTGAACAACCGCATGCTTAAAGCAGTTCGGAACCAGTGTCCAAAGATGAGTTAATCAACACTTGGACAACTGTGTAAAGCAGAGAAATCAAATCGTCAGGCCCATAGGACGCCTTTGCAGCATGCAAGATAGATTTTTCAACAGCATTAGCTAGATAATCTTAATTTACTGTATTTTATGTTGATTTTTTTTTTTCTTTTTGTACATTGAGTTTTTGCTGAGGTAAAATTGACCCCCAATTTAAAGGGATAGTTCACCCCAAAATGAAAATTCTGTCATTAATTACTCACCCTCATGTCGTTCCAAACCCGTAAGACCTTCGTTCATCTTCGGAACACAAATTAAGATATTTTTGATGAAATGTGAGAGCTCTCAGACCCTGCATAGACAGCAACGCAACTGTAATGTTCCCAGGTCCAGAAACGTAGCAAGGACATCGGTAAAACAGTTCATGTGACATCAGTGGCTCAACGAAGTGGCTTTTGCGAAGCTACGAGAATACTTTTGAGTGCAAAGAAAACAAAAATAACATCATTTATTCAACAATTCTTCTCACCCGAGTTACGTCTTCCGCCATTTTAGAGTATCACAGCACATACTCACGCTTTCCCCTAAGCAAAAACTATGCAGATTACATTCTTGCGCTCGCTTTCTCCCAAATGTAAACAACGCTGATTGTCAATTACGCTCTTGGGTACTCTCCAAAATGGCGGAAGACGTAACTCAGGGGAGAAGAATTGTTAAATTATGTTATTTTTGTTTTCTTTGCACTCAAAAAGTATTCTCGTAGCTTCGCCAAACTGAAGTTGAGCCACTGATGTCACATGGACTGTTTTACCGATGTCCTTGCTACGTTTTACGTTTCTGTCTGGGAACATTACAGTTGCGTTGCTGTCTATGCAGGGTCTGAGAGCTCTCACATTTCATCAAAAATATCTTAATTTGTGTTCCAAAGATGAATGAAGGTCTTACGGGTTTGGAACGACATGAGGGTGAGTAATTAATGACAGAATTTTCATTTCGGGGTGAACTAACCCTTTAACTGAAAAAATTTTGATTTGATTGTTATCAAACAGATAGCAATAATATCTAATGGGCTTTGATTAGGTCAGAGGAACATAAAAAATTTATTAAAAGGGAAATAATAAAAAATAATAAGTAATACAAATTATTTAAAGGGAAATAAGTGCATTGCACTCTCTCTCTCTTCTTTTTTTGAGTAGGCAGTTTCTCTGAGCACCTGGATCAGGCGCCTTCACGGGGAGATGGAGTGGACAGTCTAGACAGCTCCTGTAAGCCCTCCTCTGATACAGCCTCCTTCCTGACTGCTCCCAAACCTGAGGCCACACAAAAACAGTGTGCAGTCAGCAAAGTCCCAAAATCAGTGTCCACCAGCGCCCTGTCACTAATGATTCCTGGAGGTGAGTGTACAGTAGGTGTATATGAAAGAAAATGTTGGGATATCTTTACATGCGTGACCAAGTGTTTGTTATTGTCCATGTCAGGTTTTTTTTTTGAAAGGTGGTTACCTGCTGTTGCACAGCGCCAGTCAGCTGACTTATTAATATAGGATTCGACCTCTCTCCTTTGTTCCCCCCCAGATGTTTTTGGTGTGTCACCATTAGCAAGCCCCATTTCTCCATACTCGCTGTCATCAGACCCATCCTCTAGAGACTCCTCCCCCAGCAGAGACTCCTCCCTCAGTGGTGTCATCTGTCGTCAGCCAATCATCATCCATAGCTCAGGGAAGAAGTTTGGCTTCACTCTGCGAGCGATCCGGGTCTACGCATGTGACAGTGATGTTTATACAGTTTATCACATGGTCTGGGTAAGTGTGGAAGGCCTTTCCTGCACGCCACTATAGAACCCAAACAGTTGATAAAATGTATTCTCACTTCTCACTTTGAAAGAATGAGCCACATATTTTTCATATCTCTTGTTTACTGCATCACAGATAGTTAAGATATTGATGAAAGCTTTCAAACTATGTATGATTTACTATGTGTATATTGTATTGTTTGGGAATAGAATGTAGAGGATGGTGGCCCTGCTCACAAGGCTGGTCTTAAGGCTGGAGACCTGATCACTCATGTGAATGGAGAAACCGTTCATGGGCTGCTTCACACTGAGGTGGTGGAACTATTGCTAAAGGTGCAAAAACCAACCAATGTTACAACCACAACACTATTTTCACTGCTTGTTTTCCATTTAATTTTGTGTTACAATACGTCTGTAAGTGACACTTACATGTTTTTTATTTGCAGAGTGGAAGTAAAGTCACGATATCCACAACCCCTTTTGAAAACACTTCTATCAAAACTGGTCCAGCTAGAAGAAATAGTTACAGAAGCAAAATGGTGAGAAGAACCAAGAAGCCAAAGAAAGAGAAAACTCAAGAAAGGTAAGAAAACTAGAATATCATTATTCTTGTTTATTTCAGGTTTTACAAATATTTATTTACATAACCACATACATTTGGATAAACTACCTACACCTCAGTAGCAAGATCCCCCCAGTGCCACTAGATGTAGCTGTTGCTGCATTGTTTTTTTTTTTATGTACACTGTGTTCAGAAAGGTAAATTAGTGTACTTTCTGCTGCATGCTGTGTAGTATATACTGTATACTGCCTACTATTTTAAAGTATTTTTTGAAACAGTAGGCAGTATGTATGTATAATCATTTAAAATTTTTATCAGATGTTTATCTTAAAAAATATATTGTCATATGACCTTATTATTGACAAGCTTAATTCAGCAAGTATTTTAGTGAATATTTTAGTTATTTTTTACACTTTAATCCTTCATTGTTAGTTTTGTAAAAAAATATCTTACACTTCGGGCATCTAATGAAATAATAAATCAAGAAGAAATAAAACTGAGAATCACTTTTGAAATTGCTGAGCGCATTGCGTTATAAGATAATATTCCATGCATTGTGCTTTATATATATATACTTTTTGCAAATGTATGCATATTGTACACTGCAAAAGTAATATGAGTAGTATGGTATGTCTTTTTGAATATTCCAATGTTTTTTCAGTTCAAGCTTTTTTTCCTCTCCAGGCGGCGTTCAGTGTTCAAACGTTTTGCCATGCAACCCTCTCCACTTTTACACACCAGCCGTAGTTTCTCCTCGCTAAACCGCTCACTGTCTTCAGGAGAGAGTCTACCTGGATCTCCCACACATAGCCTCTCACCACGCTCCCCCACAGCTGCCTTTCGCCCAACACCTGACTTCAACCAGTCAGGTGTGTGTTACATTGCCCAGACATCGGTCCTGATAAAAAAGTATATTAATACAGGTAACGAGTGGAGGACAGAGGAGCCTCTTAAAGAAGAAGTTACAGGTCTGTGAGAGCCAGAAATCTTGCTTGTTTGTAGGTGACCAAATACTTATTTTACCGAGGAATTTACCAATTAATTCTTTAAAAATCCTACAATGTGATTTTCTGGATTTTCTTTTCTCATTTTGTCTCTCATAGTTGAGGTATACCTATGATGAAAATTACAGGCCTCTCTCATCTTTTTAAGTGGGAGAACTTGCACAATTGGTGGCTGACTAAATAATTTTTTGCCCCACTGTATATATATATATATTAATAATGTTGCCTGTCATGTGTCTTAGGGTGTAAATATATGCTGTTTTAGTGCTCTGTGCACTTCCTGTTCAGTTCAATAAGGAATTATGATATCTGTATGAAAGTAATTAGAAAAAAAATTGCACTTATCTTAACGTTTTAACTTTCCACTCTTTCTTCCAGGTGGCAATTCATCACAGAGTAGCTCCCCCAGTTCCAGCGCACCTAACTCACCAGCAGGCTCTGGCCACATCCGACCCAGCACTCTGCATGGCCTGGGTCCCAAACTACCTGGACGGTTGCGTCAGGGTCGACGTAAATCAGCAGGGAGTATTCCCCTCTCACCTTTGGCTCGCACACCCTCCCCGACCCCTCAGCCTCAGCCAACTTCTCCTCAGCGGCCTCCATCTCCCTTGCTGACTCACACTGTGGGAAACGGCAAAACTTCTCAGGCCTTCCCTGCCAAAATGCACTCACCCCCCACTATTGTACGCCATATGGTGCGACCTAAAAGTGCAGAGCCTCCTCGGTCCCCGCTCTTGAAGCGAGTTCAATCCGAGGAGAAGCTTTCCCCCTCTTACGCTGGTGACAAAAAACATTTATGCACCCGAAAGCACAGTTTGGAGGTCACCCAAGAAGAGTCTCAAGGGGAGGCCTCATCTATAGAGGAGCATATCCCACCATGCATAGAGGAGAGCACTTCCTTTGAGCCACCCACTATTACTCGGGTGAGGCCTGCTGAGCAGGGCTGCCTGAAGCGGCCTGTCTCTCGCAAAGTTGGTCGACAGGAGTCAGTAGAGGAGATAGATAGGGAGAAGCTGAAGGCTAAAGTGGTGGTGAAGAGGCAGGACTGGGCTGAGAGACGAGAGTCTATGCAAAAGCAAGACACCGTGCAAGATGTGGAAGGTGCTGCTGCTGAAGATAAGGAGTGGTGTGTCCTTACACGTCCCAGTGTGAGACCCCAGGGTTCTGAATCTGGATCCCTGGACAAGTCTATAAATGCTACTTTGAAGGATGTCCTCTACAAAAAACTAAACCCAAGAGTCTGTGAGAGCATAGCGGAGTCTGTCACCAGTGGGGAATGTGTATCACTTTTAAGTGAGAATGTGAGGTCGTCGCCTTGTCAATCAGAGCGACAAATGTCTTGGTCAATGAAGGAAAGTAAACCAGAGAGAATAGATTTCAAAGCCTCCAACATGGAGTTTGCCAGAAAGAGACAGTCATTTGAGGATAGGGAGGAATCCTTGTGTCGAATATCCTCTGGTGTTCATGAAAGCATTCATTTCAACACCACAAGGTCCAAAAGTCTTCAGCTGGATTCTGCGTTAGCTTTAGAACATGTTAAAGGGGGCATGTGCAACATCCATGGCACTTCTGAAACTTTGGCTCCTAAACTTTTTAGTGGGAGAGGAGAGAGCGCAGTAGAAAAACTTCAGATGATTGCCTCTGATGGTCCTATCAGGAAGACCTCCTCCGAGTACAAATTGGAGGGAAGGCTTGTGTCCTCTTTAAAGCCACTAGAGGGCACCTTGGACATTGGTCTGCTTTCTGGGCCTCGGGTATCCAAGACTGACACATGTCTTTCCAAAATGGCAGACAGCCATGGTCAAAGTACTATGTTGGCAGAAGATCTATGTGGAAAACAGAAAACCACAGAGAAACAGAAAAGTCAACATGCAGGGACGTCTGGCACACTTAACCATAAGGACAATGTGTATTTGAGCAGTAAAACCATTACAAAAGAAGAGTCCATTTCCAATAAGGACTCTACAATAAGTCCTGCTTGCAATGAGGCCTTGCATGATAGAAATAAATTGAATGATGGAATGAAGTTTCAGTTTACAGCCATCAAAGTGGAGTCCATAGACACAAGTGTGAAATCGGAGACTAGGCTAAAGACAACTCAGGAGATGAGAGCTGCACGACACAGTGCTCACTTTGCATGTGGGAAAACGCCTTCCATCAGGGAAGTCAGCAATGAAGACCAGGAAGACGACATGGAAAATATAGAGGATACATCTCCAAAGCTAAATGAAACTCAGCAGACACAACCGGTCCATAGTAAAACAAATCAACCTGATGAATTCCGAGTGTCTTCTGCTGTTATTGCTCAACTCAACTCTGTCCAGCAAAACCCAGAAGCAAATTCTGGCAAAAATAATAGTAGGCTGAGTGAGACACCAACTACTTCACGCAGTTCAGCAATGTCTACTGAGAAGGATCGCATAAATGAAGACAAACCAGGCGATACAAAGACCACTGCAGTGATAAAGCAGATCTGTTCATCAGAAGATGTTATGGACAATGCAGGTGCAACATCAAGCCCAACTGTGGCTGCAACCAAGACTCTGATAGATAGAAAGGGTAGGGCTGGTAGCACCAAAGACTTTCTTGACATCAATCCAGAGCATCTTCAAGATTTGAAGGAAAGCAAAACATCTAGCAGAGTAAAAAGTTTAGACAAAAATGTAGAGTCTGCACTGGGAGACAGAGCTGATGCTAAGCCAACCTCAGCTGACTCAGGGCAGGCTAAACCAGAGATATCTGTCAAAGAAACAGCACCCATCCCACAGAGTCTATCTTTAGCTTCCTCCGTCACAACATCCATTGTGTCTCCTGTCTCGGCACCAGCAGATGCACCTGAGACCCCTATTATTAAAAGCTCATTGTCTCCCAAGTCTAACCTTCAAAGAAAAACCACATCATCTGCCATTGCTGCCCCGTTGAAGGACATGCCTGCTACTGATTCAAAATCCCATGCCTGTGCAAGCACCACCCCACAACTTTCTGGGTTGGCTGAAGTAAAAACAACCAGCATCCAACCTCCACAGTCTGATCAGACTTGTTCCAAAATTTCAAGCTCTGTTTACTTGGAAAATGGACAGACAGCAAGTATTTCAGTTCAACTCTCCAAACAAATCTCAGACCGAACACAAAATTCCTGTGCATCAAGTGGTAGCAGAGAATTCAGTGTGCAAACCCATCAGTCTCAACAGGGCTTAAACAAAAATCAACATGCAGACAAAGTAAATCCTCCGGAGGCAAGTAGCCAATCCAGTTTAATGGCGAAGGATACTAAAAACCTGCCAGAATGTGGAGTCAAAATGGACTCGAGAGATAAAATGGCCTCTAAAAAGGACTTCAGGTGCAGTGTGAGTGAAAAGATTACCTGTGCCTCTAACCCTAACCCTTCAGTCAAAGCTGACGTTTCAAATAACTGTGAAAAGCGGGAAGCCATCTTCAGAAGCCAAGTAAACACATCAAAGGACACGGGTGCAAGCCCACCAAAGACTAGAAGTTGTGACACTTCAACAAAAGACACTGTGCATGTGCAGTCTGCAATTAAAACAGAAGAAAAGCAGAAATTCAAGAGTGTTCTTGATGTAGACACTGAGAAGGCCAATAAGCAAGTTATGGACATGTCCATTACAGAGACAAGTCCAGCACAGACTGCAATAAAACAGACGCAAAAGTCTTATAGTGCTGTATTAAAACAAATCCCTTTGAGTTTGAAAAACAAGCCACGAGTAGACTCGCCGCTTGTCATGCAGTCTATTGGAAAGGCAGTTGAAGATAAGAGAAAGCAGGAAAACATAGCACAGCTACAGCCCGTTGTCAAAGACAACATAGTAAAACCAAAGGAGCTAAGAGAGTCAGTCCTGTCTACACCCAAATCTCAGCCTCACAAAGAGACCCACACTGGTTCTCGAGGTGGCTCCGTGCCGGTGTTGCCTGTACCAGCTGTTAAAATCCATGTGTCTAGTGGGCTTCCTCCTGGTAAGGGCAGCGCTGCTGTAGTTGAAATACTCGGACCTTCCTCAGAGGAACAAGTGAAGTCCAGAATTGACGTTCCAAGATCAGAGTCTTTCAAGGGCTCCAGCACCAAAGGGACAACTACTATTACTGTTTCCAGTCCTGACCCTAAACATGCCTCAAGTGAGTCAAAGGTGACTGACAAACAGATTTCATCCAACCGAAAAGAGCAAGTGGAAAAGAAGAGAAAGGATACTCAAGATACATCATCAGCACCCAAAACTAACCGCAAAGACTCATCAAGAGGCATGCCTTTGGCAAAGGATAGTACTACTATTGAAAAAGATTCAGTACGTTCTAAACAAACAAAGGATACGCCACGTGGTTCAACTTGTAAAAAGTGATGTATTGTATTGTAGTTGCCAAGCGTATTGAATTTGAAAAAGACTATGAGGATGTAAACATTATTTTTTGTCTATATGTAATATCATGAAGCCTTCCTATCTGAGGACCGGTGAAGCTGTTACTTTGGGTTTTCATAAGAAACCAGAGATGAATTTGTTTGTTTGTGTTGTGATCTATAATGCTTTGTTAATATTATGTCTAAAAAAGTGTAGGCTGAATGTTGACTTGTTTTGCTGCTGATTTGTGGTCTTGTTTTAGATCTCGCAAAAGCGCCAAAATTAGTAATTGTATTGTGTGATGTAACGAGTGGCGTGTGCAATAACTGGGGAGATGGAGTGTAGATGCCTTTTTTAAGGATTTAATGAACTGTGCCAATCCTGGTGGAGTGTAATTGTACCAAACAAAAAGCACCTTAAATTCAGAGCCGAAGGTGCATGTTAACTGACTGTGTTAAAAAAAAAAATAAAAAAAAAAAACCCACTTTTTCAGCGAGATGTTTTTTGCCTTTTTTAAGGATTTAATGAACTGTGCCAATCCTGGTGGAGTGTAATTGTACCAAACAAAAAGCACCTTAAATTCAGAGCCGAAGGTGCATGTTAACTGACTGTGTTAAAAAAAAAAAAAAAAACGCTTCACGCTTATTCAGGCTAGTGTTATTATGTATTATACTGGTTTCTGATGTATTTAAAAACCACTAGGAAAAATATATGTAGCAATGGTGCTATTAATGTGCAGATCACATTTTATTTGATTTTTTTCACTGTTTTTTTTTTTATTTTTTGACCTTATCAGCAAAGTTTTGTTTTGGGTAGTGGTGCACAGAGGGAAAGCACTTTGTCCTGTGCTTCTCACCTGGAACTATTTTATATTGGAATCATCTTATGGTTCTGGAATCGTAGTGAAAAGGGGCCTTTGAGTTTTTTGGGGGAAATATGACTTGCTGTTCTTAGCAGGTCATGGTGAAATTCACATTCCTTTCACATACATTATTTTTTTATGCAATATATTGTAAATACAGCAGCATTAATTGTACAGAGGGATCGGTTGAAAATGAGTGTTGTATGTTTTATATGTATATATTTTGTTATGTCATATGTTTGTATATTGTACTTAATGTTGGTCTCCTATTGATGTTATCTGCTCAGTAATTGTGCTGATATAGAGTCTAGAGTCTATCTAGCAGAATAATGATAGTCTCACTCTGAAATGAAGTGTACTTGAAGTTTCACTAAGGTATGTAGGGGTTAACCACATGCATTTTCAGATATGTATTTTAAGTGACGCAGCAGAGTTGCTCTCCGAATGTTCATCATACTTGATGCCGCTAACAAGGAAATCATGCATTTACATAAAAACAGGGACAAGACAGATGTAGCACATTATATAAAAGGCAAGTTTCAGAGACTGAAGGATTACTCCGTGATTAGTTTGCTACTATGTTGATTATATACAATCTTGTTTTTCAAAAAAAAAAGAAAAATCTCAAGCTTTTAGGGCTAACATTTGGCATACAGGAACATGATGTATTTCCCCTGGTTTGGTTAAAAGGGCTCATACAGGGATAATCAAATGTGCTTTAGCAACACTTGTGGTATGTCAGGGCTTGTGATAAATGTCAGGAGTTTCACTGCATGTTCGTTCTTCATGTCCAATCAGTTTCTTACATATTCATATGCAAAGTACAACACTTACAAATGGGAATTGTGTAATACTTTATTAAATGCTTTTGTGCTATTAACATCCCTAGTCACGTAGTAGGACTGCGAAGCGCATTTCCTGCACTTTTTACCTTTGAAACCTTTCAAAGCTCTCTTTGCTTTTTTTAAAGGTTGTGTCCAAACATTAAAAAGCATATTTGCCATTAGTTGTGCTTTATTTGACCTTTAGGTAGTTGCATTGTGACCACTGAAGTTTAGCATCAGAACTGAGAAGAGGATGAATCATTGTGTCTTTTGATATTTGGTTTTAACTTTAAACTTGCTATAGCGCTGCTGGTATGTATACATCACATACCAACTTAAAGTAAATTGTGTATCTAGGCCAATTTCAGTATACTTTATATTGTGAAACATCTAGGCTATATTACACTATGATATTGAAGTATTTGCGATTTAATGTTTTAATGTAAACAGCATATATCTGAGCTAAACACAAATGTGCATAAGTAACTAAACAACAGAATGCACCATTTAAAAATTAAATATATATATATGATTGTAGAGATTTAAAACGTATTAGCAGACTGCAGTTTCTGTTCCTTATAGACTTTACAAATGTAGTTTAGGAGGTCTAAAGAGATACAAGGCACCTTAAGATTAAAAACACAATGCTTATTGGGAATTTGGCGGAGAGATTCTAATTGAACATAATACAAACCTTAATGATAAAATGTGAATGTTTTATAGGACATATGCATTGTCTGTTCTCAAAATATAAATAGTAACCCCAGACATTTATGTTGTTGGTGTTTCTTTTCCTTCCCTTTTCTGACAGTTAACGTTTGAATCCTTAAAGAAGCACATTAAATGTTTGTTTACAACTACTTCATGGATGTATATTTTGTACATTTTGTGTTATTTGCCAAATCAATGTGCTACGTCACACACAGTTATGCTGTGATCGGTGTGAGTTCCTCTTAGCGGACACTTGCTGTTGAAGACCGTTGGTGTGGTAGCCTAATTGTTGTCTTTCCAGTTCAGTATGTTCTTGCTTGTTTTTCTGGAGTTTTCTTTCCTCTCTCTATGTGTGAAAAGAGTGTTTATGTAGATGACTCTGCTTATCATTGTCTTTTAGAATCTGTGCAATAAGAGATGTGGTTTTGAGTTTTGTACATCACCCACAGAAAGCTCAATGGATGTCATAGATGTTGTCTACTATACAAATATTTATACTTCTAAAGTTGCGTAATACTGAAAATAAAGCATGTCAAAAATGACCTTTTATTGCATTTGATTGTCTTTTTACTTCATACAGACCCACATCTGTTATTTGAAAACTAAGGTTTTAGTCATTTTTTAAAACAAAAGCCTTTAACACTTTGACAATTTTGATAATTAATTTATTTTCAAGTTTTTCAGCATATATTTGCCAATTTTGATCTCCAACTTAAAGCAGATATTCATGTTATAGGTGTATGTGGTCTGCATTTGGAAGGAGACCAACCAAACTCTTAATTTACAGTTGTGAATATCTTGAATATTTACTAATTCTCCTGGCAAGGCAGAAAATGGCAAATGTAATTATAATTGCAACTAGAATTATAACAAATGCAAGTACACCTACAGGAAATTCACACTGCAGTTCGGCATCAATAATCCTTGTTCCTGTTGCATTACAAACGGTCTCCATTAAGTGTTTTACTTTGATTAGATTTTTTGTAGCCCAGTTGATGAACTCAAAGTTGCTACAGTTGCATACCAGAGGATTGTATCTCAGATCAACAGTACTCTTATTTCCCAGATCCATAACACTTCCAACATCCACTGTCACAATGGCATTACTGGCCAAGTTAAGTTGGAGAAAATGCAGGGAGTAAAATCCAGAGGTGCTCAGTTTGACCAGTTTGTTTTCACTCAAGTCTATTTGCTTGAGATGTGTGAGACCTTTAAACAAGTTCTCTTCTAAAGCAGTTATGTTGCATGAAGATAAAATGAGGATTTCCAAAAGAGGGACGTCTTCAAAGAGCTCCGACAGGGAAAGAACCCCTCCTTGAATGGTATTCCCCTTCAAATTGAGGAGTTGCAAGTTCTTCAAGCCTTTAAAGATGTGCACATTTGTCAGGCTGGTATTTGACCAGGAAAGATTTAGAGTTTTGAGATTCTGTAGATTGCTAAATGTGAGCTGTCATTCAGAGTGTAGTATGAATGACTGAAGTCCCAAGTGCTCCAACTGTGGAGTTGCATTGAAAGGCTGTGAACTCCAGAACATCTGTGAGCCATAGCTGAGATTGAGGAGCTTCAGTTCACTCGGACCAAACAGCTGGTCATTACAACAAGGTCCTCGGGGATTTACTGAACTGAGACTGAGATCCAGCTCCTTCAGGATACTAAGACTCTCCAAGCATCTATTGCTAATATTGAGTTGCTTTGAATTCCCACTCACGGACAAGTGCGTAAGCAAGGGAATGTTTCTGGTGTTGATGTGGAAGACGTCTTTAAAGCGGTTCTCATCTAGCACCAGATGGGACAATGCGGATAGGCCAGTCATGTTAAGTTGTAATGAATCCAGGTGGGCTCTAGTAAGATCAAGCTAAGCCCTTCAAGGCAATGGAATGTGGAATTATTCAGGTCTAAGGAGTGCTGAAGCTGGAAATCCAGGTCAGTAACAAGGATCTTGCAAAGAGATTGTAGTGCAGCTGATGGTATGTGCACATTTGGATCGGTTTCATACAATCCCATGTTCAGTCTGTTGCATTTAAGGCCTTCAAGCCCTTTCAGTAGGGACGAGAAGTTCATCTTTCCAAGGCAGCCACTGAAATCAAGCCTACTCAAGTTCATTTACTGAAACGCACCTGGTTCTGTATAGACAAAATAATTTCCTTTAAAGCTGATGCTCATCCCGTGCACATTGTGGAGTGGTGCTAAATCAGGCACATTTATCCTGTCAATAGAGTTCATGTCCAACTGCAGGTTGCGTAAGCTTTGACAGTGGAAACTGCTTAGTCCATCTAATGAGCGAATTTCACTACCCCCAAGGTCCAGAACCTCCAAATATGCAAGATTATCTGATGGGATGTCTGATAGGCTTTGGATCTTTGACTGTGCAAGGCTTAGATATTTCCGTGCTAGAGGTCCAGTAAAAGCTCTTTCTGTGATGAACACAAGTGGGTTTCCAATTAAGATAAGGACCGCCAAGTCAGGCTGATATTTAAAAATGTCTTCATACATGAAAGTGATGCCACATCTGTGAGTTACAGAGTTAGATGTGAGAAGAAGAAACATTAGATTCACTGATGCACAATTTTACACAATTCATCTTGAAATAGAAGTCATTTTGCTCGCCTTGTCAGGTCTAAATAATTCAAGCTCTTTAGCCTCTGAAAAGTGAAGTTGTATAGGGCAGGAAGATGGTTGAAACTAAATTACAGAATTTGGTATGTCATCTGGAATGACTCGTAGGTCCATATCACTAAAATCAGCCATTAGCTAGCTGAAAAAAAATAATAATTAAATAAAAATAAACCATTAAACCAAACATTAGTGAAAACTAAATAATATTCAACTACATAATATAAAACAACATAAGCAGCATATTAATTCATGGCTCACTTTTGTCCATAATGTTGAAAATCATGCAGAATAAACTATCATAAATGTACCTGTCGACACTGTCTCCTAGCCCATGGTTTCACTTCATTATGCAGTAAAAAGTGAAACAGAATAGTGTAACATAATGTGTCGAAAATAAAATTATTCTCCATAGTGTACAGGACAGAAGAGAACAGTGTCTCCTCTTCATTCAAATATATAGATAAAATAGAGGAACTTCATGTAAAACAAGAAGTGTTGAGCGATAACTTCCTTTTATGTTACCAATGGTTTTCTGCATGTTTAGAGGCCCACATGATTCCGCTGTGATGAAGTACAGAAAGCAAATACAGAATTCTCAATTGTGGGAAAATTTCACCTCTTTCAGTGTGGTAAAAGAGACCAGAACTTTCCAAAAATCAGCTGATCCTCACCAGGTCGGGGGGGGGGGATTCCAATCAGCCATTAGCTAGCTGAAAAAAAATAATAATTAAATAAAAATAAACCATTAAACCAAACATTAGTGAAAACTAAATAATATTCAACTACATAATATAAAACATTGAATTTTTGCTTAGCGGCTCAACAGATACAAAGCAATTTGAGTTTCGAGAAATTTGAAATTTTCTTAAGATAAATTTTCATTTAAGGAAATTGTTGGAGTTTTTGTTTGCTTGTTTGTTTTTATCCTAAAGAGTAGTACAATAAAATAAAAAATCTTAATTGAACATTAAGTAACAATTTGTGTGAAAAGAAAAGTATTGGGCAAACAACTTCAAATTGAAAGAAATACTTTTATCTAAGATTGTGACTGGATCCAATATGTGTCCATTTCGAACACCTGTTTCAAAAGAATTATCTTCACTTATGCCAAACTCTATGTTGCAGTATTACCATTATTAGTGTTCAAGGGGGAAATCATGTCCCGGGGGCTTATTTGCAGTGACCTTTAGCTGCATTATACCCTCAAAGGGAACAGTGTGTGTGTGGAAGGCTAAATCTTAGAAATCAAATATGTTGGGTCAAATTTGATTCAAAGATTTAGCATGCTGAAAGGCCAAAGTTAAATGTGGTTTAAGGTTGAAGGTTATTAAACATAGTTCAAATCTGAACTGCAAATACCACAGTTAAAGCACTCTATTTAGTTATTTTATTTTTTTAAATATATCTAAAAAAAATCATCACATTATGTCACAAAGACTACTTCTAATTCCAGAAACTATTTGTACTATTTTTCTTCTGTAAAGCATTGCATCAGTTCACGAGACTATTCAGTTAATCGATGTCACCACTGATTGCGTTTGGACTGTTATATAAGTTGGTGAAACCAGAGGATAATATTTATGACCTGATCAAAATACTGAAGTAGAAGGTGCCTTTATAGCATGCTCTGCTTGAATAGTCTATTCTGATTGGCTGGAAGATGTACATTCAAACTGTTGAATGCACAGGTAGTTCCGGTCAGTTTAATTACGTTCTAAATGAATGTAATGACTTTACTTCACACAACTGTCACTCGCACCTACAACCGTTAGCACAGTAACATTCAGGATCACAGAAACTTGCAAACAAGTTGTGTCTAAGAAGTGCCAGTCTAATAAAACAGTGTTAAAAATGCATAAAATTAATAGACATATATATTATTCGGCTATAGATTATTAGGCCTAAGCTTTATTAACTTTATTGGAACTGAGTACACGGCCAATCCAATGTCCCTCATGAAGCCTTGCAATAGAAACAACTTTCCTGTAGGGGGTGTTATCTTCCTGTCTTTGCTCTCCTCTGTAATAGGGTGAAAAACTGTGATGTTGGTGGTTATGCAATCCTTACATCCAATTGAGAGATAAAGGCGACTCTCATTATAATGTACGTATAAATAGAAATAAATCGTTTTCAGATTACAGTGTCTCAGTGGGGCCAGAGGATTACTCTGTTTTCAAATCCAAATGTTAATACAAGGGACATGACTCCAGATAGGATTTAATGACTTCCTGTATGTCTTATGTGGACCACCAATTGCTTTAATGGATTTGTATTGATATGTGCATTATATAATTGTAATGCATTTGACACAATTCATGTCTTTATGGATTATCTTCCCATATCTAATTTATATAATTGCTAATTTCTCTGTACACATGTATTTATCATCTTTAGTACTGGTTTACAAAACATCTACCTGGATGACTATTACTGTTTCATTACTAGTTAATCAAAAAGAGCTTCAAAGATATTCTAGCAGCAATACTGTTACATAAGTGTGGATAGTCATTGTAAAAGTGAAGGTTGAATGTGTCAGATGCCACAGAGTTACTAAGAATTTCAAGGAAGCTGAAAAAAGGGAACAGTGGAAATTATGCACTAATGATCATCTGCATTATGACGTTTGGCTCATAAGATCACTTGGTCAATATACATGGCAAAGTTTCAGCTAAAGTGGTAATTTTGCAAATTTCCCCATTTCAGTGTTTAGTATCACATCAGCTGATTTCAAGTATTGGGGAAAATAGTTAATTTAACCAGGAATGTGTCAGTAAAACTACATGAGTCTTAAAAAACAACAACCATCATTTCCACCAAACTTATGGAAATTCCATACAGTTCTTTTTACTACAGCATTCTTTCGAAAAGCATCTTACACAGTTTGAAGGACCTTCAGTGGTATTTTGACATAATCTAGCTGAATGATCTAATAGTCAATTCAAGCCACCTTTATTCATATAGCGCTTTTAACACTACAGATTGTGTCAAAGCAATATCGGAGAAAATAAGGAAAGTGTGTCCAGCTGAATTAATTTAGTATTTTGTTAGACGGGTAAAAAAATAAAAGCTTAGTCGCTTGACGGCCTCCTCGTGTGAAGACCAAAGAGTGTAAAGACCATCAACTCTACCGTGCGACTCCACCGGGCAGTGACCCCGGCAAGGGATAAGTATCGCTTTTTATTTCTCCTCTTTCCTATTACTTGTTTTGCTTCTGTTTCAGTTTTTATAACCATTTCTTACTATGTGTAAGTAAGTTGTTGTTTTTTAGCATGTGTCTGGCAGTGTTATTTTTTAGAATTACTGATAAACTACTGTCATTTGATTTGTATTATTTGTATTTGCTATTTTAATTTTACTTACATTATGTCTGAATTTATTAGTTTTTAGTTGTTTTAATACTACAATTGATTGCTTCTGTTGTCCTCATTTGTAAGTCGCTTTGGATAAACGCGTCTAATAAATGACTAAATAAACAAATAAATATATATAATAAACACACACACACACATTTTGTAAACAAGGAAGTTATTTTTACTTTCAACAACAGCTTGTAAGACACAGCCAACAAATGCAGTGAGCAGCAAATTACCCTCAACAGATGAAAGGACAGTACGACAAAGATATCGCTATCCTCAGCTTACAGTCAAACTAATGTTTTATTGTGAATATGAGATTGAGCTGAAGAATGGATGCTGTATCAGATGCAGGTAATCACACTCGCTCAGTCCATCTATCATAATACTCGACTCTACATAATACAAAAATACATAATGAGCTTTTAATACAGTAATACAATAAGCTTTAAATGAAGCAGCTCAACGTTCCTTTGTTTATAGTTCTAAAGTGATGTTTTTGAATTAGTAACGGAGGTTTGGGCTCAGTTGTTAAACTGAGATTTATATCTGTGGTAGAAGGAAGTAGTTCTGCACAAAAGAGGGTTTTAAAGGCACTCCGTTGTTGTTTTTCTTATATATTTACACACTTGTGCCATCAAACTGTTGTATAAACGCAATATCACACTCGTAGCCATGAGATATGGCTGTATATTGTCACACTGTGATTACCTACGACACTCGGCCTGCGGCCTATGAGTGTGATATTTCTCATATATATATATAGATACATACATACAGTTTATATGTGTAAAATTGATGATGATGATGATTATACACAGTTCAGGAGAGTCATGTAAACTGAGCTACATAATACATCTTTATACTTGCTTAAAAATAATTTGAACAATTAAACCATTCAGAACCATTCATAAAAAGCCACAATTTTGGATTTTTTTTTGTATATATCTGTGAAACAAGATATATTTATCCATTTTACTTCTCAAACACTGAAGCATTATCATATGTATTATCAAATGCACATCATACCTTTTGTCTTTTTTTGTTTTGGTGGATGAAGCTGCAATTTGCTCAAAGTCATTATAATGCACATTTAATGCACTTGTCACTACCCTTTTTTAATTCTTGGATTAATGCTGCCAGTAATAAAGGATTAGAAATAGAGAAAATCTGCCATGGCCACATGCTGAAGCATAATAGCACACTGAAATCACACCCCCACATCGTGACACAGAAACAAAATTACTGGAGGGCCTATTCAGCCCACCACCCACATCAGCTGTTCTCAGTCGTGATACTGCAGATGCACTTGTGCCCACTCGCAAATATTACTAAGCAGAAAAAATATCCTTCCTCCCAGACCATAATCCTCTTAGAGATTTTAATGCCCCCTGCCCTCCCTTCCTCTTAAAGCGAGCTTCAATGAAATGGGGCAGAAAACGGCACTAGGTCTTGAGGACAATTGTGGCAACTGTCATAGCTGCATGAAATCAGATGTCTCATACGAGTGGAGAGGCACACAAAGAGCAGACAGCAAGCCTCCTCTGACCCAAATTGCTAAATTAGACATCAATGAATGACCCTTAATCTCACCCGACTAAATTGAAATCATTCTGACAGCCCCCTCATCAGAAGTGAATGCAGAAAGAAAGAGGAGGCCATTCCTCTCTTTCACCTTTTATTAACTGTTCATGTTGTGCTTTATGTAACACTCCACCCTCCACTGTTCTTCAAACACGCGCTTACAAAAATAAATCAAGGTAATTGCAGAAAATAGCACCAACCAATGATGAACTGTAATTATAATCATGTGCTATCATATGCTGCTCTCCAGGCCTAATTTATGTGATTTCTGGGAGAAATATTTTCCCCATAGCCTTGAATGATTCGATACTCACAATCTTGAAGGCTGCTTAAGAAATACAAACAAATGAGGTGTGTTAAGAATCCGTGGGATTCTCTTTCTTTAAGCAGGCCAAGGCTTCTGGAGGAAATGTGTTTCATTTGTGTTATACAAGCTATTCACTGCAGCCCAGATGTTTGTTTTTCAAGAAGCATAAATTAGAAAATGATAGTTTTGGGACAAATAGTTTTTGGTAGTTTTGGAATAAATAGCCAAAAACCTTAATAAAAGCACATTGTCTGACTTTAAGTCTGTTAGAGTAATTACAGATAAAATACAATTCAGAGACTGCTTTGTCTCTCCAAAAGAGTCCTTGTTATTACATGTACTGTAGTAAAAACTATAAATTGTGAATTATATGCACCTAACCCTAAATCAAACCCTAATCCTAACCCTAAACCCTAGTAAATACATGTTGTTATTTATATGCTCTAATTAATATTACTCACTACTCAAATATATAATTACAGTGTAACAGGGACACCTTAAAATAAAGTGTAAGCTAATGTTTCTATTCAAACTTGGCTCTTTAACAAACAACTAACACTAAACCTAAACCTTATAACTGCATGTTGTTAATTCATTTTACTCAGTGTTAACTTGTGGAATTACACTGTAACATGAACACATTAAAATAATCATAGTTTGCTTTGTTTTACATCTCACTTAGGGTGTCAGGTTTATATGAAATAGATAATATCAATAAACCGTGTGAAAACATCGTGAACAGTTGTACATTAAATTCTGGTAAAATAGCATAAAATGTGCATAATCTACAAAAATAATAAAGACAGTCTATTCTGATATAACAAACACTTCTGTTTGTAGATATCTACTTCCTACTAATTGTCTCAAACAAAACCCTCCATGTCTTTTAAATATTTTATGCAACTAGTCTGATAAACTTTGGCAAATTCAGTGATTATGTCATCCTCAAATGTGCTAGCTGTATCAGATTGCTTGGTCTTGGAAGATTTTGATGAGAAATGTTGAAATTTTGTTGGGTTGCATTTCCCAAAAGCATAGTTATCCAGTGATTACAAGTTCCGTTGCTACCAACATAGCTCATTGATTTAATGTTTCCTGAATTGATAGTTCCAAAAAGCATTGCAAAGTTGTGTGGTTGGAGGTTGGTGCTGATAGCCTTGTGGCAGCGCGCAGACATATAGTGCTGTTGCGCTATGGGTGTCCCAAATTTGAATCCTGGCTTGTGGACCTTTCCTGATCCCATCCCCCACTCTCTCTCCATCTTTGCTTCCTGTCAATACTTACTTTCCTATCAAAATAAAGGTGAAAAGCCAAAAATAAATCTAAAAAAGTTATGTGGTTGGAAATACAGCCCTTGACCTGTGGTTAGAATCATAGTTTCTTGCTGGTATGATACACTAGATGGACAAAAGTAGAGACACACCTCTTAATTATTGAATTCAAGTGTTTTAATCAGACCCATTGACACAGGTGTAAAAAGTCAAGCACCTAGCCATGCAGTCTGTATCCATCCAGTGAAGTCAGAATTAAACCTTCATTTCCTCACTCAAAACTTTTCTTTTCTACTCTTTTGGCATGGTCAGCAGTTATTATTTGATTCCAATTACTTTTGTGGTATTACTAGCACTGGTTTTGCCATCCAGTTGGTCCAATTGCAAGAGGATAGTGATGACCACTGCAGTTGTTTTTATACTTTTCCTCATTAAATAAGATTTATTTAAATAAGAAGACTCTCTAACCATTAGGCCACGACTGTCGCATAAGTGAGCGACAGTTGATGTTTGAGGTCAGAGGTTGATGACAGAGGTCAAAGAAGAATGGCCAGACTGGCTCAAGCTGATAGAAAGACAACAATAGCTCAAATAATGCAGAAGAGCAACTCTGAATGGACATGTCAAACCTTGAAACAGTAGGGGTATAGCAGCACTGGATGCCATACGACACTGGACGACACTGGATGCCATATCTGCAATCTAAGAACAGGAAACTGAGGCTACAATTTGCACTGGCTCACCAAATTGGGCAATATCAGATTAGAAAAAAATCGCCTGGTCTGAGTTTTGATTTATGTTGTGACATTTGGATGGTAGGGTCAGAATTAACAGTTTATGTTTATTAACCTTTATTAACAGTTAACCGTTCATTAACAGTTTAGACTGCTACTGGTGGTGTAATGGTGTGGGGGATATTTTCTTGACACACTTCGGGCCTCTTAGTACCAGTTGCGCACCGTTTAAATGGCACAGCCTTCCTGAGTATTGCTGCTAACCATGTCCATCCTTTTTTGACCACAGTGTACTCATCTTGTGATGGCTACTTCCAGCAGGAAAGTGCGCCATGTCACAAAACTTAAATCATCTCAAACTGGTTTCTTGAACATGACAATGAGTTCACTATACTCAAATGGCCTTCACAGTCACCAGATCTCAATCCAAAACCCCTTTGGGATGTGGTGGAACAGGAGATTTGCATCATGGATGGGTAACTGACAAATTTGAAGCAACTGTTTGATGTTATCTTGTCAACATGGAACAAAATCTCGGCGGAATGTTTCCAGCACCTTGTTGAATATATGCCATGAAGAATTAAGGCATTCTGAAGGAAAAAGGGGGCCCAGTTTATCCAATAAAGTGTACCTAATTAAGTGGCAGGTTAGTGTGAAGCGTCATTTTTGATGAGTTACATATCAGCTATGAGCAAAGCAGTTTTAAATAATCAGTTTGGGGGTTAATAAAACAGTCACACTTCTTGGAAAGGCAAATGGAACAGGCAAGTGCACACTCAGTATATCAGATAGGGCAGTCAGCATTTCACACACTGATATCATAACACATTTCACAGGCCTGCCGGGAGTAAATGTGTATGTTCCAAATAGTTGACTTTATGAAATCTGCCGATGCAAACGCGTGATACATAGCAGATGTCATTGGTAAAGCATAAATGCTGAGTAAAATGGAGCAGAACTGCACATTTGTTTAATGAATCAAACAAGATATTGTTGTGGACAAGGACACTTGTGAGGCTTAGCACAGTGGCCTTATTATCAAGACAACAGTACTTGCCTTTGTTGCATTGTGCTGCAGATTACAACGCCTATTCAGTGATATGTCAATTCTGTCATTGTCCTCGCAAATGATTACAAACGATTACGAGGTATAAGACAGATAACTTCAACAAACAGCACTTTTTGAGCACAGTATGCTAAATGTTAAGAGTTCTTTTGGACTTCTTTTGTTTTTTTAATTAAAATAAAATATTTCATAATTTGTTCACCCTTATGTTGCTCCAAATTCTTTGGATTACAAAAGGAGATGTTTAGCAGAATGTTTGAGCTGCTCTTTTCCATACAGTGAAAGTGAATGGTGACCAAAGTATTTTAAAATGACAAAAAGCTACTTAAAATTACATCAAATATTCTATCAGGCTTTTGCGCTGTAGTTTAAGTCTTATGCTATAAATATCTCTTTTGTGTACCACAGAATAAACTGATACAAGTTTTGGAACAACTCTGTTTTGTTTTCATGGGACAAAGTGGTCTAAAGAAATTCTCCCTTCCCCCTCTCTCTCTTCCACTGGTTAAATAAATATTACGATTATGTATGCAAGCATTTTTAAAATGCAGGACATTTGGTAACAGAGTAGGCAGCGCATAACCTCAGCACAGACCGGTTGTATACACAGCAATCCGAGAGACAGATAAATCCCCCGCCTGTATTAACTTCAGATGGAATTAGTTCAAGAACATTTTGTGAACTGGGAGCAAGCCAAGCTTCAGTCCAACAGTCCTATGTTGCAATTAACAGTCAAAGCTCCAGTCTTAAAAATGGAAACTCTGGCTGCTTGTACTAAAAGACAATAATAAACATATCAATCAGAGGCAATTTGTTACATGAGAGTTTTAAAAGAAAAACACATTGCTTTCAGGAATAGCAGTGTGTAGAATAGTCTGAGATAGATGTGTGTTTGGTTGGCTGGAAAAGCACAGAAAACATTCCAGATACATATGGAGAAGAGCTTCCAGCACTCATCCCAGCCATTCATCTAATGTTTGCTCTTGGTTTGGGAGCTGGCAGACTTCCCATCTCATATGTTTTGAATTTAACTGAACAGGAATTGTTTCAAGCGATCAGTGGCCTGATCAAATAATGCCAATTGCATGGACAAATGACAAAAATTACCTAGCTTCTGGTTAATTACAATAAAATAAAATCCTGTCCTGTCCTGAGAGTTCTAGAGTTCTAGCTCTGAGTGTTCTGTGTTTTTTAGTGGATTGCTGAATTATTGCAAGCTAGCTTCTAATTGGCCAAAATCCAAAGAGCCTGCCCCCAAATCCCAGCGGGATCTTTGTAGTTGTAAGTATTCATATACAAAGTGTGGTTCTAGCAAACATACATTTTGCATATTGACAGTATGTAAAAGAAGTATTTTACATAACATTAGCAAGTCATCACTTTGAAAAGCACAGCCTCTTCTATCCTCAAAAAGACACATGGTTTGATTATTTGTGGTATCATTAATGTGCAATGCTGAATGTTAAAGATTCTGAAAAAAAGTAATAGTAATAGTGATGTTTCCATTAGCAAACACTATAAATGAATCAATTGGATCAATATTTAATATTGAATTTAGTGTTTGATATTAAGGTCAGTACAACAAATTCAAAGAGAATTCACAAAGGTTTAGTTTATGATGACTATGGCTACATTCAGCTTTTTGTTCTTAAGATATATTAAAGTGTTCCTAAAAATAAAGACTTATGATAACATACAGTATATACAAATAAACCATGCCTCTGTGTGACAGGTGGTTTGATGTAACACCACTTGTTCAAAACAACACTTTGATAGGCGTTTCGAAACAAAATAAATGAGTGATAATAATGCCATGTAATGTGCGTTTATGAGATTCAAAAAAACAAATGCAGCATGTGAATCTGGAATTGCACAACTGCAGTTGCACCTTTTATAACAGCCTCTTGACTGACAGGATGGATGTTGCATAACAATATGGCACCTGCCACACAGAGAACGCATTTCACTATGTGTGGTCATTGCAACTTCACAAACAGTTCAAGCGACAACATCTGAAGGATTTGTTTTGGAAAGTAACGCCATAAAAAAAATATGTGAGCCAAAGATTGTCACTTAAGAACAACAGTTTGTTCTCGCTACAGTTTCTAATACTGTACAAACATTTGGAATTTACCTTTGGGGCAAATGGCGTTTTATCAAATTCCTTCTTTTCTCATACTTTCCTGGCCTCTAGTTTGTTCTCTTTATAGTCTATTTAGGAAAACACCTTTTAATTTCAATGAGGTTATGCAACCTGTTGCCCAAGGCTATGTTGGACTGATAAGACTAATGTAAGTGGAGTTTTTTTTTTGTGAAACCTTTATTATGGCTCTGAGAAATGGCTTGTCATCATATTTATAAAGAGATCAAAGTGATTGTTGTGGCTAAAATTTCATTCAGAGTGTTTGAATTCATAGGGTTCCATAGCCACTGGGATGTTTCATCTGTGATCTTTTAGACCAGGTGGTGGATGTCACTCGCATGTTTCATCATATCATTTGGCCATCTATCAGGAAAGTCGCAACTCGACAAATACCTCAGTGTGAACTGGGCTCACAGTAGATCATCCCATTCATTCCTGAGGTGTGGCTGGAGAATTCTTAGCACATTGCTTAAATTGCACACCAATGATGCTTTTTGAAATAATGTTGTTTACTGCAGATTCTAAAAAAGACAAATCTCAAACGCTATGACAGTCACATGATGAGCTACCTGTGATCAGAGCACTGGAATGGTGTCATGCACCTAAAGAAATGAAACCGGTTATGGCAGTGCCGGCCAGAGAAAACCATTGACCTACTTGGCTTAAGCTGAGTTTCCACAATGCAGACATAAGCTCTTCATTATTTTTTCTTCTTAGACTTGGTCCAAAACCATTGACCATGTATTTCAGTGTGTAAAACTACCCTCCCCACTTATGACCTTGATCATGTGGTAGCAACATATTATCAAATCAGTTTTCAAACTGCAGTCTGTGTGGCATGGTGTAGTACCCAGGTAAAAAACAAATACACTTAAGTTGTACTAATATCAATGCACTTATTATATTTTTTATGATACTATATATAAGTGCATAATAAATGTGTTATTTTGAAACCACTTTAAGTATGTTAAGTGCTCTATAAGTTATGCTTAAAATGGGCTTTTAGCTAATTGCAATATATTTTAATATATTTAGTTGTGTTAAAATGGAACAATGTAAAGTTTCTTTAGTGTAATTTAATTGTTCTTCTTCATTTTTGCTCCAAGATGATGCATTGTAAGCTTTGAATTTCAATACAACATAGAGCAATATAGTAACAGGTGATTGTGTTATATTATTCATTGAATATGCAAATCAATTTCCGATACTAATAGGCTACCAGATATATGTCCATGTTTAATATTTCCTGCATAATTATGCACATACAAAATATATTTTGTGCTGGCTCAGTTACCTGTGTCGTCAGTGTGCAGCAGACACACCCAATTTAACGATTTCAAAATATTGCTTATCCTGCCCGAAAAGATTATAAACACTGCAGATAACGTCTGAAGTAAAAATTAATTTACATACACACAGTGTGACTGATACTCTTCAAATTGGGTGATTTTAGGTCAGTGTTTAGGCTGCTAGAACACTTCCGGTGGCTTCATTTCCGAATGGCAGTTTAGAACGCAATGAGCAATCCAGTCATTATATAGATCAGTGAAAATACCCCATGATTTACTCACCCTCAAGGCATCCTAGGTGTATATAACTTTCTTCTTTCACATAAATTCAATTGGAGTTATATTAACAAATGTCCTGGCTCTTCCAAGCTTTATAATGGCAGTGAATGGGTGTTATTTTTCAATAGTCCAAAAGAAGTCCAATAGACGTTTCATCGGACGCTGCCACGGTTACGCGCCAGGCCCAAAGTTAATTTCTGGTGTTCTATCAAAGTCTGTTCGCCCTATGTTCTCCTTTAGTTCCGTCTTCCCCATGGCGCCCGTTAAGCAAACACCGTAAAGAGCACGTGCATGTGCTCAATATACTGGTGTCTCCGCGGTTAGCAATAGTTCATTTTCATCACATTAGAATGTTTGTCATGTAAGATTTGAAGAACCTCAGACACTTTGATCTTATGAGATACGGACAATACACACACAGTTTATTAACATACAGGCAGGCATCTTTTTCGACATCTCACTGAGAGAAGATGCGGGAAAACTCCTTTCTCACCTATCTTTTTCATCCACTTCTTTCCCCTCACTCAGTTAACTCAGAATGGTCAATAGCAAAATCTAATGTTCTATTATAAAATATAATGTCGCTATTCTGTGTCAGCTGCGCTGCATGGATGCGCTGTTTTCGTTCAAATCAAAGCATAAATACACGTAGAAAACGTATCCTTGTGTCGCGGCTGACACAGAATAGCGTACGCTGCTTGCGTTCAGTGGATATTCCCCAAAATGGCGCTACAGTGATGCGGAGAGACGCAGAGGAGACGGATTGTTGAATAAAGTCTTTTTTTTTTTTTTTTTTTCGCGTACAAAAAGTATTCTCGTCGCTTCATAAATTTTCATTTTGGGGTGGAGTATCCCTTTAAGGCAGCTTGATTTTTTTTTAAAGAAAATGTGGTTTGTGATTTCATGTGCAAAACTTGCTGACATGATGCTAGTGTGTTGCCAGTAGGTTTATATGTGGTTGCTAAGGTGTTCTCGGTGGATTTTAGCTTGTTGCTATACTGTTGCTAGAGTTTTCTGGATGGCTCCTATGCCATTTCTAGGTGGTTGCTTATTGAATGTGCCTAAATTCTAGACTCTATAATATTCTGGTCTCCAGAGATGGCACCAGTCCCCAAATTCAATACTTCAGTACCTAAATGTATATTATCATTTGTAGCCTGATATGTAATTGCCCTTTTTTGTTAAAAATGTTTATGGAAATGTTTATTTACTCTCAGGGCACTGCATGCCATTGGTACAGGATTATGTTCTTATACATGTAAACTGTAGCTAGAGAGGAACGACAATAGAAATTAACTCGTTATTCAGGAACGGACACACTAAATTCTCCAAAGCATGTCCAATTTAGAATGGATCAGTTCATCTGAGGGCTCATATCTCTTGGCGACTAAGAGAAACCTGAGTGGTCGGGGGGCACACAGGCCTCTTCCAGCTGTGCAGCTGGGCTGAAGTTTTGGCCTCTGGGTCACAGTTAGCACTCTTTCTCATTAGGGGCGTAAGACCTGGAAAAACCCTGGTGGAAAGAATTGGCATGCACTGCAATTTGATACTGTGTAGAAGTATTTCTGAGCAGCCCTCATAGTGTAACTGGAAGATTGGATTAGTTTTATATTTAGATATTGCAGTTATGATTGACACTGAATGCGGCATCAAGTAAGTTAGTAATGTATAAAGAAGGTAATATAGTTGTGGAACAAAAAGAAGTTTGGATGCTTATTTCAATACATGTAATTATGTGTGTATTTCATGTCCATTTTTAGCAGTTTTCTGTGCAAACAGGAAAAAAATGTTATGCTTGTTTTCATGGGACCATGAGAACAAGAGCAAAATGGGACCAAGATAAAAAATATAGTGAGAAACTTCAAAAGTGAACTACTTCAGCTAAAGCATTTGTACAAGATACGAGTAACTGGAGGAACATTTAAGCAATGTTCTTTCTTTTTTTCTTTTTTACTTGAACTGCTCAGATTAATGTGATTCATGGCTTCCTGTGTGAATGTTTTCCCTTGATCTGTATCTCAGTTAGGGCAAGTGAATGCAACTCCAAAGAGCTGTTATTTTCAGAGTTTGTTTAATGACTACATTCTAGTTCAAAATTCATTTTGAGAAAGGAGTTTAAAAGTCATACATTTACGTGTTTAAATTTAAAGTTTACAATGAATACAAATGCAATTGCAGTTGTTACTGTGTCAATAAATTGTTATAATAAAATAATATACTATCAGATTACAGTATAAATTTGAACAGGCCTACTAATTCTTCATTAAACATGAATGGCATGCATTGGATGTAAACTCCATAATGATAATTCTTGCACATGTTAGTGATGTAATATTATTCTTAAGTGTGACTTAAATGTTTTTAAATGGAAAAAAAAGAAGCAGAAAATGTGAAGGTCATCCTGTAATATTTGACACAGGTCAAGTGGAAGATGGAAAGAGATAATGAGAGTGACAGGCTGAAGAGAAGGAAAGCACATTTCCCTGCTCAAGCTGATTAGAGCACGAGCCCATAATTACAGAACATCTGCACCCTTTGGCTTCTATCAGCTCAGTCCCTCTCTCCAAACCAGCCGAGCTTCCAACAGAAGTCTGGACTACTTTCAATCATTCAAGGGTCTGTTCTTATCAAGACACACATCTGAGGTCCAAACTATTTCAAAAATACACATACCAGGGGATTAGACGGGCACATGCTTAATGGGATGCTTGGCCTGACATGTCCAAGCAGTGGTGTGCATGGGGGGTTGGGAGTTGGGGGTTGGGGCCTTTAATCTCTAACGCTAAAGTGCCCTTTCGGGTCGATCTGTGCCCCCAGACACTTCTCCATCCCCCACCTCTGGAGGTCTGTGCACGCCACTTTGACCAATCAAGGAAAATATTCAAGAAGTTAAGTTACAGAAACAATAGATGGGTCTCCACTCTGTGCGCCAGCTCTGGGAAAAGGACATGGTCACTGCTTCTAGAATATTTCAACATTGTAGATGGAATACGGCAGGTGACAGCTGTAATTCCTTGCTGTTAAGTTTAATGCACAAATAACACCTGCTGTCCTCCGTCACAATGTCTGATGAAAACTTTTGTGCGCAGGAGTCATGTGTCTGGACAAGCAAGAGAATTTCTGGCTGATATATTTCATCTCCTTTCTATTTCTAAAATCATAAACAACTATGGTTATTGTTTGCATGAGTCGTGACTTGTACGGAACAGATAGCCTGGAATGAAAATACTGTTGGAATGAAAATAATGTTGCGCTGTTTTATATATAAACATGTTGAATGAGTTTACGTAATAATATTTATTAATAAAATTTAAGTATTCAGTTCCAAATATCTTTTGTACACAAGTTAATTGGAAGTACAATAAGCTATAGGTTCTATTTTGTGAAATGTTTGTTTTAATATTACCAGTGTTTCTTGAACCAAAATGGACTGAAATGTGGTTTAGAATGCAAAAATGTGAATATACGTAGTTGCATATGTTGCAGCAGAAACTGCATGTTTAGTAAGACATGCTTTAATATGTAGTATATTATTAATATTATTAATAATACTCACTGTGGAAAAACTGTGGGAAAATGATGCCTACTGGAGCTTATTGCTTTTTGCTACAGTGCATTTTTTCTGCAAGGATGCCTTTTAATTCTTATGGCTAATGGTAATGAATTATTAATGCTAACTTATGTACACCGTTAAGAACCTTTTAGACATGAAAAAATTCTCTATAATGGTCTTTCAGTTTTAGTCATATTACTAACCAGTAGCTTACAAATCTTTTCTTTAACAACACACTACCTCTGTGTCATAATGCTGGGAGGTTAAGCTTTTTTTACCTCAGTGGGCCAACAAATCATCCATACCTTCCACCTCTGCGTCCTCCATCTGACAATGGCTTATTAATGTTGAGGGCATCAAAGCCTCTTTCACTAATGGCTCAGGCAGAGGCTGAGGAAATGCACAGCTGTGGCCCACGTGTCCTAAAGCCAACCCTAGTTATTCACTCATTCACTTTCTGACACAGATAAGCAAGTCCAATGTATTACTATGATATACTACACATTTTTATGCACTTATTTAAGCTATGTATTAACTGAAAAGCTTGTTGTCCCTGTAGTCTCCACCATGGTTTGCTCTGCTGCATGGGAATGCTCCAGTCACTCACAGAAAATAGTATGAATGTATGATTTCCCTACTGATGCAGAGAGAGAAAAAAATCGATGCATCAAGTTTTACTCAATTTGCATTCATTTGTATAGCACTTTTTATTGTACACATAAAGTACGGATTTACTGTGATTACTTCTATAATACAGTAGTGGTATACAATACATATTTGGTAATTTAGCATAGCATTATTCTGAAATGAAAACTGAACTTTTTTCATTCTCACTTAGGTCCATCAGCATCCTTTGCAATCAATTCAATTTTAACATATAACTCCCCACCCTGCAAAAATCACATTTGAAAGCCTTAATTACATAATGATGGATGAAACTGCATTAAGAGAATGAATAACATCCCCTAAATCTACTAATTAAGTGGGGAATCATCTACTAGCATGTTTTCATGCACAGGGTAATTTGATTAGCTGTGCTGATAATATACAATTTTATTATATAAATGTCTTGCCTTTTAAAAGTTCATCACAGAGATCTCTTCTGCTCCAACTCTGCAACACTGATAGTATTTGGCGCCAACTTCCAGGAACTGTTGAGAGGCTCCACTGGTCCATTGGAGTGAATGAAGATGACACGACTCTCTCTCTCAACGGCTCTGTATGGACTATTCCTTATGTTTCATGTTTCATACCTGTTCCTCATATTCTAAAGCAAAGATGTATTGGTGTTGCCATGTTGTTTGCACATGATTATTTATAGGTTAAAAAAATAAATACAATAAAATAAAATAAAATACATTTAAAAACTATTCCTAAGTTCATGACATAACAAGTGGTGGTGAAAGTGACCAATCACAGGAGTGGAGACATCTGACTCTTGATCGCCGCCTCCAAAGTATCAAAAGTCAACTTGACGGTAGTATTGGGTTTTCAGGTTTTGGGTTTTCAGGTATGGAGCCCCAACACAATAACTATGTGCTCGTTTACGCATAACCCTTATTTTGCTTGCTCTCTCTCTCATAGTTTATAGTTTATATACCCCTTCACAATGTAAATAATTAGTCAACTCAACCTGATGCTGTTCTAAAACCATATTAGGCTACCTTATTTTTTATTTTTTTACAAAAAGGATTCAAATGTCATAAAAGTATCCCATGCAACTCGTTCCGTATTCCAAGTGTTCTTAAAGGAGTGGTTGACTGTTTTTTTCTAGGCTTGATTGTGTTTATGGGGTGCAGTCTAACATGTGTTAATGCTTCGTTTTTAAAAAACGCATTCTTTTTCACATAATTTACTTTTATTCTACACCACTCTGTCCCTTCTCCCATAAATGCGCTGATCATTTCCTGCTTTTATGAAGCCCCTCCCTCAGAAATACGTGATGGGCTCAGATTGGTTAGCTGGCCCAGTGTGTTGTGATTCGCTAAACCGCCTCTAGTGCGCATCTAAGCGTCCCGCCCCTCACCTCAGCGCATGTGCTCCAGTTGTATTGTAAACAATGGCATCGTCTATATTGTTTATCAGTTTGTCTCATACTTTTTGATACACTGTTATTTGTAAATGCAACTGCTTCTGTTAGCTTTTAATATACGGTTTTATTTAAAGCTGATTAAAGGTTTAATACAGTACGGCAACCGCACAGGAACTGCGGTTGTATAACGCTTCTCATAGCTATGTGAAAATAAGTGTATAAATGGAACAGTTCATTGTTGGAGCTGAGATGACTGAGAGAGAGAGAGAGAGAGAGATGCAGAGCGTGTGTAGATCAGCAGAACGCGAGGAACAGTATTGAGAACCACTGCTTTAGAACACTGATTTTGAAACTTGTGAATCCATTAGAATCGTTAGAAGACAGAATCACGATTCATATATGAATAGATTTTTACGTGCACCTCTAGTTTTCTCTTCCTCTTCTCTAAAGCAGTGCAGCATGGCCTCGCCCCCTTCGTTGCGTGTCCCCGGGGGCGGGGTTTGTCTGGGTTTGTGATGTCACAAACCCAGGAAGTAACTCGTTGTAGTCCCTACGAGCCGTTTTTGTAGGCATTAAACTGCCAGAATTTTAAAAGACGATATCTCCGTTTGCATTGAACATTCAGCGCCGCAACTTTGTAGATATTGTTTATGCTCAAACAGCAACATTACACACTAACTAACGTTAAAAATGTGCAGCAGTTTGTGCCAACGTGCATAGGAAAAGCACACAAGCGAGTCATTTTGAAACATCAAGACAAATAAAATCATGACACGAAACACGATACTTTCTTCTCTGAGGTTAATATATCCATTCTGTGACAGTCAGGATTATACAGCCTAGAAAGTGCGCTAAAAGCTGTCATTCATTTCAGTTCATTGCGATCTCATGACATTCCGTTAATCAATGAAGCTGTCTGCACTGCACAATGAATCGCTTATTTCCATCGTATCTACACGTTGTTATAATGAGAGATTCGTGAGCCTGCAGAACTCAGCACTTGACAAAAACTCAGCATTTTGATCTGCAAATATGTTTAGACAATATCAGATGGGGCCCCCTGATTGCCCGGGGCCCTAAGCGGCCGCTTACCTCACTCATTGCTTAAGTCCACCCCTGACTGGGACAAGTGAGCAGGGGTTGAGCAGTTGAGAGGGGGGCAAGCGAGCGCTCCTCAGTGCCATTCTCGCGAGAGCGCATTCAAGTCATACAGGTTTGAAACAAGTGGAGGGTGAGTAAATGATTACAGAATTTTCATTCTGTAGACGTGAACTACTCCATTAAAACTCGAAATCTCCCGTGTTGTCAGTTCTTCAGTGGAATAAAAATAGAAATCAATAAAGAATTGTTGTGCAGCTCTATAAAAATATCATGATACGATTCATGCACCACATTCCAAGTCTTCTTGATGCCAATTTATTCTTTGTATGTTTTTTGTAGTTAAAAAAAATAATATTTTTTTTATTCTGGACAAACGCAGTTGACAATTATCAGTGAAAAAAAAGACTTAAATTTCATCCTCACACAAAACTATTATGTGGCTTCAGAAGGATATAGAGCACAAATGATATAGATTAGTCTTATGGCAAAGACTATAGAAATACAAAGACAGTTCACTATACTTATGAATAGGAGAAACTACAATGAGCAATATGGTGGAATAATCCCGCCTTCTAAATGAAAGTGCCAATCACTAATTGGTAAAGTCATTGCGTCACTGCCGTTGGAAGCTCCGGTTCCCATAGAAACCGGAAAGCTTTTTAATGCTATTTGAGCATAAGAAACAACATTCATGGGGCAGTTCATTTCAGAATCTGATTTGAAATATATAATTTATTTGTGAATTCATAGGGCAGTTTGTGAGATTTCAGGATTCCCCCATTCATTTAGATAGGACTTGGTCTTGGATGACCGAAAGCATTGCAAATTTGGCCGCTGAGTGAACAGACTTTCCTTGAAAGGGACTTTGTTTTATGGTCACTATGTTATAAGAGTGGCATGACATTCTGCACAACTATCCATATCTGTGTTCCACTGAGAAAAAAAAATAGCATATGGACAGTACAACATTTCACAATAAATACATATAACAAAGAAAGAAAGAAAAAGAAATGTGTGTTGTATTCTTTTAATCTGAAGCAACAAGTAGGTACATGTAGTACCCTGTATTAAAAGCGGTAAAATGACTCAAGTCTGAAACCTAAAACTTTTGGTCAAGTTGAGACCATATCCTTGCTTTTCAGGAGATCTGGGCACACAGCCTTCTGCTTTTGTTATCTAGCGTAGCGTTAGTTCTGGCAGATCACATTAGTCAAGCTCGCATCAGCTGATTCTCAGCTGATCCCCATCAACCTATGGGAATACAACACCTATCTAAGTATTCATATATAAGGTCCCGCAGTAGTATCAGCAGTTTTTGCATTGCTCAATAGCTAATTACCCTCCTCCATCCCCAACTCCTCCTCTGTCAGTCAGGATTCAGCCTTCTGATTCTCCTTTGAACCAGACTAATTCTAAAATGTGTACATAACATTATTGAACTTTAACGATATCTGCAATACATTTATGTTGGCTTTGTTCTGTTTACCCTGGGGGGTTATTGCTGCTCTCCCTGTTCTCATCCATGCTAGGCTGCATGGATGCGCAGGGAGTTCTTGCCCAGAACGGAAATGTGGGGTAAAAGTTGATAATAGTGTTGATAATAGTGTGCACAAAAGTAACACAACCATTTCGAGAATTTGCCCAAAATGTAACTAGACTGATTTTTTATTTTCCTTTGAAAGCAAAGTTAAGGCCATAAAGTGGTGTATGGATGATTAGTCCATTTTCCAGCAGACACACTGTTGTACTTTGACCCAGGTATTACATACACACATTTTTATGAACTGAGCTTTAAATCTGAGCGATCTCTTTCTGTCCCATAATTTAGAGAAATCCAGGACAGCAACCTCAATCAGGGCTAATCCACTGTGGGCAGTGGCAGGAGATATCACGGCCTGGGAAAGCTTGGGTAGGCATTGGATTGGCAGTGCTCACTCTCACCACTTGACATTATCTGACTCTTATGCAAGACATACCAGCTGTGGCCACCGCATGTTGGGATTGGCTTTATATAACAGTCCTTGGGTTGCTTTCAGTTCTCCTAAACACAGACCACAGCGCAAAGAATAACGGAGGTACTGAAAAAGACAACAAGTGGTTGCAAATGGACAAAAGAAGCATTGTTTCTCTACATATAGGTCCTTGGTTTTTATATTGCACAGACACTGTAAAAGGAAGGTCGGATTTGCTGTCCTATTCCTTCATTCTGCTTCTGGAAAAAATGTGTGGGCAATAATTCAGCCAGAGTCACACTTTTTATAGCATCTTGATTACGCCTCCCATGCATCCATTTTCTTGTCATACAGCTCTTATCTACACTCTTAAAAATAAAGGTGCTTCAAAAGGTTCTTCAAGCGATGCCATAGAAGAACCATTTTTGGTTCCACAAAGAACCATTCAGTCAAAGGTTCTCTAAAGAACCATCTCTCTCTTACCTTTTTGTAATCTGAAGAACCTTATTTTGCCACAAAGAACCTTTTGTGAAACAGAAAGGTTCTTCAGATGTTAAAGGTTCTTTATGGAACCATTTAGACAAAAAGGTTCTTCTATGGCATCGTGAAGCACCTTTATTTTTAAGAGTGTACTTAGTAAATTGGGATTGACCGAAATCGACAAAACCACTTGTCAAGTGTATATTTTATTAACATCATGGGTTTGAATACAGACATTGTAAGTCACATGACAATGCCAAACCATGTTAAAAAAGTACACATTTTGACAATGCATGCTTTTAAAAAGAGTACTTATCACAGAAATAATGTATTTTAAAAGAATATACTTGTGCGTGTAAACTAAATGCATGTTTTCGGGACTTAAGTACAGTAGGACTTAATTAGATGCTTATATGTCATGTCATGTCATGTCATGCCATAATTACTACTATTGTCTTTGAAATATGGTTACTGCTGAATGTACAGACAAGCATTAATGCTAAACTAAAATAATTGAAACATACTTTAAAGTTAATTCTACTTAAACTTGTATAACATGTATTAAATATATTTGTAATTACATATTTGTAATGATGATGTTGAAATTCAGTACATTTATAATGTAATAACTTCAAATGTAATACTGGATAACAGTATTAAATTATTGTTTAACAAAACAAAATTTATGTTTTTCCCTTGTGTAGTGCAGCTTGGGTTTCCCTCGGTCGAGTGCTTTCATGTTGTCATTTTTTGTGTGAACACACGGCTTGTGAGTGTTCTCATTAGCTGCGTGTTTGTGTCTTGCTTTGCTCAAGCACACGGCTTGTGATTGTTTTGCTGACCATGTGCTTGTGTTTTTGTTTCTGTGTGCCATGTGCTCTCATGTCTATTGTCTTGACCCAGCCCTTCTTGTTTTCTAGTTATTGGTTCATTTGCTCCACCTGTGTCTCCCTCGTTACCCTCCTTGTTTGCTCCCTATTTATTCTCCTTGGGTTTGCAGTCCTGTGCCAGTTCGTCGTCAGATGTACCCTTGTTGTTTCTAGTCTTGTCTTGGCCTTCCTGATTGTGCCGTGCCGTGGCCTGCCTGTTTTCCCCCTCTGGATAGTTTTGGTTTGTTTTTGTTTGATTTTACTACTCATAAAAGCCGATTATTTCTGCATATTGAGTCCTTGCCTCATCCTGTCACCCCAACCCTGACATTTTCAGTGTGAACACACTAATCACACTATTTATATAAAAAAAAACGGTTTAAAATAGTGCATAAAGTGAGATGCACCTATACTTTTTTGACAGTTGTAAAATATTTTTACATCAAATGTAACACCTACACTGACAGTATTTCAGATGTAGCAAATGTATCAAATCAACGAAAAAATCAGAACACAGTGGTATCATACATTTTGATTATTTGAGTCGGTCTCCCTACAAGACTTAAAGACCTATAATTGTACATACCTGAATATTTTGCAATAACTTCAGATACATTTTATTTGACTTTTATTCTTGATTCAATTACTACAAGTCACAATGCATCATGGAATTAGCATAGTCTTATACTTTATCTCTCTTTGTCTGACTTCAGGTGCATTGACTTTGACCTCATTAAATTAGCTATATTTCAGCACTATATTCATTACATAAAACAATTAGATAGAGAGCTTGTGATCTTAAATGAAATGGTCTAAAACAGAAACTTTTGTCAATTGTGACTAACAATTTACTTGCTCAGTCTTGTTCAAATAATATTTTCTTTGGATTCCGGGCTGAGGGTGCTCTGTCATGGGAAACTCTCTTGTGTCATCTCACTCTCCTCTGACCCTGCTTTAGCCTTACTAATCACGTCCTTTGCAGTGACCTTAATAACACACCAGGTGACTCCTCTGTCATGGTCATGTAATTGCATCTGCAGAATGCTGCCCTGATCTGTGCTAAGCCTAAATCCTCCTCAGTCTGTCTATATATATTTGCTGTGGGCCCACATTGGACGCATGGCACTCCTCTGGGCTATAGGTCCTGGCCTTTTGTCTGAGAGGGGATTTCCCCTCCTTCCTTTCCTGAGCCTTCCTTTACTCTGTTTTACCTTCATACTCATTCTAGCACTGGTCTCTATACTGAAATAAATAAATAAATAAATACACTTAAGCATCACTTCATCTTCACAAGCTCTGAAGAATTAACTCAAATTAACACAACATTTAATTAACACGATAATGCACAGCTGGCGAATCATATATTACAAAATTAAGTGTTGTAATGATGAAATGAAGGCTGGCATTAGAGCAAATGTATTATTAAAATCTCAAGAAAAGAGAAATGAAAGTTGTTTCTAAATGCAAACTTTGTTTATTATTAGTTTAGGAGCCAAGCAGTATTCTGGACTTAAAAGTTTTGGGTTTGTAGAGCCATGCCCACATTGTTCAGGCCAAACACACACACCACAGTTTCATTACATTTCCTCTGCTTCCCAGGACAGAGCTGGTCATTGCCAGGTCAATGCGTGGCTTCCAAGGCTTAGATAAACATTATTATATTTGGCCCTTACTGCAAGACCTTGAAGAAGACTATGTGTACAGCTGCACCAGAGGCATAACTTTAAAACAATAATGTATTTATACTAGAATTCTGAATGCTGAATTCTGCAGGTATTGCAATTTGTTAAGAGAGGATTTAGACACTCCAACAAGGAGAGCATTGCAGTAATCAATTTGTGAGAAAACAAAATAGTTAATAAATATTTAATCAATCTCTAAGTACAAGGCATTCAAAAGATAAACTGAGGTACAAACACAGGGCATAATTTGCATTGCAGGTTATAAACCACAATAATACCCCCACCTCTACGAGAAGGCAGTGGGAGATCGAGGAGTCCAAAGCCTGCTGGAGTCAGTTGATTAAAAAGCAGGCCATCATCCTGTTTGTGCCAAGTTTCAGTGAGAAACAGTAAATCCAGTTTATTGTCCATGACGATGTCTGATAAGAGAAAAGCCTTATTGTTCACAGAACGTGCATTGAATAATGCAGCATTTAAAGAGTTTGTTGGTCCCACAGAGCAGGAATACCACTCTGAACAGGGCAGTAATATTAAATTAACAAGGTCAACACCAGTGTGATATAGTCTTGTGATCTTCCATCTGCAATTAAGAACCGAAATGAAAGGAGACAAAGGAAAATAGTTGTGTCCTGAGCTCCGATGTATGTACCGCTTAGGCCTCAGTATGCCAGCATTGCCAGAACAGTCATACATGTCTTTAGCCAAATTGTAGTTCTGCTTTAGGGAAAGAAGCTGTCGGGAGGTATATCGTGAAGCCATGTTCGATAAAGGCACATCCGCAGCAACCCCAGGAAGGCTAAGATCCAAAGAGCACAGGAAAAATCTCCAGGCGAGAAAACATAAAACAACACAAACAATAAAAAAGTGGAGCAATATAAAAAACTCACTAAAATAAATTAAAAGTAATTAAACAATTGGAGAATGGAGCGGCAGCCAAAACATGCCAGCATACCCAATCAACCAAGAGAAGAAGAAAAAAAAAGCAAATGTATTTGTAACAAAGAGACAGTGGCGTTAGGATCCATGTGCAGCTTTATTAGTTCACAAGGCAGGTCATACAGGCATAGATCGGTAACTGGTGTTAGACACAACGAAGGCTGGGCAGAATCATAAACAGTGTTCGTTATCAGGGTCGAGGCAGGCGGCAGACAAACAATGGCATGAATCAACAAGGCAGGCAGGGTCAGAATAGGTAGGCAGCACGCAATCGAAAACAGGTAAACAGTCCAGGTAATCAACAGATATTCAACACAGGGAAACCGCTCAGAAATGTCTGCAAGGCAAAACAAGACTTTGCAGTGAGAGCAGGGAAGGCACAGTATAAATAGACCAGGCAATAGGAAACACCTGTGCAGGTGATTAATCTCTGGCATGGGGCATTGTGGGAATTGGGAGTCCGAAGGGATAGCTCAGTACTCCGGTGATGGTTCCCTCTGGTGGTGATCGGAGGGAGCCACAGAGGCTGAATTTGTGACAGTATTCTTATATTTGACCAACTTATATTATAAATATTATTTTGTCAGCCATGCCTTGGTAATATAAGCATACTTAAAATCAATATATTGTTGTAACGTACAGGGCGTGACAATGGGGTTATAGATCCAAATGCAAGCTTTCATTAAAAGTAATCTTGGTCAAAACAGGCAGGGTCGAACACCAGCAAACAACTATATCCAGGGCAAGGCAGAAGAGTAATCCAAAACAGGCAAAGGTCAGGTCAGGCAGCAAACAATCACAAAAGAACAGGGAAACAGTCCTTGGTTAAAGGCAAGGCAAGGCAAGACAAAAAACAAGACAAGGAAAACAGGAAACATGCTCAGTAATCTTCGCTAACAGTGAAACAAGATTTCGCCAAGAGAATTTGTTTGTGTGCTGCTTAAATAGTCCATTGACAGGAAACATGTGTGCATGCAATCAGTTCCTAGGCAGGAGGTATTATGGGAAATGGAGTCTGTGAAACAGTGGCAAAGGTCCGGGATAGTGGCAGAGTGCCCGCTAGAGGAGCTCATGGGCACTCCAGCTGGAGATTGTGACAATTGTTTGGTTTTACTTGTTTATACTTGTAAAAGAACACTAGGCTGTTTTGCAATACAATTCAAATACATTTTAATTTCATTTTAAATTGTAATATTCTTTTGAATACATAACATGATCTATTAATTGTAATAGGCTACTGTTTAACTGTATTTTCCACAAGCATTTCAACATTGTATCATTCGAAGTGCATCATAAATAATTTTTCAAAAGATATGCTTAAAATAAATATTGATTTACTTCTTTATGTACTAAATTCAAACAAGCTCAATCTACCACTTAGGGCTGGATGATAAAACGATAACGATAATTATAATTTTCCTTGCTAAAACGATAACAAGCGTTCGGTAAACATGTTTTCAGCAGAAATTATCCCAGTTTCACTTTATTTTACTTTCCTGACTAGAAAACCAGGTCAGCTCCCGCCTCCCACAAACAATTTAATAGGTGCTGTGTCTGCCAAGTCAAAGCAGACATGGACAGATGAAGATTTTGCTTTCAGAAACAATCCTCCTCGGTGGTAAGTTTTAACTAGCCATTCGTTTAAATAACTTTAAAGGGTTAGTTCACCCAAAAATGAAAATTCTGTCATTAATTACTCGTAACCCGTAAGACCTTCATTCATCTTCAGAACACAAATCAAGATATTTTTGATGGAATTTGAGAGCTCTCTGACCCTGCATAGACAGCAATACAATTGAAATCCCAAGTCCAGAAACGTAGCAAGGAGATAGGTAAAATAATCCATGTGACATGAGGGGTTCAACCATAATTTTAAGAAGCTATGAGAATACTTTTTGTGCGCAAAAGAAAAAAAAATACTTTATTCAACAATGTGTCTCCTCCGCATCAGCCTGTAGCGCCATTTTGGAGAATATCCACTGGACGTAAACAGCGTATGCTGTTCTGTATCAGCTGCGTCACACGGATATGCTGTTTTCATTCAGATCAAATCACAACAACGTAGGAAACAGATCCGGAGTGACGGGCTACAGAGTGATGCGGAGGAGACGAATTGTTGAATAAAGTCGTTTTTTTTTCTTTTGCACACAAAAAGTATTCTCGTAGCTTCGTAAAATTACGGTTGAACCCCTGATGTCACATGGATTATTTTACCGGTCTCCTTGCTATGTCTCTGGACTTGGGAACATTTCAGTTGTATTGCTGTCTTCACAGGGTCAGACGGCTCTTGTGTTCCGAAGATGAATGAAGGTCTTACGGATTTGAAACGACGTGAGGGTGAGTAATTAATGACATAATTTAAATTTTTGAGTGAACTATCCCTTTAAGCTCACTTCTGAGTTTTTCCTTGGTGGATAGTGCTGGTGTGCATTTGCAAATGTTAGCCAACACGTGGAATGCTAACGTTAAACGATGTAACGTGACACTGACGCGTACTAGCTAGTTATCTGGCAACTATACATACTGGGTATATGGTTGCTTAAAGTCTAGGTAGTGGCCTTTGTCTGTCATATAACAACTATAAAAACATTGTCCAATGTATTGGCAGAAATAATAATTTGTTGTTATAGCATGTACACCATTACCATGCTTTTTTAAATTAAAATGAAGTTGCATGCTTTTTTTCCTCAACAATTTATAATTGTAACAATTGTAGTGAAGTAAATGTTAAATATAAATGAATATTTAATTGTGAAATATTAAGTTAAATTTGTTGTTTTCAGATCAGCTGCTTTTGCAACAGAAGACAAATTTAAATCAGATTAAGACAGTGGTAAGTATGTTTGGTAACACTTTACTTGAAGGGGTGTGCATAAGACTGACATGACACCTTCATAATCATGACATGACACATGTCATGAATATGAAGGAGGTTTTATGCATGTTTATGACAACTGTCATTAAGTGTCATTCGCTCAGTTTTGTCATTTTTAATGCAAATATGACATTATTTGACCTAACCCTAACCTAACCCTACCCCTACCCTTACCGCTAACCATAGCCCATAACAAAGACATCTCAAATAATGTCATCTTTGCATAAAAAATTACATAACTGAGCGAATGACTCTTAATGACAGTTGTCATAAACATGCATAAAAAAACCTTCATATTCATGACATGTGTCATATCATGATTATGTAGGTGTCATGTCATGATTATGAAGGTGTCATGTCAGTCTTATGCACACCCCTTCAAGTAAAGTGTAACCGTTTTGATCTCATATCAATGAATCCCACAGGTTTAATTCCGGCTGACATATTTCTTAGTAAAGTGACTGTTGGGGCTCTGAGTGTCATGCTAACTTCGGATTCAGCACTTCTGATGTAGAGATGTTGGGCCTCTTTAACCTAATGTTCAGTGTAACATGTTCAGTGTGAGTATTGTATGGTGACGACAGACAAGAGGATAAAAACAGACGCTCATGTCAAGCTTGATGAGGATTTAGTCCAAGCTTTGAAAAGTAAACTGACAACAGTCAAAGGGTCTGTTTACACCAGAGAAAATGCATGAAGTGTCCATGTGTAAACAGGCCCAACATTTTTTTAATGCATATCTATGCAAATTATAGCACATATGATATTCAAAAACACCACTCAAAACCACTGATTAATTATTTTTTCTTTCACAGACCCTGCGATGCAGTTTTCAAATTATCTGAATTGCAGGCCCTCAGATGCAGAAAAAGTCGTACTCAAAGAAGATAACGATGGTGACATTTGAAATGTTCTCTTTGTTTGGCTTAGTCATTAGCCTCTTTGAAGTGTTACAAACTCTTGGTGCATAAAGAAGATCTGTAAAGTTGCAATGCCTAAAGTCTCAAATCCAAAGAGATATTTTTTATAAAAGTTAAGAGTCAACCACGCCTACCTAAAACGGCTCGTTCTAACACGCCCCCACACGTCTACGTCACTATGTAGGAAGATTTGCATAACGCTGCCCAAATGTTCACGCAAAGAAAGAAGGTGTAGCTTTTAATCTCGCTGTAGTATTGTTGCTGCCGCCATGTTGTGAAGACGCGTGTGCCTTTGTGTTCTTTGTGTTTCGTTGTGAAAGCGAAACTACTTTGTTTGGCCTTCCAAAAGAGGACACGACTAGAAATCAGTGGTTAAGTTGTATTTACAACACTGTTCCAGAACAGTTCAACCCAAATATTCAAATGTGTGCAGCGCATTTTATGAAGGACTGTTTCCTGATCCTGTTAGAGTAGACTACAATGCCGACTGTTCTGACTCACAGACTGTAAGTACGTTTTCATTTTAAGGATTTGCCACTGAAGATTCAAACGCGGGTTTTGAGCAGTGTAGAGTAGCGCTTGTTGTTTGTCATTTCTCCGATCAGAAATGCAGACATGGTTTTATGTTTACGCGGCGCGATGCAACGCAACGCGAAAAAAAGACAGTATAAGTCATTATTGTCCGTAATTATGTCCCCACGGGATGCAACAAATGCCTCGTTTATAATGGGTTTTAATGTTTTTGTCTCATGGCTCCGGCCAGGATACGCCATCACAGTATGGTAAGGGGTGTAACATTTCCGTCACACGCTTGAGGTATTCGACCAATCACAACGCACTAGATAGCTGGCCAATCAGAGCACACCTCGCTTTTTTCAGACCGATGAGCTTTGTAAAAATCTACGTGTTTCAGAAAGGCGGGGCATAGAGGAGAAACAATAATGTACAGTATGTGGAAAATAAAGTGTTTTTTAACCTTAAACCGCATAAACACATTTCATTACACCAAATACACAAAACAATGTTCTTTTTAGCAACATCATATGACCCCTTCAATGATTTTTGTACTTTTTAGAATACCATTTTAGAATACTGAAAAATAGCTTTATAACAAACGAATAGTGTGTTGGTTATGAATTTATTAGCTTAAATTATATAAAAAATGTTCTGAATGATCGAGCAAATTCTATTCTGTTTTACTAGCATTACCATTTCCATAGGAGTAAAATGTTATGTATATATGTTTAATTAATTATTAATTTGACCGGCGTTTAAATCATTACCTGCTTCAAAGTTAATGCTGTTAATGAAATCATTGTTGAACATATTTGCAGTTAGCCTACAGTATGAATAAAAACACTATAACAAAATGACATAAACAGTGAATTAAGGTATACTGTATGTGTATACAAAGCATAAATCTTTAGTCAGATTTCAGAATGAGCACTTGGTCATTTGTAATGCATATGTTGTGCGTCTGATGTTCATCAGATGTTATCTACTGTATATGAACCTAACATTTTAATAGGCAGGGGAAATTCTCAAAATTAAACAAATAACCGTTACATGCTTAGGATGTTTGCGGTGTAAGAATGCACAGGGATAATTCAGATTTAAAAACGCTCACTCGTTAGGTGATGTTGTCTCAGTAAAGTCGTACGATTTCCTATTCATTCAACAGAATGTATGGGAACACTAGGGAATAACAATAAGGCAGTGCGGAGGCTTCACTTTTACGACGTCATCAATCCAGTTCTCTATTATAGATCAGTGGGTATTTTTAATTTTTGGGTGAACTGTCCCTTTAAAGAGATACTGGTTTATGAAACTTCTGAAAATTTCAGTCCAGATGCTTAACATTACTCATTCTGAGTACAATTTTGAAGTCAATCAATCAATCAATAAATAAAAAAAAATAATAACTAAAAAAAAATGGATATAGAAAGGCAAAACAAGACAGACAGGCAGTGGTGAGTATAGTGTTAAGACATGATGGCTATGGTATTCTGTGAAACTCAGCAGATGGTCTTTTAATAATACATTTGCTGGATGTTCCCTTGCCCAAGCTGATGGCTATCATAGCACAATGGGTTCACCCAGGGTCCAGTTAGCCCCCTTCTGCTCCCAACCCACCCAACCAGCTGAAATAGAATAGTGGGTTGGTCAATAACCCTTTCGAAGCTCGTTGGTGACAGGGCACGAGTAATCCTGTACAGTCCAGCCAAACCTTTAACGTTCTTTCCACTGAATGATAATGCAGGGCCGCTGAGCTACTTAAGGGGCTTTCACAGCATTGCAGGTTATTTGTTGATTATATCACCAATTATGTCACTGCTTCTGAGTTTTGCACTTTAAAACACAAGGAAACAAACTCAAAAACACAATACACTACCAGTCTAAAATGTTGCCACTCTGCATTTGTGATCCTTAAGGGCTTTTGATCTAAAGGTTTATGCTCAAATGCTTGAACATAGTTTTGTAAGCAAATATAAATTAATCAAAGATTTTAGATCAAGACAATCAGCCAACAACTGTCTGCAATACATGGTAACTTCAATAGTTCCCTTTAAAACATCCCAGAATGTCCTGAGTATGCAAAGCTGACATCATAGTTTAAATACAAGATTTGTTTAACATTTTCTGGTCACTTGATGATAACAAGTGGCTGAATATGTAACTGTAATGGAAAACTGTAATGTACAGAGTGTTTGACTGTTGAACAATAAAAAAAACTGGTTACTTAACAGTTCTCCATTCCAGTAGGAGATGTGTCCAAAAGTATGACCACTAATGTATGTAGTGAATGTAATTAACTGTCTAAAGTCAAACTATTTCCTCTATTCATTTGGCTGGATATGCCTGAACGAAATTCAAAAAATGCTTTTTTCTCGCCATGGGCTGTTCCTCTCATACCACCATTCTTCAACAGACGTTTGACGTCAGAAACTTCAAGGCTGAGTTACCATAAACATTTAAATCTTCCTATATATTCTGTGCCAAAGCATTCAACTGAAGTTTACATCTTCCAACTCCAGCTCAGGGTTTGTGTGTGGTCTGTAGCATCAGCCGACCATCTGTGTACACGTCTGTGGAGAGTGGGGTCAGTGAGTGGAAGCAGGTTTACAGGTGAGGAGATGAGCTGCGTTAATTCTCATCTAACCTCTGCTTTATCCATGTAAAGACACCATATGTGTGAAGTCCACAAGGTTCAGTTGTGCTAAGTACTTCTGACCTGCTAAGTCAAGATTTGCTGTACAAGTCACAAAGGTTAAAAAAGGCACTTGTATTAGGCATGTCTTTGTAGCTTATTTTAATTTTTTTAATTTAGCAAAGCTTACTTTTAGCTGTTAGCCTAAATAAGTTGCAGTCTACGAAAGTAAAAAAAAAAGAAAAAAAAAGTCCAATAAAGGTTTACACAAGGAAATCTATCTACAAAAATATAATGCAAGTACACTTTAAAGTTTATTATGCTTAATAACGTTGTTTCGACTCATTAAAGTGTTCATAGTAATTTAATTTCTATGAATTTGGCTATTAACATGATTTCCTTTATGAGTGAGAACATTCAAATTGGTTGGAAACGTGCTATGACCGATGTAGAAAAAAAAAATCTATATATATATTGCTAGTGCCGTGTTCTATTGTTCATACAAAAAGACACAAAGACCATAAACTGCATCCATGTTTCTATATCACCAATTAATAAATGTGCTGGAAATTAATTTACATTCAATGATTTCATTCAATATGCACTGCAATGTCTTCCTCTACTTATAATTTATGTGTATTGCTCTTCAAATGATTTGTGTATGCTTTTAATAAATATAGATCAATATTATTTTCTTTTCAACATAATGTCACAGAAATCAACATGTAATGAATTCAGAACATTAAGAATGTATTTTTTAAAGTTGTATAGGGCTGACATTTTTATACACTAAGCAGACTGGTAAAGGTTTTGACGCCCTTCTTTGTCCCACCCTGCTTTTTGACATGTTTTCATTATGAAATAAAAATATTATGTAGTAAGGGTCACCCAGAGTTCCCACTAGTGAGGTCCAGTGCGTTATGATGATGAAATGGAAATGTCTTATTATTCTATAGGCAGGATCCCAGGTTTGGATCTGTGACTCTCAGGAAGCAACACATGACCTCTTTTTCACTATTACAGGAGACATTCCCAAAGATCACTTTACATACAGACTGTATTTGTCAGGCAGCAAAGGCACATGAACATGAAAAAAGAACTTAAATAACAGTATGGCTGTAAGTTACTAATATAAATGTTTTACATCAACTTTTTTTATCTTGCAGTGTCGAAATAGGATGCAAGACCAGCATCTCATGGGCAAAAATTTTTACACTAAATGTACTAATACCAGTTACAATTTTGGACAAGTAAAAAGTCATTAAAATCATTAAAACTGTGAAATAAATTCAAATGAAATATATAGGAGTTATAGTGGCCAAAAACAAAGAAAAAAAATAAAAAATAAGGTATGGAATCAAAGCATAGAAATTAATAGAAAATGCTAGTAATAAAAATTTATAATAAAAACAAGCCTTTTATAACATTCAGTTATCATACAGTATAATATACAGTAAAATATTCAATTGGATATTTAATTGGACAGTACATGTACTGTACCTTTTCACTAAAA
>NW_015505391.1:860683-862006 GCF_001515645.1 Sinocyclocheilus grahami | reverse complement strand
ATGATGAAATGGAAATGTCTTATTATTCTATAGGCAGGATCCCAGTTTTGGATCTGTGACTCTCAGGAAGCAACACATGACCTCTTTTTCACTATTACAGGAGACGTTCCCAAAGATCACTTTACATACAGACTGTATTTGTCAGGCAGCAAAGGCACATGAACATGAAAAAATAACTTAAATAACAGTATGGCTGTAAGTTACTAATATAAATGTTTTACATCAACTTTTTTTATCTTGCAGTGTCGACATAGGATGCAAGACCAGCATCTCACGGGCAAAAATTTTTACACTAAATGTACTAATACCAGTTACAATTTTGGACAAGTAAAAAGTCATTAAAATCATTAAAACTGTGAAATAAATTCAAATGAAATATATAGGAGTTATAGTGGCCAAAAACAAAGAAAATAAATAAAAAATAAGGTATGGAATCAAAGCATAGAAATTAATAGAAAATGCTAGTAATAAAAATTAATAATAAAAACAAGCCTTTTATAACATTCAGTTATCACACAGTATAATATACAGTAAAATATTCAATAGGATATTTAATTGGACAGTACATGTACTGTACCTTTTCACTAAAATGTTTTTATCAAATACAAATTACCTTAAAATTTACTGTGAAAACATAAAGGATGTTCCAGTGTGATGTGCCTCATCATATTTTATTATATTTTATTTAAATTGTAATATTTCCTCTTACTTTTGTATTCAGTTCTTCTCTCTCTACAAACATTGAAGCTGTGTTAAGTTACTTCCAAAACAATGATATGGGGCAGAGCTGACGACAAGTTTCTGTGCTCCTGAATGTTTCTGTGTATATGCAGCACAATCTCCGATGTCACAAACCAAAACAATAGACATGATTTTCTCAGGCCACATGTAAAATTAGATGAATTATCAAAAAGATTATTAAAATGAATATGTATAGATGACAATAACAGTTCGGTTAATTCCCCTCATTAGTAACAGTTTCCCCTTGGGGATAAATAAAGTTAATATTAGTCTTATATTAATAATAATACTTAATTAACATTGTGATCTATTGTCCCTGTTATAGTATTATTTATGTCAAAAACCAACAAGACATGTTTTCACCATGTTTCCAAGTTCTCTACCTCAGGCCCAAAAGAAATGTAAAAAGAATGCACAAACTGAAAACACTAAATAATGTTGGTATCTATTTCCATTTGTTATTTTCAAAAAGGAAACACTGACATGGACGTTTACAGAGCAGAGGTGCACTTTTTTAATTCCAAAGGGAGAGATGGTCTTTTGTTTGTCTTTATTATTATTTTGTGCTGTATTATTTGGTTA
>NW_015505391.1:857694-859379 GCF_001515645.1 Sinocyclocheilus grahami | reverse complement strand
AAGAGAAAGGAAAAATTGAAATCGCACCATATGACCCCTTTAAAATCTAAAGAGTGTTCATGTGATTTTATACATTAGTAGTGTAGTGAAATGCTGTTTTTAGCTGTCGAAATGAGATTTCCTATTTCTATCTCATGCATTGTACATTTTTGTACATTAGATTTAAAGTAGACTCTGAGGTCCATCCTATTTCACCAAGGTCCACTGACTTTATAATTTCTAGCCTCGCCACTGATATAGTCCAAACTTTTCTTGAAGTCTAAGCTTCTTGAATGCCTCTGTGCATTATCTTAAGCAATGATATTAATATATTTAAGGGTGAATTAAATGTCCAAATATATTTTGGACCCACCGTAGATGGAAAGCTGCATTAGATATCACAAAACTGCTATCTGCTTTACTGCTAACTGTGTTAATCTAAGAAACGTTAATACAATTCTTACTGTAAAGTATTATTTTGCTTTGTGGAATTTTGTGGAATATATTTGAACAAGGTAAACATGATAAATAGAGTGCCATAAAACAGTGGAATTTTCCATAGTATTCTGCTGTTGCAGATTCTGTGTGGGCATGGACACTGGCAGCAGTATTGGCAGGCTTTTCGCAAACTTTGTAGTTTTTCACAGAAAATCCTTTGTCAAATGTAAATGATTTGTTCTGGGTTGGTCATGGGACTGAAGTGAATTGGCAGGGTCTCAAACGTCAAATGAGATCAGTAAAAGTCAAGAGGTTTCATTTACTCAATATTCACTCATGTGATGGAAGGTCTTCCATTGCATTGCCAAGGCTTTGCTGTCATATGTTGGTCCTGAGTAAACCTTTATTGCACAAAGGTTGCTTTCTCATAGCTCAGAAGACTTCTCTAGAGTTCTCATTTATGGTTTAAGTAACTTTGTCTCAAATGTTTCTCTTAAAATACCCATATGAGCAATAAAAATATAAATAAATGTAGCAATGGTTGCTGTACAACAATAGTAGACTTAGTACAGTCCAGATCATTTGATTTTTCAAGAATGATGCCCTTGATGTCTGCAATAAAAATCATTTTCTACCTGCATTAAGTTAAAGAATCAGTCATTGAAATTTGTCATAATTATCAACAAAGCAGTCAAAAACAGATTTATTGATTTGCAACCTTCAGACATATATGGCTGGGAATATCTGTTGAAACCATTACTGCTATTTTTGTTTCTCTGACAGAACCAGTCCCAGGACAGAGAAGAGTTGAAGCAGCATTGGAGGAAAGTGACCAGTGTGGAGGGCTAGAGAGAAAGTAAAAAGTACCATTGTGAGTTTATTAGGAAAACAGATGTTGAACCCCAGTGGATGATCTCAGATTTAGCTGCTCTGTTGGCATCACTGACCAAATTTTAGTCTAATTTCTTGTTTGATCAGTAAAAATGGTGCTAAATATCAGTTTGACATTAAAACATAGCAAGCATTATCTCAAGCACTGGGTGATCTTGTATTTATGCAATCACTGTGATTTTCTACCTTGTGTTTTGGACACCAGAAAGGAAATATTCTAGAGTTGATTGAATGTGGAAAAATACATTTGTACTATTTCTGGAGAAAAATAACACTGAATAAAAACCATCACAATGCTATGATGTTCATTATGTGTTGTTACCAAGGTGTTGCTACTTTGCAAATACACTCTGAATGTTACACACTATAGCTTAAAG
>NW_015505391.1:846195-856854 GCF_001515645.1 Sinocyclocheilus grahami | reverse complement strand
TGGGCCAAAACCCTATACTCAAGCTGTGCATGCTGAAATGTCTCCTGCATGATGCATATCAGATGTTCATGAATATATTTGATCTCAGTCAGTGTTTACTTTCCCAATTTCTCTGCTTCTGCATAGAACAGGTCTCCATGACGTACAATTATATATCTTTACATGATGACTCAACTCGCTCTATTACCACTAGTTGACAAGAACATGCAGCGTACCAAATGTTCCCAATCGGCCTTGTTTTGCTTCTCAAAAGCCCGCCCACATACGCTCTGTGCTAGCATACAGGGCCCCGCTCCAACCTGATGGGCTACTTAGTATGCATAGGGCTTTGTGGCAGATGTAATGTGCAGACAGTAAAAAACAAGCTCCCTTGTTCTGTTGGAGACAGCAGAGCAGTTGGCTGAAGTTGCACAGTATTACTATTAGATACCTTTCATAGCTGTGAGGATTTGCACATAGTGGAGAAGAATAGATTTACAGAAAACTGCATTTGTTTCACTCATTGCAGAAAGATAACTATCAAAATATATATATATTTTTTATTATTATTATTTATTTTTATTGTATTATTTTTTTATTTTTTTATCAGAAACAGCACTTGCAGGGTTGGGCATGAGAAAAGAACAATGTGAACTAAACATTGGTACGTCTAATTGGAAACTTCTATTTAAAAAGATACAAATTTATCATTTGTTAAATGTATGTGTTACACTATGATTGCAGAACAACACACAACACTATGCATCATTTAAAGAAAAAAAAATATTTAAATGAAAGTTAACACACACATTTTTATTTAGATTCTCATATTACTGTTCCTGCTTTTTTATTTATTTTGATTTACTTATTTATTTTCTTGAGGCTGGTTGCATAAACTGCTTAGACTAGTCATAAAAACTTAGTCATCTAATGTAGTCATAAATGTTTAAAGTCAATAATAATAAGGAAGATTGGTCCAATGTGAATCAGAAAAGGAAGACTGATTATCTCTTTGCTAACTGTTAGTTGGTCAAACTAGTTCTTAAGACACAGTCTTGACATAGTGGCTATGTTTATGCAACTGGCCCCTGAACATTTAGACATTTAGAACCTCAATACAGTTCACTCGACTTGACCTTCCATGAACTGGAACTAATAACTATGATTTGTAACACCTTCTTGACTCATTATTTAATTGGATTGCTAAGAGGTTTTTTTCCAGACATTTTTACACAACTGTAAGCAATTAAAAATGCATGATGCCAATTGAAAAGTTTGCTCAGGTTACATAAACAGAGCCCTTATGTAAGACTCTACCTCTGTTACTTTAATAATGGAGTAACTTGCATGTCAAATGAGGATATGTCTCAGAGAGTTATTCAATCTCGCATGCACACATCAACAAGTCACAATATAAACAAACCAATTTCCCAATGTACTCTCCTCTTACACTAGGTCTTTAAATAACACTCAGATATTGAGGTAAACACATCTGTCAGTTCTTTTCTGCACTGAGAACATGAAATAAACAGACATTTGATAAGACTGTTTGTGTTTTAGTGATTGGGTGTTTTTTTTTCTGTGTTCTGTTCCCGTGGCTCTGTGAATGCGCCCTTTGAACAGTGTTAGCAGGTCAGTGCTCATTCAGAACTGGAGGAGCACAGAAGAGTGGGTGTGTCTCGAGCAGCCAATCACAAAGTGTTTGAAGCCAGAAGCCATAAAATACCTCCCACAATCATCTGCTAAAGGAACAACATCAGTTTTCTGTTTCCAGTGGCAGCATATTTTAAGTTGTCATTCTATTTCACAGTGTCAATATTACATACTATCTGCAGTGACACTAAGTCAAAAGATTCCTTAATTTCATTGCTATGCCGTTTACAGTAATCAGTGGCATTTTAGTGATTTTTAATGGATGTATGAGTCAGGTCCAGCAGAGTAACCACGGTTCGTTACATTACTTATGAACATGATCCACTAACATGCACAGAGTGTCCAAAACAACTCATAAAAATCATGCAAAAATCATGCACTCATGAAAGTTAAAAAGCCTTTTTTTTCTCATGGCTATAATGTTAAAAATGTATTAGCACACACCAACGCATTGTGACTAACAAGCCTTTATAAGTGTGTAAAAAAAACCACATACTGAATACTTTTATACTTCAGTCAAGTGGTTAGACATGATCACATGACTTGGTCAAATAAGATTTTTTTTCCCCCCACCTCAGCAGTACTTTTTGCATTTTTTTGTGTGTCTTATGTCCAATTTGTGTGTGTGTACCTACTTAACCATATTTTGGGAACCAATTTGTACCCAAAAGTGAGCAGAACCTGACAAAATCTCCAAAAACCTCCCTTTGGGGACATCCTCATTTGCAAAAGTGGTAGTGTGTGTGTGTGTGTGTGTGTGTGTGTGTGTGTGTGAAAGTGTATCTTTCTTTAAAATGAATGCCCTTTGGTTTGATATTCTGATATAGAAAAGAATGACAACCATACATATTTAAATTTTATAAATATTTTATATTTTAGTCAAATTTTGATTAATTGAGCCCAAACACTATTTATCAAACAATAATGATAAGCCTGTGAAAACTTCACCATGCTCCCAACTTTTGTGCCCCCTTTCCTGTTCTACCAAACCGCTCAAATGTCTAAAAAATGCTTTAAAGTTATTTATACTATATGGTTTTCTTGGAAGAAAAAAAAAGAGCACGGATGCTTAAATATTTTATGAGAGGAATGAATCACACACCACAGGAGTTTGACCGCCTCTGTGTGTAGCATCGATAATGACCACAGCTAGTCAGTTCACTGGTGACTGTACGCTGTGCTTCCGTCTTTCTGTTGCTAATTTTCATCTTTGATGGGGCCAGGTGGCCATTTTTACATTTCTCTCTTAAGATGTCTCATCTTAAATTCTTATTTCGTTTATATATAAAATCCTCCAAAATCCTGTTGTATGTTCAGTTTTTAGCTTTCTTGTGAAAGTGGAGGAGGTGGCGGAACCAGCAGGCACCAGTGTTGACCATTCAGGCTGCTCCTCCCTCGTGAGAAATGCATAAAGTCTGCCAGCCACCGCAGCCCTTCCTAAGAAACAGAGGCTCACAACAGCACACTGTGTACACCATGTTCAGATGGAAGTGTACTTCTTACTATTTCATAAATAAATCAAAGATAAAAGAAAATGATATATATATATAATAATATTCCCATACAGCATTTTTTTATATATAAATTGTATATTTACATAAATATATAAGTTAAAATTAGAAGTTACAAAATAAAATAATATAAGGAGATATGTTTAAAAAATACTTCTAAATCTCATTTAATGTTAATTTCAACATTACTCTCATTACTATTACATTATTAAAATCAAACGTTGTATCTGTTAATATTAGTTAATGGTCATGAACTAACAATGGACATTTGTATTTTTATTTGCAAACGTTAACAAAGATTAATAAAGCTTGTAGCAAAAAATATAGCTCTTTGTAGTTAATGCATATGCTAATGATAACTAATGGGACCTTATTGTAAAGTGTTACCCATAAATTCATATAGGTTTCAAAAAGTAGTCTGACAGACTTTGGCGACCATGAAGTTTCCTTGTAATCATCAACAAAGCTGTATGCATTGTCATATACTCTTTTAATCTAGACAGATTCAATTATAATTGGAGCAATATAATTTCGCTGTGTGCTTGCAGTGTAGATGGGGTGTAACTAAAGTAGCTAAACAAAAGAACTTTGTCTTTGAATAATTTAAATTTCAGCCTGTCGTTTCAGGCAAGTTCCCCCATCTGCACTCCCGCTGGACTCGGAATGTATGAATGGTGTTCAGCCATGTGTTTGATTTCATCTGTGCTGCAGGTCAGGAAGCAGGACACTGTCAAGTCTACTTTGAACTCTCACATCACAAACCAACAGAGGAATGAGATTAGTTTCAGCTGAATGAATACTGATCATTTTTACTCTGTTACTGTGATACATATGTTTGCCTTTGTCACTGAAAATGTCACAGTGTCACTAAGAATGTCACAAAAACATAAAAAAGTTTTTATCTCACCGAAAGTCTGATATCAGATTGTTCCAAAACTAAATGATCTGATCTAAGCAAGGTTTAAAACGACATCTCGGTGAGTAAATAATGACAGAATTTTTGGATGAAATGACAGCATTTTTGGATGAAATATCCCTATAAGTTTTATTAGCTTTGAAAGATCGACCTCTGTGTAATAAAATACTCCTCAGTGAATTACAAGTCTTCAACACAATCCGTTCCATTGCAGTAATGCAATCTGCACTGCATAGAGCCATCCCACTGCTTTTATACAACACTCAATGATCCATAATGCCACAAGGTACTTATCAGAGGGGAACTATACATTTAGACCAAGCTGAGGTGTTTTTAAACGTTTAGCATCCAGCTTAAAATGCAAATTGAATTGAATGAAGAATGTACTTATTTAACATATTTTGACAGCCCCCATTGACCTACAAAGATATTTAGCCTGATTTTGCTATGGGAATATGACACAGATCGGGAAATAATACCTTAGAATTATTCTTTGGTTTAACCCATAGTGTAAAAATGCACTCATCATAGCACTGCCAGAAATACGAAATGCATTAGTAAAATAATGTCCATAGTGAAAATAAGGTGCTGTGGAGATGTTTGTGTAGTTGTTGCAGAAGTTGTTTAGAGTTGCACCAGATACTCATTCCCTTAAAGCCAAAAGCATTCAAGCATTTCCTATATAATGACGTAACTCGCTGATTAACTAGTGTGATGCATTGTTTTGGAAACTAACTAGATAGTCACAATTGGTTCCCAAACATGGTTGCATTTCCGTCATTATAGGGCTGGTATTAATGGCATGTGGTGGAATAATAACTCATGTGCATTCTTCAAAAACTGTGCTGATTGTTGACATGCTGAAATATTTAGAATGAAACTTTGCAGACTTGTGTATGAACAATGTTCTGAAACATTTCGGCATGCGCATCAAATCAAACTAGAGTAGCTACATGCTAGGCAACACAAACCCAAGACTTTGTCCTCAATCCTTTTTTAACTCTGAAATTGAAACATTCCATTCACAGAAAGAATGCATTTGGCTGCCTTAATGACAGTCTCACAACTCTATGTTTGTCTTCTGGACTTGTGCTGCATTCCATTTAACTCGGAAGGTCAGAACTTCTAAATTCTTACTTGGAAACATCCAATTGAATGGCACTTGATGTCAGACCTCCAACTTGGAAACACCATCACCGCAGCGGTGCAGATATGCTTATTGGACATTCAGTTTCAAATAAAGTGCAGCAAGGAAGAAATCTCCCATCATTACATTATAATGAAATCAGTTTAGCAAACATTTGTACAATGCAATGCAGGTGTGTTAAAATGATCCTCTCTGTTGATAATCACACACCTGCAGAATGAATGCTAACATTGCATAGCGTCACTTATCCACTTATCACTTATCCACAAATTGGTTGCTGTGTGCCAAGGAGCTTGATGGAACACCTGCAAACCAAACAGAGCCATACCATTTTGCTTTTTAATTTGTGTCATCTTTCGAGCATCACGCAATGGAGCATTTTTATGGTTGACAGTCAACAATATCTTGACAATAGGCAACAGCACCTAATTCCTAACACCAATAAACTGGTATTATAATATAATACATTTATGTCAAAGCTGTTTGCTCCTCTGTAGATCAGTGATTGGTTAAAATCTGCTCTTGTCCTTTGGGGCAAAATCTTTTTATACTTCAGAAACCCACATAATTTATGTAAATATCCTTATTCTAGTGGAAGAGGTTAAAATAAAGGACGGATTTATCTATATGCAATTAAACTGAATGATGGGCACCTTTGATTCCACATCCCATCCCATAAAGGTGGAAAATCAACAATATATAAATAAGGGAGATACATTTCTATCTATGAATCTATGAAATAAGCTATGGGCTTGTGGCTGCAGGGAGACATGTTCCTTTGTTCTTGTATCTAAATGTTACCCTGTGTCATATTGTCCACTTCAGTGTTTAAATAGAACTCAAAATTCTGTTGTTAATTACTCACCCTAATGTTGGTCCAAATCAAGAATGACTTTATGTTGTCTGTGTAAACCCAAACAACATGTTTTGAAGAAATGTTCAACTTCAATTTTCTAATTTTCTTAAAAAAAAAAGAAATTAATAGTTTTATGCTGCAAAGACACAATAAAAGAATCAAAGTTTCAGTAATGACATTTATAATGTTACAGAAGACTTCTATTTCAAATAAATGCTGTTCTTTTGAAGTTTCTGTTCATCAAATGCAGGAAAGAAAGTTTGAGGGTTTGCACAAAAATATGAAGCAGCAAAAACTGTTTTTAACATTGATAATAAGAACCATTGTTAATAATTGAGCATTTTTAAGGGATCGTGACACTTTGACCCAATGAGTGCTGAAAATTCAGTTTTGCAAGCATAGGAATTAAAGTAATTAAAATAGAAAACCACCGTTTGCTTCTTCCATTAACAATAGTGGTGCTTCTGCCAATGCTCTCAGAACACGAAAGAGAGAGAATGTAATGTGCTGCTCTACATTCAGTACACTATTCTCTGTATAAATATGGCTCATATATTTCATTGTGACATGGAGGTCATTCGATTTATTCAGTTCAGGGGGAAATAAAAAGCCTTGAAAAGTATTCAGTATACAGATAAGCACAAGTGCTATTGCGTTTTAAGTGTGTAAATATATTTTATGTGTTTTCCTATGCTAGTATTTCCTATTAAAAGGCCTGAGACTAATAAGAACCATGTGTCTTGTTGCAGTAAAGTTTATTCTGTAATAACGTTCTATAGTGACAGTAATTATATAATGTAATGTGAGCAGCACTGCAGGGAAAACACTTCCCACAATTATATTCTTATTTCTGCGAGCATCCAGATGTTTGCCTTCAGAATTGAGAATTGCAAGTTTCATTATTCTCTTAAAAAGGGTACATATTAATTTTTTCCATTATCATTAAAGGGATAGTTTGCCTAAAAATTAAAATTCCGCCATCATTTACTAATTCATTCAGGTTTAGAACTCATTCATATTGTTCTAAACCTGTATGACTTTCTTTCTTTTTTTCTTTTTGCAGCCTGATGATATAATTACAGCATCTACCGGTCGGGGCTCACAAGCCATGCTAATCGGGCCCTGTCATACACCCGGCGCAATGCGCCGCGCAAGTGTTTTTGCTAGTTTCAGCCTGACGCAGTACTCATTTTTCCGTCCTGCACCGCGTTGTTTAAATAGCAAATGCATTTGTGGCCATTTGTGCACCCATTTGTGCTGGTCTGAAAACGAGGTGTGTTCAGGCGCATTGTTGGCGCGTTGCTATTTTGAGAAACTGAAAATAGACTGCGCCATAGACCAACTCAAACCTGGTCTAAAGTCTGGCGCAATATTTTTTGCAATATGCACCTATAGACAGGTGCACAACGTGCGTACACTTTGCAGCAGCACACAAAAATTTTTTTTAATGAACAATTACATTCCGTCATGTAAATAGCGAACCTGCCATGGCGCGAGCGGAACTGGCTTTTAAAGGGGATGGGAGATGAGACTCTGATTGGTTTATTGCGTGCTGGTCCGAAAACGAGGTGTGTTCAGGCGCATTGTTGGCGCGTTGCTATTTTGAGAAACTGAAAATAGACTGCGCCATAGACCAACTCAAACCTGGTCTAAAGTCTGGCGCAATATTTTTTGCAATATGCACCTATAGACGGGTGCACAACGTGCGTACACTTTGCAGCAGCACACAAAAAATTTTTTAATGAACAATTACATTCCGTCATGTAAATAGCGAACCCGCCATGGCGCGAGCGGAACTGGCTTTTAAAGGGGATGGGAGATGAGATTCTGATTGGTTTATTGCACGTTACGCCCAAAAAAACACCCATTACTCATTAAAGGTGCTGTATGTACGTTTTTGACTCGACTAAAGCATAAAAATACCATAATATGTTCGCAGATATTTACGAAACATGCTAAGTTAACATACTTGTTTATCTGAAAAACAATGCTACAGTCAGTTATTCTCCTTTGAAAATGTGCGTTCCGGGCCGGAATGTCGGTCTCTGTTTTGGTTTGTGAAACCCGCCCACTGCCAGTTTACCCAATTGTATTCGGCACCCCGGTTTGCCAGTTGGCGGAAAACACAGCATATTTCATTTCATTCATCGTTCCTGTTGGTGTAATCAATCTGGCAACCTGCGTGTGCATCAAGTCTGAGGAGGAGGGGCCGGGTGAAAAAAACCCTCTCCAATATTTTGAATTTGGACTGTAATACCTAGTTCAACCACTCGGTGTCAATCCTACATACAGCACCTTTAAGAGAATAGGGACAACCTGTTTAGACCGGACACGCCCTGAGTGCACCTGCGCCGTGCTCTTTAGACCATGTGCTTAGATCGTTAAAATAGGGCCCACCATCTTTGACCCCAGAGCCCAACATAGGAACCTGAATCAACTAACGGCTTGACTTTGTGACAGGACTATCTGTTTCTGTTTGGCTGAAATCATTATTTTCATTACAACACCATTACAATTATCATTATCATTACCATTATCATTATTTTCATTACAACACCAGATTCAAACCTGTATATTTCCTGCATGAGCACCACTGCTTAATATGTCTGGAGCTTGCTAAGAGCTACACTGCTCCAACCGTGTCTGACCTTACACTGGATGCATGCCTACAGTGTAGTCCACTGGGTTCATGACGTTGTTGTGGACAAGGTGAAAAATACCTTGGCTGTTTCTCCAGCTTTAGGTTTAGCAGATCAGTGTGATATGTGCCTCATCTCTTTAAGCCCTGCAGAATGAGGCTGTTCTGTCTCCCGTCTTCTATCAGCACTCACAGTAAAGTACTTGTTGAATATCTCGTCCACAGGCATGCAGGATTAACATCAGAAGAAGAGCTTAACTGGTAGCTTAACCAGTGAGAAAGGTCAAACAATTTCTGGACTACCCACAGGAAAAATGTATTGCTCAGTGGTTGCTCTTCCTAAGCTCAGGAGATTTAGATGAGATTTTCATATATCTCTCATTTTAGTATCAACAGCATTCCAGATGTCTCTCCTAAAAAAAAAGAGTCAAAACTGAGAATGTGGTGGAAGAAACATAGAATATCTCTGTATTGTCTTGCTGCAATCTCTATCAAGACTCCGTTATAGGAATATTTTATTGCTCAGTGGTTGCTCTTTCTAACCTCAGGAGACTTAGTTGTGATTCTCATGTATTTCTCATTTTAGTCTGAACAGTGTCTCAGATGTTTCTAAAAGTAGACACAACTGAGACATGAGAAAGTTCTGAAAGAAAGAAAGAAATCCAAAATGACAATGGGAGAGAAATGTGTGAGACACATGAGAGATCTCTTTATTGTCTTGCTTTAATCTCTTGCAAGACTCCATTATAAAAACGTTTTACTGATGAGAGGTTGCTTTTTTATTGCAATGGGGTTTTTCACCTTTAATGGTCAGGACAGTAAGAGTAGAGACAGGAAACAACTGGACAGGTGAGAACTGAACAGGAGCAGGAAAGTACCTTTAGCTGGGATTCAAACCCTGTCTGAGGTGCGTTTGTGCCTTCACGTCGATGCTGCCCACAAGGCTATGGCTCTGACAGAGGTTGCTCTGGAAACTAAGGGGTGATTCTCTTATATGTCTCATTGAGCTATCAGCTTTGTCTTAATATGTCTTCAGTTTTATTTTAGGAGAAACGTTAAACTTTTACTAATATTGTAAATAAAACATTACTTAAAACATCATTTAGGTTATGGTTTCAAATCACTGTGCAATAAAACACTGTCTACATAAAACAACTTCAAATATGACAATGCATGTATTGTCTTTGTTTAATATGATGTGGATAAATGGCATTGAAGTAACCAGAGGGAAGAAAAATCTAATAAAAAAAGAGATCTCTTTAACATTTCAAATATTTTTCCTAGACAGAAATGAGGTTACCTTAAGATTGAATGGAAACTTTTGCTTGCGTTTCCTGCTTCTCAAACTTGTCTCCTGAGACAAAAACTCGAACACTCTCACAATGGTCTCCTTTAAAGCTTTAGAAGAGACCTCAACAACTTTACACACTGTGCTCAGATATTTCTCCTTAGCTAGAGACTCTGGATTTCTCACATTTGTCTCCTCAAAAGTTTAGAAGAGATCTCAACAACATCACACAGTGTGCTCAGATTTGTCTCCTACACTAAAGAGCCGGGAGCTCTCACATTTGTCTCCTCTAAACTTCAGAAGTGATCTCAATAACTTTACAAAGTTTGCACCAAGTCAAATACATATTATATGGTAGAAAAGTCAAAAAAATCATTTCTACCATATAATATGTATTAATAATCAAATTAGTCAATTAATAATCAAGTCATAAGCCATCTATGTGCCTTTCAGCAAAGAAAGCTCCAGGGTTTTGATCAGCATCCGGTACATTACTATTTCCAACAACAAATCATGTGCATAAGTACATAAACATTGTCCTATAAAAAAAGTAACATTATCCTTATTTCTGCATAATTTCTCTATCAATATAGCCTTTAACTCTAAATTTATGATTTTCCCCCCTTTGGGGAAGTCATGGCCTAATGGTTAGAGAGTCAGACTCATAACCC
>NW_015505391.1:821864-845248 GCF_001515645.1 Sinocyclocheilus grahami | reverse complement strand
AAGGCAAATGACTAGGGCTAAGGCTAAGGCTAAGGCAAAGGCAAAGGCAAAGGCAAAGGCAAAGGCAAATGGCAAAGGCAAATGGCAAAGGCAAATGACTAGGGCTAAGGCAAATGACAAGGGCTCCGTAAGGTAGCTATCTCTAGGAGAGTGATAAACGCTGAAACAATACTCGGCAGAGGGAAGGGATCAGAGTGAGTGTTAAATAGTGAGGGAGTGATATGAAACAGCTGGGTGCAATCAGTGTAAACAGGTGTGTGCAATTCGTGCTGAGTGCAATCAGTGCAATGCATGATGGGAAATGTAGTCCGGGGTGATGTGCAACAGTGTGTAGTGCGAGAGTCAATGAATGGGAAAGTTCATGGACCGGATTCGTGACAACATGCATGTTGTTTGGGTGAACTAGCTTTTTAATGACATAAGGATAGAATTACTCTGTAAACACTGTAAACACTAGACACTCTAAACTGTTGAATTCTAAAATGAAAACACATGATAACAACTATATTGTACATTCACAAAAACAAGTTCAAACTGAAGAAGGAAGCAGTGTAGATGAGTACTTTAATGAAATGGAGAGGGACATTATTATAAGCCTTTGGAGTGGGTGAGTCACGAGCAGTGTGTATAGGAGTCTGGTTTCATGTGGCATGGAGCTTTTATCCAGCCTTTTCATAGTAGTAAGTAACTCATGGAGAGATCTCAGTCGTGATGATACACTCATGATACAAGGTTTCCAGTAAATAGGGGGAACTATATTTACCACCTCCCATCAGAAACCATTTGATTCCTTGTTTCCTTGGTGACATAATGAACACAGTGGATGGCTCTGCAGTTGCCTATAATTACAAAGTGATTTATCATGCTGGCCTTAATCTGGGGAAGTTAAATCTGCCAAATTGTTGGTTCCCTAAAGCAACCATCACTCTATTAGCATTTTGAAAAACTTGTACTTCTCAGCTCGGATGGCTTGTTGATCAGAAGTGTGCTGTTATTTTTTTTAAGCAATGACTTTATTACAGGTTACTTTATCACCTGGCGGACTTGAGGGTGCATTCTTTTGACTTAGTAAGTAACTGCCTAACAACTACTGATATCTAGTTAGAAAAAAAATCCCTAATTAAACTCCTAACAATTTAAAGTACAACTAATTCAAATTATATTCTCAGAAATGTTGCTTATTGCTTATCTTGTTTTTAAAGATGATTCGTTTTACTGGAAAACAACAAGGGGAAAATACTAATCAAGAAAATGATTTTTGTGTGGAAAATCCCTGTGGAACAGTATATTTAGGGACTTTTTTTGAGAAGGGGTTCCTCCTTTCAAAACACAAATCAATATTTGCATGTAAAAAAAAACTAAAAAGAAAGAAAAAGACTGAAACAATGGAACTAGTCAGTTCACGTGGATCATGATGTACAGTATCGATTGTAGGCAGTTAAGCCACATCAAACACCGAATGTGCATCATTAAGAGCAATAACCTGACTAAGATAATGCTTACAGCTCACAAACCTAAAAAAAATACGTTGGTTTCTGTCTTGACCGTTTCCGTGAATTGCAACAGACAAGAAAAACAAGACATTTGGAGGTCACTCAAAGGGATTTACATCAGCAGTGTTTTAGCCACTCAGACTAGAATTATTAGCTGCACATGAGAGTTTAATTAGGCACACCAATCATGCAAAGGCATCTCAGTTTAAAAGTACTTGCAGTATGCAGTTGAGATGCACAGAAAATATATTCTACTGAGTTAATTTCTTTCAGCATTGTATTGTGTGAAATATTACTGGTTACACTTTACTTGAAGGGGTGTGCATAAGACTGGCATGACACCTTCATAATCATGACATGACACCTACATAATCATGACATGACACATGTCATGAATATGAAGGTTTTTTATGCATGTTTATGACAACTGTCATTAAGTGTCATTTGCTCAGTTATGTCATTTTTAATGCAAAGATGACATTGTTTGAGATGTCTTTGTTATGGGCTATGGTTAGGGGTAAGGGTAGGGGTAGGGTTAGGTTAGGGTTAGGTCAAACAATGTCATATTTGCATTAAAAATGACATAACTGAGCGAATGACACTTAATGACAGTTGTCATAAACATGCATAAAACCTCCTTCATATTCATGACATGTGTCATGTCATGATTATGAAGGTGTCATGTCAGTCTTATGCACACCCCTTCAAGTAAAGCGTTACCATATTACTTAATGGCCTGGCAGTAAGATGCTTGCAAACTGTTGTCATTGCTAATACTTCAAAAATCATGCAGCTTATAAGAGAGAGGTGCTTTTATTTTTCTAAGGGATCAGAGCTACAGATTTCATCTGGTGGACAAACAAATGGGTCAAAAATCTACTAGACTTTCACTAAAAGTAGGTATAGCAGAGATCTGGGGGATGGGCTCTTTTGACTTGTAAGCAACCACCGAGCAATATGGAAATTGTTTAACAATGTACCAACAACTACTCAAAACACCTCAGCAACTACCAAGAACACACTCAACCACCAAGATGACCTTAGCAACCTACCCAGCACTGTCTTTATGTGTGTATGTATATATATATATATATATATATATATATATATATATATATATGACCTCACAGTATAATCTAAACTGCCATGTCCATGAAGCTGAAGTCCTTCCATGTAACCAGAAGATTTTATGCCATCTCAGCATACTTTTTAAGGCATAGCTGTTGGAACAGAAATGAATGCCTAGAGCAAGACTGCCTTGTCTGCTAAAGAATTCACTAGTCTGTGCCCATCACCCATAACCGCATCAGAGCAAAACTAGGTCAGCCCTTCCTTTTACGGATCAACCAGATCACTTCAGTGTGCTTGTGAAACTGCTGCTCTATTCTCCAGGCTCTTACTCAGCCCCCAACCCCTTCACTACTCCCTTTGTCCTTCCCTTGCCTTGCCTATATATCTATTCCCTGCACAAAATCTGTGTGTGTGCATAACCTTCACTTCATTGCTACCATTCCTTTCGTTGCTTTTTGTCTGCCTGCAGAGTACAGGGTTTCTGGATTTTTACGCTCAAATTTAAGACCTTTTTAAGACATTAAGACCTGCACAAATAAAATGAATACCATATGAGCAGGGTAGGGCAATGTCTATAGTACCATATTAAACTGTAAATTACTGTAAAAAGCATAACTTACAGTTCAGATACAAGTTGTCACAAAAACAAAAAGTTTTATAAAATGATCAACTTTACATTTCAGCCTTTAAACCATTTTTAAGAAAATAGATGAGTCAAAAGATTTAATTCTTATATTAATTTAAACAATTATTATCAATAAATTATTATATCAATTAAATAACATAGATTTTTTTATAATGCATTGTCTTCTTATCGATCCACCAGTTCACATTTAAAGCTCTGCCTGTTTGCAGGGTAAAAACATGGGTCGATTTTTGCATTTGTCTGAACTCTGAACAAAACAACAGTTTTATTGAAAATGCTCATGCATTCTCTGACAGCAGGTGGAGCATTTGGTAGAAATATAACAGTTTCCCCGGTAACGCTGTACACACCGGACTTTGAATGTGCAGCGCTCATGTTCATTTCATGAAATCATAGCCTTTTGAAGTTTAATCGTCACTTTCAGCCATATCACAATTCTGGTCTTTCCGTCCCCAAATTTAAGACCTCTTGAAATCATAATTGAGACTTTCTTGTACAATTTAAGACTTTTAAGGCCTTAAATTTGATACAACTAAATTTAATACTTTTTAAGACCCACGAAACCCTGAGAGTAAGAGGCCAGAAGAGTTGTGATCAATCCATATTAAACTGAGACAGTTAAGCAGCTGATGTTGCTTTGGAATTAGTGAGTCTTTTGTATGGACAGGGTTACTTTTAATCAGAATGTGTGTAAAGGCTTCAAAAAACAGTGCACCATGTTACAGTTTTTCTCGATTGCTAACACACTATAACTGATTAATTTGGCCCAATTTTCCAAACCATTCATACAGTTCTCAAAACAAAGACACGTTTCTCAAAACTTTTAACACATTTCACCTGTTTGCACACGTGTTTCAATTTGCTCAGCATTTTCTGCAAAACTCTTCACAAAAACACATAATTTTGCACAGGTTTAACCATGTTCTCATTCAGAAAACACAAACACACAATATAATTAACTCAAGCATCAAAAAATGAACTCAAACAGCACACATTTATCCACGTGTGAACATTCAGTAGCAAAACTGATGACACACAGGTTAGAATCTCAGAATGATATGAACAAGAGCGCACTGAGTTTTGGAAAATGAATCCTGGTAGTGGGAGACAAAGAGGAATTGGAGGGGAAAATAAAAAACGAAGGGGATGAGGTCAAATTTCATTTGTTCCTGTTGAAATTCAAAGCACTATTGTTGACCATGTTCTTCTGCATGGACTGACCATGAGGGAAGTTGGCCTACAGGCTCATCTAAAAGGTTTCAATGCTACTTACACAATACACTTACAATATAATTACAGTACATAGCAGCAGTACTTCAGATGAGAGAACTTTCATTATTCTATGTACAGTAAATACTGTAGCACATGAATACAGTACACCCTCAAACTCATTACTGTTGGATTTATTTGTTGCCAAGTAGTCCTTACATGTACTCTATTTTTGCAGAACTGAGAGACGACTGTCTAGGGGAGGCAGAGAAGTCTTTTGTCAGAAGACTAAGAAACTGGTAGGATACTACCAATACTGTAATGCAATTTGGCATTTTTATCCAATAAGGATAAAAATGTATCCATATTTTGAATTACACATTACATTATGTTGTGTTTTAGGATTGAAGGAAATACACAATCCACAATCTTAATGGAAAAGGTAGTACTGGTTATTTTATATATATAAAAATATATATATTATTTACTGCCACATGGAGTATGTATGGCCAAAAATGTGAAAGGGGTCATTCAAGGCGCATTCAGGGTGCATTCAAGACTCGCAAGTAAACACCCACTGCTATGATTGGCTAACAGTTTCGCTTATTAAAATAACAGATGGACACTGCTGTGACGTACTCTGAAAACAACATGGGTTATTTGGGTTAAAAACGTATAAATACTCAGTAGGCTATATATCAAATGATCTGGAACAGACAATGCAATAGTGGTAAAAACAATTTTATTCACATTTATGTGTTGTGACATTACTGTTGGATCAATTCTAGTCAGACTCAGCGCTGCATCATCGTTTACTTTCAGTCTCTCTGAAAAGCCTGCATCATACGGTCTTCTTTAAAAATGAATCCGTAGCAAAGTAAAGCAAACAATCAAACAGTGTTTCACCGACGCGATCTGGAGCTCTTTGCTAATTATTATTAAGTTATTAAGTATTTCCTCTTTTCCTACTACAAGTGCGTATCAGTGGGCGGGGCTTAAGAGGCAGTGATGTAGAAGCAGGCGTTGATCTTCTCCTGCGGAGGCGGTGCTTAGCCACACTATTACATCATAAAGTGGCACATTCCAAAACGAGTCATTTTCTGTGCTTGGTTTCAATAAAAGCTGTTTTCTATCTCTATATTTTTTACAGGAGTTTTACCTGAATTTTTAATTTTGCAATTCATTGCGTTGTGGGTTAACGGAAATGTCTGTAAAATTAATGGATTAATTGATATCCTGGCAGAAAATTACCAGTGCATTTTTTGCATTTTTTCTTTTTTTTCATCTATCTCTATTGTACAGAAAACAGAAATATGGACATTTGTTTTGATGACATAAGTGTGAATAAATGATGACATAATTGTAATTTTGTACAAAAGTTTGTTTAGTGTCTTTTTATATTACATGGACAGATCTGACTGATTTTTAAAATTCAAATAGTATTAAGTAATTGTCGGAATGTGTCAAGTCAAAGATGAGAACAGTACAGGAAGAGAATTCAAAACAAGGCTGTTTTTTTCTCCATATAGGTCCTTCCATATTTTCATGTACTAGTATGAGAAAAGTAAACAGTACATGTATTAGCTTCAGGTGGTTTTGATTTGAGTAAGTACACATATACTCATCATTTGTATAAATGCAGGTTTATATAAGCCAGATCTGCTTGGTACACTGTAAGGTACATTATGTACCCAAAACTTTCAGCTCAGAAAGGCTTGTATGTCATAACAGGCATATCAACTGAGTTTTAGGAACACGTATTTCATGTCTGTCATGGATTAATCTCTTGTATTGCCACATTTGTCTTTTGTCATGACTGCTTTATCATAAAGTCTCACGTGCCAAAATCTCACAATTACATCTGTTAATTTGGTAAGTCTAATCAGGTCACACCTTGATAATGATAAAGCCCAAAATTTATGTTTTAGATAAAAAATAGCAAATATCAGAATTTCCCAGTTATTACAGTTTTTTCCAATTGCTAACACACTAAAATGACATGCACAGCACAATTATTTAAACTGACGCACAGAGAGCAAAACTTCTTCTCAAGTCTCCAAAAGTCTAAACACATTTTCTGCTTTACACACATTTTGCATTTCAAAATGGCACTTTTTAAATGCACTGAACACAGTTTTCTGCATAAGACACAACAATCTGACATAAAGTCACATGTTTGCCATTTCAAAACACTGCCATTCAAAATGACACTACATGAGCTAATTGGCCAATTACATGTGCCACCTGGCCAAACACCTCAATGGTTAATTGTTAACACTTCAATCAGGATGTAAGCACTGTGAAAAGACCACAGGTGAGAACCTTTTTTTTACAACCACAATGGAAGACATTGCAGAGAGAGGAAGACATGTTGGTAAAATCCAGCTTTTAAAATTTCAGTTGAAGTCAAAGGTCAAATGAAGTGCGATTAAAAGAAAAAAAAAAGACAAAAAGGAAACAGAGGACAGCATAAATCATGGCTTAGAGCAATTCCATAGGGGTTTAGATTTAGCCTTTAGCTTTAACCTTTTTCTCTCTCTTCTCTAACATTAATATTGCCCAGAGTAGAAGGTTTTTTTTTTGGCTCAGAAGTTGCTCTTTAATACCTCAGGAGAACTTGAGACAGGAGAACTTTGTCTCTAAAGTCTCTTCTAGAATTCCTTATGAGAAACATAAAACAAAGGTTGACAAAGTCAGAGAATAGAGCTATGCAATGAATTTGAATTCATACATACGTGTGTGTGTGTGTGTGTGTGTGTGTGTGTGTATATATGACCTGTTGTACACATCCAGTGTGTATCATTGTAACGTTCATATTTAAATAGACAAAATCACTGCGACATTCAGAAATAAGGCTTAAGAAAAAACTGAAACTGCTTGGAGCTCCTCTTTTCATCTTTTCCCCTCACAGGATTAGGAGGAGTTTAGGACTTACAGTTATTTAAATCATGGCAGCCATGGCTATCTACATCAATCAGTGAAGCAAATTCTCTTTCTCCCTCCTCAGTTGTCAAAGAAAACTGTTGGGCAGCAGAACAAACACTAGATCCATCAGTCATAGTTCCCTCCAGACTTTCACCTCCCAACGAGTCTTTTTAAACACAGCGTCTCACAGTCTGTTTCTCTGAGCACTGTACTTTCCTGCTTTTAAAGGTTTTTTGTGCAAATCATTAGTGATATTTGGTTTAACGAATCATGTTTGCACTGCACACTGAAGAGCAATGAGACTAGACAGCATAATTTAATTGCCAGCTTGAAAGAGGGAAATGCTGTTTTAAATAGTGTTGTCTATTCAGGGCTGATCAGTGCTAGGGAGTAAGTTGTGTCGATTTTGTGACTATTACAGTGTAGCTTTTCCAATTACAAGATACCTTTTTGAACATATTTTCGTTACTAAATGTTACATGCTGTTTTTTTGTCTTGTATTGCAAATGCAAATAATCAAATGTGCAATCAAGCTATGTCGTATGTTGGTAAGTACCTACATTCATTCCAGACCTAGCATCATGTAGACCAAATGTCTCAAAAAAGTTTCACCTATCAATTTGATGTCAAAACTGAGGGTTTTTGAATTTTTTTATGTTTATTTCACTCTCTGTTTAGCAGAGTTCTTAAAATGTAATTCATATTTTTATGATGGGTTTTCACAGTCAAAGACTAAAAGTCTGGGTCTGGAACAAAAGCAAAATAATGAAATATTAGCATGTACATAAATGAACCCCTTGAACCTACAAAGGTTTTATAGGAATAAATATTCTCCATTTTGTGCTGTGAACTTAGCTGCCAGTAATGTTATTGAAGATAAGTTTGGTGTCTTTAATGCCCTGTTTCACATATTTGCCCATATAAATGTCAATGTATGATATATTCTTCACTATATTAAGTTGACACCTGAGGTGTTGTCTTGCAAAAAGGATGGTTATTTTAATGTCTGTGTGGGGGAGCGCTGACATGCATGAATTATGGGACTTATGGAAGCTTTGGCATGCATGTATAATGTTCAGTAGGTTTCGTTGTGAAAGCGAAACTACTTTGTTTGATCTTCCAAAAGAGGACACGACTAGAAATCAGTGGTTAAGTTGTATTTACAACACTGTTCCAGAACACTTCAACCCAAATATTCAGATGTGTCCAGCGCATTTTATGGAGGACTGTTTTCTGATCCTGGGAGAGTAGACTACAATGCCGGCTGTTCTGACTCACAGACTGTAAGTACCTTTTCATATTTAAAGGATTTGCTACTGACAGTTCAAACGCGAGTTTTGAGCAGTGTAGAGTAGCGCTTGTTGTTTGTCATTTCTCCGATCACAAATGCAGGCATGGTTTTATGTTTACGCGCCACGATGCAACGCAACCCGTGGATGCAACAAATGCCTCATTTATAATGGGTTTTAATGTTTTTGTCTCGTCGCTCCAGCCGGGACAAGGCATCACAGTATGGTAAGGGGCATAACGTTTCCATTACACGCTTCTGGATAGCTGGCCAATCAGAGCACACCTTGCTAACATTTGGGCGGCGTTATGCAAATCTTCCCACATCGTGACGTAGACATGTGGGGGCGTGTTAGAACGAGCCATTTTAGGTAGACGTGGTTGACTCAACTTTTATAAAGAATATCTCTTTGGATTTGAAACTGAGCTTTGTAAAAATATATGCATTTCAGAAAGGCGGGGCATAGAGGAGAAACAATAATGTACAGTATGTGGAAAATAAGTTTTTTTAACCTTAAACCACATAAAGACATTTCATTACACCAAATACACAAAATAATATTCTTTTTAGCAGCATCATATGACCCCTTTAATGAATTTATTTTAGGTTTTGTACATATATATTAAGGTATCACCCTTTCTTCACTCTGTGTATGTGCCCTACTTCCCATCTCCAACTTTAAGTGGCAATTGGTGGTCTGTGAGTACCTCTTCTTTGATATCCATATTTAATTAGCATGATAATAGCCATTGCTGGTTTGGTGGCCCCCCAGTTTTATGAGATAGTCACACACAGGTTTGGAGCCTCAGCATAACTAATCTACAGCAAGAACAAAAGACTAGCTGACAGTTCCAGTAAAAATTGGTTAGGTTTTGGAACAGTTCACTCACTGTTATCCAAAATCCTGTCAAAAGTACACTGTATATTCTGTATATTATTTAAGTGTCAAACATGCATACGCTGAGTGTTATGGTACACCCCTCTGCGGTCATGTACAGGCATTAATATAACACATTTTGAAACTATGCTAACTTGCAAGAGCCAAGAGCAACAGTCTGCGGACAGGATTGATTTACTTTGCTTTCAGCCTGTGAGAAAAAGATGGGTGAACTGGGGGAGGTGTTCTTTAGTTTGGAAAGCATGGGAAGTTTCTTGTTTACATAATTTTATTACAGTGCGATACAGTTCCTTATGCATCTTATGTAAAAATGCATTTGGTGCAATTGTCTATGCAGGTGGTAAACACAAAGGTGAAAATAGAGAGAAAGGGGCATTACAGCTAGCAACATGATGAGGGTTTTGCTTTTCTAGACATGTCTGATTATATATATATATATATATATAAAGGAAAATTCAGCTTTGTATCACAGAAATAGATTATATTTTAAAGTAGAGTAAAATAGAAACACATTATTATAAATTGTAATAATATCTCACAATATTACTGTTTTTTTCTTCTTCTTTCAAAAACATTAAAACCAGTAATATGTCCAAACTTTTGACCAGTAATGTATAAGTAAAAATATACAAAATTTGCAATGAAATGTTGTATGAATAGAAAGGTTTGGAATCATATTTGTTTCAAGTGCTTTTTACTGGGGGTGGGGGGCCTCCAACATGAATTTTGCCTAGGGCCTCCCAATGTCTAGAACCGGCCCTGAGTGCAGGTACTGTGAGTGAATGTTGTTGCTCAAGTTTTTTGAACTACAGTAACTCCTTGCTATCTGACATTGCGTAATTCATCTCTATAATAAGTGTTATAGGTGAAAATGCAAAACAAAGCAGCAGCTTTTCAGGACAAACTGTTCCACAATTCACACACAGCCTCTATCAGCAGAATTATGCTTCTGGGCGACCCAAGGTCTGGATTGCAATGTCGAATTGAGAGCCTGCAGCTGATGGGCAGGAATGCAACCACAGTTCCATTAGGGAGAAAGCCATATTCTTTTTGTCTGCTTCTGAGGGATATCGTATGTCACAGTTTGGCTACTTTATGATCATGCAATATGATTGGAGTGTTGTCTTTATAGCTGTGCACGGGATTTGATAAGCACTGTGTGCAAATCAGACCTTAAGATAACCTTGTGAAAAAGAATGCGCACTTGTAGTGTACTTCAAATCGTAAAAGTTTATTTTAAAAAACTGTAATTGTAGATTTATTATTATTATTAATTAAAGGCCACTTAAATGTACTTAGAGTACACTTTCATGAATATGTTTCTTAACACACTTAAGTACACTTTCAAAAAGTGTACCTTGTAATACTGTCACATTAAAAGTTTTAAAAGTAACCATATGTTACGTACATTCTAAAAAATTATGAAATTACATTAGTCCTAATTACAGTAAGTCCTACTTAAGTGGGTTAAATAAGCACTCTCAAATTCAACTAATTGCATTTAATAAAACATAAAATGATAAACATATTTTTAAAAGTATGCTTTTTGCAAAAGGGTATACAATAATTAAAGGCATCATATGATGCCATTTCAATTTTTCCTTTCTCTTTGGAGTGTTACAAGTTCTTGGTGCATAAAGAAGATCTGTATAGTTATCCAAAGAGATATTCTTTATAAAACTTAAGACTTGTCCACGCCCTCCCAAAACGCCTCGTTTAAACACCCCACATGTCTACATCACTGTGTGGGAAGATTTGCATAACGCCGCCCAAATGTTCAGGCAAAGAAAGAAGGCATAACTTTTATTCTCGCTGTAGTATTGTTGCCGCCGCCATGTTGTGGAGATGCTGTGTGTTTCATTGTGAAAGTGAAACTACTTTGTTTGGCCTTCCAAAAGAAGACGATATCTGCTTCGTCGTGCCTAGAGCTGATCCGTGCTGGTCGCTGAGGAAATACATTAACTTTGCGCTGTGGATCGCCCGGATCGGCTTTCACTATGGACGAAGCGGAGTCCAGCCTGGGGTCGTCACATGTGGTTGCCGCAAGCCTCCTTCGTCGAATCCGCCGGGCGCCACTCACTCAAGCCGCTGTGTGTTTCGTTGTGAAAGCTAAACTACTTTGTTTGGCCTTCCAAAAGAGGACATAATGTTTCTATAAAGTGGGGCAGTTCCAACTTTGCAAGGACAGTCTGGCGCTTCTGACTCACAGAGTGTAAGTACGTTTTTTATATTTAAAGAATTTGCCCCTGACGATTCAAACACGAGTTTGAGCAGTGTAGAGTAGCGCTTGTTGTTTGTCGTTTCACAAATCACAAATGCAGACATAGTTTTATGTTTACGTGGCGCAATACGCAACGCAAAGCGTAAAAACACAGTATAAGTCATTATAATCAGTAATTATGTCCCCACTGGATGCAACAAATGCCTCCTTTGTAATGGGTTTTATTGGTTTTGTCTCGTCGCGCCGGGACGCATGGAAACACAGTATGGTAAGGGGCGTAACATTTCCGTCACACGCTTGAAGTATTCAGCCAATCACAACACACTGGATAGCTGACCAATCAGAGCACACCTCGCTTTTCAGACCGATGAGCTTTGTAAAAATCGACGCATTTCAGAAAGGCGGGGCATAGAGGAGAAACAATAATGTACATTATGTGGAAAATAATGTGTTTTTTGAACCTTAAACCGCATAAACACATTTCATTACACCAAATACACAAAATAATGTTATTTTTACCAACATCATATGGCCCCTTTATATTCTGACATCCCTTCAATTAATGCTGTTGTAATGCTTATTTTCCACAAGCATTTGTCAAAAAAATTGTTTTTATTATGTTTTATAAATGCAAAAAATATTATTTACACCGCTACTGCTCGTACTGTCAGTAACAGTATTACTGTACACTTTTGCATATAACTCATCCCACTTTGTTTTGTATCAACATTTAGTTATCTAAAATTATCAGTACTGTAAAAGAAGCACATATTTGATCTGAAGAATTTAGTGGAATGCTTATATTGTGTGTATCATGCCCTTATCGAAAAGAGTGGTTTCCATACATCATTGGTCCTAGAACATGTACAAAAACCATTGCTAATCTTATCATACATTTATCTAAGCAACTCAAAAAGAATGAGCAGTGTAATAATCCAATAGATTGTGCTGGCATTTCTCACACTAGTTAACATTAGTTACCATGAATTCACCATTCACCACCAGAAAACACTGTAGAAAGGTGGTGTGCATGGGAATGCACCAAGGAGGAAACCACAGCTATTCAAACAGAATAGCAGAGGTATGCAGGTGCGATACACATTTGATAAAAATTGTGTCATAAATAAAGTGACCATTTCTGAAGCCATTGATATAGAGTAGTAATTTTGTTCACACAGGTTTCAAATCTGGGGACACTTGCATCAAAGCGGTTACTCAGAAAACAGTACTAAGCACATCATTACACCAAATACACAAAATAATGTTATTTTTACCAACATCATATGGCCCCTTTATATTCTGACATCCCTTCAATTAATGCTGTTGTAATGCTTATTTTCCACAAGCATTTGTCAAAAAAATTGTTTTTATTATGTTTTATAAATACAAAAAATATTATTTACACCGCTACTGCTCGTACTGTCAGTAACAGTATTACTGTACACTTTTGCATATAACTCATCCCACTTTGTTTTGTATCAACATTTAGTTATCTAAAATTATCAGTATTTTCAGTTGTGTGTTTGAGACCACTTACTGTAAAAGAAGCACATATTTGATCTGAAGAATTTAGTGGAATGCTTATATTGTGTGTATCATGCCCTTATCGAAAAGAGTGGTTTCCATACATCATTGGTCCTAGAACATGTACAAAAACCATTGCTAATCTTATCATACATTTATCTAAGCAACTCAAAAAGAATGAGCAGTGTAATAATCCAATAGATTGTGCTGGCATTTCTCACACTAGTTAACATTAGTTACCATGAATTCACCATTCACCACCAGAAAACACTGTAGAAAGGTGGTGTGCATGGGAATGCACCAAGGAGGAAACCACAGCTATTCAAACAGAATAGCAGAGGTATGCAGGTGCGATACACATTTGATAAAAATTGTGTCATAAATAAAGTGACCATTTCTGAAGCCATTGATATAGAGTAGTAATTTTGTTCACACAGGTTTCAAATCTGGGGACACTTGCATCAAAGCGGTTACTCAGAAAACAGTACTAAGCACATCTTCATCTATTTAATTATGATCAGATTTCTGGAGGATTAAAGATAATTCTAAGTTCAGAACTTTCTTTCACATCAGTATTGTCTGATCAAGCTATTGATTTACATTCTAATGTCACAATAACGTTGGTTGGAATTCTTTCACAGTGTTAAAATTATTCTATAGCACAGAATGCTGTGAGCTGTCTCTGTGTCCTTTGGATGGTAAGCTACTCACACCAGAGGATTTCTGCAAGTTAACCTCCACCATGATCAGGCCACCCACATTCACAGTCATGTGCCTGGGATTGGCCATTCTAAAGGAGTCCAGTGTACTCCACATTAAATCCTGACTGACAGGGAATAATGGAACACAGGAAATGGCCCCTGCTTTGAATATGACCACTTATCTTGGAGCATACTGTAGATTTTGTGGATGTTGCACAAAACTTGCCCTCAAAAGACTGAAGGAAATATAATTTCTTATACTTTTCAGAGAAAAATTTACATCTACTAGAAGTTGTCTAAAAGTAGATGTGTGAAGTTATTTTTTCTTCATGTAGTTATTTTATTTTTTAAAACAATTATTTATAAAAAAGGAAAGAAAATAATCATTTATTAGTGGTTACAAATGCAATAACTTATTAATAACAATTATTAACTTGTTTTATTTTGCTCTAAGTTTATTAAGTTTTAAGAAAGAAAGAAAGAAAGTTTTCTTAGAATCAAAGTTGAAATCAGGTGATAAGAACACATTGCATGTATCTGTTTTCACAGACAAAGCATGGTATACTAAATTTTATTGCACTTTAATTCAATTTCTTGTCTTTTCCTTGAAATTCATTACTGTGTATTTTATGAGGAAAATGTGACTAAATTAAGATTAATGTGCCCCAGTTATTTTTTTTTCCTTCTTTTTTTTTGCAATATCACTGCTTCACAGCGTCCTCCTTAGCACACTGTCCTTAGTGCACAGTGATACACTGAGGACATTTCCTGCTCTATTCTGAGAATGCTAAGTGTTCCAGTACTGCGAAACAGGGTGACTGTGAAAGAAATTCAGCTTGATTTAATTAGGCAAACGGAACAGGGTGTTAGAGAGAAAATGTTGCATGAGACTCTTATGCTTACAATCTTTCTTTACGCACCATAGACTGCATGCAGCGAACATGTTAACAAAACCGTTGGAAAATAAACAATTTAAAAATGTGAATCATGTGGAATGGCTTTTTCGATAATACACACAAAAAATGTGCCAAAGTTATGGCACTCTTTACCATGGTACTGAATGATTACCATATTCAAGCACCTCGTTATTCACAGTTGTGGTCAAAAATGTACATACACTTGTTAGGTTGTTAATGTTAATTATTTTACCAAAATAAGAGGGATCATACAAAATGCATGTTATTTTTTATTTAGTTCTGACCTGAATATTTCACATAAAAGACATTTACATATAGTCGACAAGAGAAAATAATAGCTGAATTTATAAAAATTACCTTTTTCAAAAGTTTACATACACTTGATTGTTAATACTGTGTTGTTACCTGCATGATCCAAAGCTGTTTTTCTATATATATATATTTGTTCATGAGTCTGGTGTGTCCTGAACAGTTAAACTGCCTGCTGTTCTTCAGAAAAATCCTTTAGATCCCACAAATTCTTTGGTTTTCCAGCATCTTTTATTTGAACCCCTTCAAACAATGTATGATTTTGAGATCCATCTTTTCACACTGAGGACAACTGAGGGACTTACATGCAACTATTACAAAAAGTTAAAATGCTCACTGATGCTCCAGAAGGAAACACGATGCATTAAGAGCCAGGGGTGTCCCCTGAAAAATAAAAAATTAGCTGTGTTGAATGTGGATAATCCAGGTAATAACAGAGTATTAAGAATCAAACGTAGGCCTATATGTAAACTTTTAAACTGAGTAATTTTTATAAATTCAACTATTATTTTCTCTTGTGGACTATGTGTAAACGTATTTTATGTGAAATATCTTATTCGGGTCAGTACTAAATAAAAAAATAACATGCATTTTTATGATCCCTTTTATTTTGGTAAAATAATTAACATTTTACAAACTGCAAAGTGTATGTAAAATTTTGACCACAATCAAGAACATAAACCATACCATGAAATTTCACGTGTATTACCTTGGTATAATGTCAGATAACCAAGTGGTTCTCATCTGGTTTTAATCCACAACCAAGATTTTACATTGGACATCAACTGGTAATCAAACACATAATGATATATTATGGCATTTCTACCAGTTAAAGAGACTTGTACCACACTTACAGTATCGTGTGTTATCGTTTTTCGTGGACCAATCTAGTAATATTTTTGTCAGAACCAAGATCCACATTTTAGCTACATTATGATTTCCAAGCATTAAAGGGGTCATATGATGTTGCTAAAAATAACATTGTTTTGTGTATTTGTTGTGATGAAATGTGTTTATGCGGTTTAAGGTTAAAAAAACACATTATCTTCCACATACTGTACATTATTGTTTCTCCTCTATGCCCCGCCTTTCTGAAACGCCTCAATTTTTACAAAGCTCATCGTTCTGAAAAGTGAGGTGTGCTCTGATTGGCCAGCTATCCAGTGCGTTGTGATTGGCCAAATACCTCAAGCGTGTGACGGAAATGTTACGCCCCTTACCATATTGTGATGCCCTGTCCGGCCAGAGCGACGAGACAAAAACATTAAAACCCATTATAAACGAGGCATTTGTTGCTGTAACGGGGCGAACGAGACGTGAGACGTGCGGATCCATATGCAAGGCTTTATTTCCAAGATGTGGTCATATAACAGGCATGGGTCAAACAATGGCAAACAGGTACAACACAGGCAAGACAAAGAGTAATCCTAGGACAAGCGTGGGTCTTCGATAGGCGAACAGAATCCAGAGGGCTTGACAAAAGGGGTAATCCGTAATACGCAGGCAAAGATCTTCACACAGGAAAACAGGCAAGACTAGACTAGACTAGACTAAACTAAACTAAACTAAACTAAACTATGAACTAGACCGGGAACTGGCTCCGTAAAGTAGCTACCGCTAGAATAGTGATAAATGCTAAACAATACTCTGCGTTGAATGGTGGTGTGAGACTGATTTATATAGTGTGTGTTAATAGCAGCTTTCAGGTGAGCGTGTGATTTGGTTACAGCTGTGTGCAATCAGTGCAATTGATGATGGGAAATGTAGTCCAGGGTATAGTGTAACAGTCTGTGTAGTGTGAGAGTCCATGTAATGAGCGGGTGACCTCTGGTGGTGAGTGAATGGAAGTTCATAGACCGGGTTCGTGACACTTGCATTCAGTGGGGACATAATTACGGATTATAATGATTTATACTGTATTTTTACGCATTGCATCGTGCCGTGTAAACATAAAACCATGTCTGCATTTGTGATCGGAGAAATGACAAACAACAAGCGCTACTCTACACTGCTCAAAACTCGCATTTGAATCTTCAGTGGCAAATCTTTTAAATATAAAAAACATACTTACAGTCTGTGAGTCAGAACAGCCGGCATTGTAGTCTACTGAACGCATTTACACTCACAGACCAGAACACCAGAGACAACATTACTACAATAGGCTACATCAGCGGTTCCCAATTCCAGCCCATGTTCCGAAGTGAAGTAAACTTCAACGTATTTCCCCCGCTCAGTGAGGAGGGAGAAATGAACACTGTGTAGGGATCATATCGATCGGAACACAGCTCATGCACGTTTATGCACCATGAGCTTGTAACACTCCAAAGAGAAAGGAAAAATTTAAATTGCATCATATGACCCCTTTAAGATAACAGCTATTATTTAAAATTTCTAATGGTTATGGCAGCTAAAATATTGCTCTAGAAACACCCCACGTGTGGAAATTATGCAACTCCACTATGACCGACTGGCGCGGGCGCAACCAGGCACGTCCAGCCGTTTGGCATATACAGTAGTATAAGATTATGTATATTAACTAGAGAGGCGGGGCCTGAAAGGGGGACTGGCGCTGACGAAACCCAGAAGGCGTGGCTTGCATTCTGGCGTTCCTGCCATTGAGAGGATTCAGTGTTTGCGGTGACTCGGGCGGAGTCGGCTTTACTGTCGGGAAACGAGCTCAATCATTAAGTTAAAAAGTATTTAAAAACGCCAATTTAAAGTGTTGTAATTTATCCTACCACTGGATGTTACTTCCCCGAAAACGCGTCGTATAAGGTGTGTTTTATAGCGGTTGTGGTCGGGGAATTTGCTGGAGAGCTGCGTAAACTGGAGTTTACGGGAAGCGAAGGAGATTTTCTCGGCCCTGGCTTTCATGAACGGGCCCCTTACAACTTACTGAAGTTCGCAGATATACTTCAGTTTCTTTCTATTTTCACCATTCCCCGGTAAGTATGCATGTTTTATGAAATATATCAAATGCATTTAGGATTGGTATGTATTGTAATGTTGATATTAAGGGAGGTTTAGCGGGACCGCTTTTACTGTGTCGATTGTTCCAGTAACGTACAGCGTGTCCCAACTGCATTCTATTACAGGCTCTCTGCTTACTTTACATTGACACTGGAGATTTATTTTCTACCGCCACTGTGCGTCGTAATTGAAGTTGTACTCTTTCTAAGATTATTTTGCGTGTAAGTTTATATGTTTTGCTCTAATAAGCATCTGTTAAATTATTTAAGGTTAACGGTAGCAAATATGCTAAACCCGACGTCGCAAGATTAATGTAAATATATAAATAAAAGCGTCTTCGATTAACGACGCATGTCATGAGATTACACAGTCAGTTCGATTTTAATGTATCCACGGTGTGTGATTTGTATCTGAGTTGGTTGTGGTGTTCAGTCTTAATAGTGCACTTTAAAACTATGAAGTTGCACTTTAATTGCATTTGTATTTATTTACTTCACACTGGGTTAGTTTATGCTTAGCTAAATTGTTTACGAAAAGGCGGGGCATAGAGGAGAAACAATAATGTACAGTATGTGGAAAATAATGTGTTTTTTTTTTACTTTTTTTACTTTGCGACTCTTTGGAGTTTCTTCTGCGCCATTTGTTCTTTTATTCGCACTTGTCCACACAGCGTCAAAAGGATAAAACAACACACAAATGTAGATACATTTATCTACATTTGTGTGTTGTTTTATCCTTTTGACGCTTTCTCAGTCGGCTTGACAGTTTTTAGGCATATGGTGTTTACAATTTTTAAAGAAGTTTATTGTTTCATGACTGAGAAAGAAAAATAGTCATGCCGTAAATAATTTTTATATGCTGAATAATATTAAATTTTGCTAAAAAATTATAAAAACAACAAGCATTTACTCTAAAGCTGCAGCAAATGTATAGCCTATTGTTGTTTATACTGTTAAGCTACTACAACAATTAAATCAATAAACAGCTGCACACTTTTCAGTTTTTTGTTTGTTTTTATTTGAACAAGTAGATTTACAGTGTTTTTCCAATGGAAGTCGTGTCTGTGTGTAGTTGAAGTGCTTTTTGTATGGCGTGTGTAAAAGGGCTTCTCTTCTGTGTTGCAGGTTCGAGTTACTCTGTGAGATCCACAGGATAAGGCCTTACACAGATGGGAAGAGTGTGTATAAAGCACCTTGAAGGTGCACCCAATCATTGGACTATTAGTTTCACATAATCCACTCAGTCTTTTTGGGGGGGGGGGGAAATAATAATTTTTTGACTCTTGCCTCTCATCCAAATATTGGTTCAAAGACCCTTTGTGAGCAATCATTATCATTTTTGTGACACCAAAAGTTTGAGACGACGCCATCAAAATGAGTGCAGAAGGATATCAGTACAGAGCACTGTATAACTATAAGAAAGAGAGGGAGGAGGATATTGACCTGCATGTAGGGGACATTCTTACAGTCAATAAAGGTGCACTACTTTCAGTTGGTTACACTGAGGGGATGGAGGAGAGACCAGATGAAATCGGATGGCTGCCTGGCTTTAATGAAAGCACTCAGGAAAAGGGGGACTTTCCTGGTACGTACGTGGAGTTCATCGGCAAGAAAAAGATTTCACCACCAACTCCCAAACCAAGGCCCCCAAGGCCTCTACCGGTGGCCCCTGGGCCCACAATGCCAGACTCGGACTCTGAGCAAAGTGAGTGAGCTATTTATTTATTTCTTTTTTTCCATGAATGTTATTTTCAGCCTTTTTTCCACATTGAGGCATCAGGAAATTTTGCTAACTGGACTCAAACCTGCGTTGGCTGCCCAAGTACTGCAGCTTGGTGCACTATGATGCGAATAAGCCGGTGAATTCAAAATACTTATATCTCAAACCCTCTACCTGTCTAACATTTAAAGCTGCTGTTTAGATAATTGCTCACAGAAGCTGTATATAGTTAACCTTTAGATTAATATTTGGTCACCAGAGTTGCTTGGTTTCGTTGGATCTCAGTGTGCATAATTTTAACGAACGCTCTTTCCTCTTAACTAGATCCATTCATGCTGATGCCAAACCCATGTGCCTCTCTCAAAATACCCACTCGCCACTTATTCCATTTTCGTAACTAGTGACCAGATTTTACACCACCATTTCATCAAGAGATTGGATTTATAGCTGCAGCACACAGATGTCCCCTGAATATTTAAGGCTGTTTAAGGTTTTCACTGGGCTATGGTTTATAATTGCAAACATGGCAGGAAGCCCAGATCTGGATTAAGGCCTGCACACAGTAGTTTGTAATTGTCTGGCGTGGCTGCATCTTTCACACAGCCGTAGTATGAGCATTTAGAGCCCCCTATGGCTCCTTTAACATATCACTCAAAACTCTCTTATTCTGTAGTTTTGGTCTGCGCTGTCTTTTGTGCCAGCTGTGACATTTCTTTTCAAGTGATGTGACCAGCAACTTCTAAAAAGGCTTGATCTGTATATTTATTGTACATGATACAATACAGATTCTAAGGGCACTTTCACGCATGAGCTTCTGGGGACCCAAATCCATTTGACGAGTTTCCATTTGATTCATTTGAGTTTGGTTTGTGTGGAAATGTTTGTCAGCTGTCAGTATCTTTGCTCTTCTGTTTGGTGACGCTAATGGCACAGAAAGCAGTTAAGATTTAAACAAAGTGTATTAAATTGAGCCCATACACAGCCAGTATTCTTATGACTTTTTTTCCTTGGTTGTCATGGTGACAGCTAAGTTAGCGATTGTGTTTTTCAGGTTATCAGGTTATGGAACATAGATCAGAGTCATTGCTGTTGAAAAGCAGTCAAACTTGTGTGCTACTTCCTTGTCATATGTGGTTTGATGGATAAAAACACACGAGCACATACATCTTTGGCAAGAGCTGTTTGTGTATGATGTAACCCAACTAAATGCTTAAGCAGCGTAACTGTGGCTAAAGTGACACTATGGTCTCTTTCTGTTCTGAATGACTAGTCCGATTAATGTCCATTTTAACGGAAGGGAGAGAAGTGGAGAATGGAGTTTTGCAGAATGTTAACCAGAAGCAGATCTGGATGATGGCCAGAACTCATGGCATTATTCTTCTCACACTCTAGACACAGAACTCAAACCCTGATCCTCCACACCACCACTAAAACCACATAAAATGCCAGCTCTCAAACCTAAGCACTTTTGACCTGGCAGTGATAATTCAAATGACTGAAATCTGAGGTTGATTTACACTGTATACGTTTAGGAAGATGGTTTTAGTCTTGCTAGAAATTCTCTGGTTTTTCTTCCTCATTTGAATGACTATCTTATGATTTTTTTTTTCTTTCTTGAATTTCCCGTAGTTGGTTTATTACGTCAATAAAGAATCAATGCAGAGAGAAGTGAAATGCCAGAAAATTATTGTCATATTGATGCTTGAGGTGTTTTGTCATTATGACAAATGTTATTCCTGGTAGGGCTGGGCGATATGGCCAAAAACTCATATCTCTGTATTTTTTGGCTGAAATTAGATAAACAGTGGTAACACTCATTTTACATACAGCACACAGTGAAAATGACATGAATATGACAGTGGGCAAATGCATAAAGAGCAGCATAATTTAAAATCAGTCACGAGTTTAAAGTTTGTCGATCGCGCGTCTCCAGTGAAGCTGAATTCTCCTCCTGTCAGCATTCAGTTCACACGGACCATATGACCGACTGTCACAGCACACGCGATCATGCAGGTCACATGCACACTTCACAAGATCTCAACTAGATTCGACTAAGTCTGCAAGGTTTGTGAAATTAAATGTTCATTAGTCATTCAAAGATTTGTTTAAATTATATAAATGCGTATTTGCGGAATGCTGATGGCAAACAAGAAAGTATTATAATGTTTGCCTTTCTATTACTAATAATATTAAAACAATCGGTATAATACTTTTTTGTATACATTTTAATTCCTTTGTTTAACAGTTCTATCTAAATACTAGATAGACTTCTATCCGTATTAGACAAAACTGAATGACAACAGCGAACAAGAGGGAGAATGTAAGCACTGTGTGCTCAGGCGCTGGCGCAGCAGTTCACGCAGTCAAAATAAAAGTCCCGCCTCGAACACATCGGCCAAACAGAAAAACTTATCGGCCGATACCGATATTTGAAAAATGCCGATATATCGGTCGGCCACTAAAAATACATATGACACAATTATTGCGCTCTTATTCTATTGTGCGCCGTCTGTTTAGCGCACATGCATGTGGCGGCGCTCGTTCACTTTGTGAACTTTAGCGGAGAATCACATGCAAACGGCTCCTGACAGCAAAATGGAAATATTTCCATGACTTTCTAACATTTACAGATGGAGAATATAACCTGTGAAATGTAAGTTATGCACTGAGGAAAACAGCACATCTCAAACACATTAAACTGCGCATGCAGCCTCTCTGTCAGCAGCACATGTGTCTGTCAGACCATCTGATGGGGCGAGCCGCTTTAAACTGTACGTGTTAACTATATCTTACCTGTTATTTTAAAGCCCTTAATATAAAGCATGTCTCATGTTTAGGACAAACTGGATTATGCACATTCCCCGCAGTAGCTCACTCTGTGTCCTCTTCTATCAGATGCATTCGTATACTGTATATCGATATAGGTGGTATTGCCTCATACCATACGCCTATTAAAAATATATCGATATATCGTACAAACGCGATATACTGCCCAGCCTTATATATTAGGGATGCACGATATATCGGCCACCATATCGGTATCGGCCGATAAATGCTCATTTTTTCTGATATCGGTATCGGCCTGATAAGAAAATTTGGCCGATATCTTAAAGCCGATAAATAATGCATTATTTCCTTCAGAGACACTTCAGATGCGCGCTGTTCGTTTGCAGCCTTTTGTGCAATTGTACGTTGTAATATTGTGTTTATTTGATGTATATCTGATTTATCTCATATAGAATGCGTTTGGTTAAGTTAAAAGAGCGCTTCAGTTTACCGGTGATCGTCTTTAGCTCAGCGCACGCAGCTCAAACAGCAGTGCACAACATTAATAACTATGATTGGGAATGTTGTGTATATAACATTCTAATGAGAACATTATTATAATAAAACGTTGTGCATTCTTTGGGTTTAGTTGCCGTGTTTCAGCACGTTGTTATGGGAAGAGCGCATCCACAACAGGATCACACATTCTGACTATAGCACGCAAGAA
>NW_015505391.1:805529-821734 GCF_001515645.1 Sinocyclocheilus grahami | reverse complement strand
GTGTTTCCCATACATTGATTTATTTGTGGCGGCCCTCCACAATATCAAAACTGACCAATATCAAAAGGCTTTGACTTCGTTGAATAAACATGAGCACTGCACGTGTCAAAGTCGAAACCCGGTGCGGGTGTTGTTATATCACTGTGTTTCTGAAGGAAACCGACTGTCTTCAGAAAATTATGGATGTCATTTTCATTTCATCTTGCATGTAATGTCTGATATAGCAGCATTTGTGAGCTGAGCGCTGCTTTGTGTACAGCGTTACCGGGGAAACGTCTATCTCTCCTGCTCTACAAGCGCCTCCTGCTGGCAGAGAATGAATTTGCATATATATGCCGCTACAAATAGAGTGCAAGTCTGTGGGAAACACCGCTTCTGTTATGAATATTATTCAATATTTTAATTTGAATGTCGGATTGAAATGAACGCTGTTATTAGAGTAGTTAATCGTTAGCATTAGCGCGGATAACGCTAATATAATGAGCATTAGAATGAAGTTTCTTTAGGCTTGTTTAATGCTCCTATAACTTTTATTAGGGTAAAAGAACAGGAAGACATGATGATATTTACTATTTTTACACACCAGAGGCTTTAAAGGAATTGTGAATCTAAAATATGCGTGTTAGAGAATGTACAGATGGTTAACATTGTGTCATATTAGTCAGAAAAGCAGTTATGAGCTTCTTTTTTTTTTCGCTAACTTAGTTGTTATTCTTGGCTGAATAGCTCTAGGTTTTCAAAAGGCCTTTAAAATTAAGTATGTACACCGTTTGGATTAAATGACAGCATAGTAAAAAAATTTAATTAGCATGTTTTTATGTTTTGCTATGGTACTGAAATTGGTACAGAGAACCGTGGATTTTCACTGGTATTGGTACCAAATACTGAAATTTTGGTACCGTGACAACACTATATATATATATATATATATAGAAAAAAATCCAATTAGAAAATGGTGAAACTCCAGTGCCAGCTGAGCATTTATTTTTCATTATTTTAGTGTTGCCATGATGGTGTTTTCTCTAAATGGGGTCCCATCCATACTGTTAAATGGCAGAACTGAGATCAGTGTGAATGTATTGTGTATTTAAGGCACCCAGGTTTCACTTCTCATTGCCTCCCTGTGTTTCAGATTTATTAGCCGCTACTGAATGGTCTTCCAGATTTTTCTCGTTCTATCTCCTCCCTAGCTCTCTTATTTCTCCATCTTCCTCTTTGAATTTTTGGACTATTCTTCTGGGGTCGGATCTGACAGAGGATATTAAGGGGGAGTGTTGAGCTTTGGGCCTCTAGCATTCTCTCTCTCTCTCAGGGGCTCGCTTCAGAGAACAGCAGATGTGGAATTCCAGTCCGCTCTGGCTCCCAGGCTTTTTCTTTTCTTTTCTTTTTTAACACTAACATGCTCCTTTCTGTGGGCCTCTGGAGTGAGAGGATCCGTATGTGCCCAGCCCAGCTATTTCTTGTTTTATTTGTTAAGTTAAGCCATTCTTGCTAAATAACTCAGTTTTTCCTTCACTTAGGTTCCAATTTGGACGTAACATTTTTCTGTGCGTGACTCCAAACAGGGAATGAGAGCTTTTATGGCTTTGACTTCTTCTGTACTTAGAGTTCTTCTTTAGATAGTAGCTGGTATACATACAGTACGTACTTTCCAGCATACTTGGTTCCCACAAAATCAAAATTTACTATTTTTATTTGTAATATTGCAGTGCTTATTATAAATCATTCATCCATGTACATCATTTTAAAAAAAATAATAATAATAATAACCTAAGTAAAACTAAAAAAGTAACTTGCCCTCCCTCTTGCAACGACATCTCTTCTCTGATAATGTGTGGTGCGAAGGTGGGACAGCTTATCATTCACATGAGATCACAGCAGTAGCAGACGACAACAGTCAAACGATCCAATCAATTCCCGAAGGATCAAGGACCGCCCTACATTGTTTTTTTTTGTTTTTCTCATTCAAGAATCCGTTTCACTAAGGTATACCTCACAATAGGGAAGATGATTACAACGTCTGTTTCACATTGACTTCTATAGTGGTCGAATGTTTTTTTTTTTTTTTTTTTCAATGACCAACATATTATTTAATTCATTTATTTAGTCATTTTTTCATATTTATTAAGCTACACTGGTCACAACAGTGGACTAGTCATCCAAAAACTGATTTGTGCTAATATTTTTATTTTACCTTTGATATTTTTAACAGTGCTGTGCTTAAAGCTGTTAGGTGTTTTATTTTTGTTTTTTTTATGTTCCGTCACAAGCGTTATGTTTAAGACTCATCATGTATAAAATAATAAATTAAACGTTCATCTACTTGATATTTTTGAATGTAACATCTTGTGTTATGTAAAAAATGTTTTAGTAATAAAACATTCAGTACGGCCTGTTCCAGTATTCTGCAGTTCAGGATTCTCTCTTTCCTCTGCTAATTAAAGTAGATGTGATCGAACTTTGTGCACGGTTGGACCAAAACTTGTTACTGGTTAGTACATATAAGTACATGCAAGGCCCGCATTTCTGTGCTTCATGAGATATGGCAGTCTTTTAGCGTGCGATTTTGCGAAAGGGATGCAGTCTGTGTGTTCAGTTTTGAGATGCTGTCTTATATACAGCTCTATTGTGGTTGTTGTGTTGGTTTATTTGAAAAATGCAGTATGTGTGAAACTGTCAGGGAGAGCTGTGGCAGTTAACTGAAAGTGAGAGCTGGTTGGGGGAAGGCATTGTTGGTGTTTGAGATGATGTGCTTCTCTCCTTTTCGGGGGCCTCTTCAGTGCTCGATTGAACATCTGCTGAATGGTGCAGCTCTTTGAAGGAGAATTCTTGCTGGGTTTTATAAAGAATGTGCACATCCCCTAACCAAGCGGTAAACCAATAAAAATGGCAAGGTACCCCCAAAAAATTGTTTTTTTATATATATATATAATTTTAATTTAATACATTTATTTTAATTTAATAATGTATTTGTTTAGATACTATTATGTATCTTTTTAGGTATCTTGAAGTATCACGATAGATGTAGGCCTATATATTATTGCATATATTATTCTTTTATTGTCCACATTTAGCATTATAGTAATATAGTCTAATGTAAAAAAAAAAATTAAAAAACAGTGTTTCCCACAGACTTACACTCTATGTGTGGCGGCACTTATATGTTTATAATGTAGGGCTGCACAATTAATCGAATGCCTAATCGTGATTACAATTAGGGTTGCCACCGTTACATACAGTGGGGAAAAAAAGTATTTAGTCAGCCACCAATTGTGCAAGTTCTCCCACTTAAAAAGATGAGAGAGGCCTGTAATTTTCATCATATTAATTCTTTAAAAATCCTACAATGTGATTTTCTGGATTTTTTTCTTCTCATTTTGTCTCTCATAGTTGAGGTATACCTATGATGAAAATTACAGGCCTCTCTCATCTTTTTAAGTGGGAGAACTTGCACAATTGGTGGCTGACTAAATACTTTTTTGCCCCACTGTAATCGTTCAACGCAGCAATTAATCGTTCAAAGTCCACTTATTTTATTCTGCATGCTTAAGATGCTTTTTTTCTTTCTACATGTTATCTTAAGGGTTTTTCCATTGTTTTAATTTTAGTCTTAGTATAACATTATAATACCATGCATATTTTTACTTTTTTATTTAAAGAAGAAACCAATCCCATGTGTAGTTGACATTTGAGGTTTAATACTGTAGAAAAGCAATAAAGTTTTTCAGTTAGTGTTTTCAGCTTGTTTATTTTCATTTAAAAAAAATATGGCATGCAGTTGCTTCAAACAAAGGTGTAAACATCATTCAATCGTAATTAATAATCGCAATTACAATTTCAAAGGAATAATCGACAATTATCATTTCTGTCATAATCCTGCAGCCCTAATATAATGTAAATATAAAATAGCAGACGGGCTTATTGAAAGTGCAAATTCATTCTCTGCCAGCAGGAGGCACTTTTGGAGCGGCAGAAATAGCGGTTTCCCTGGTAACTGCTGTAATCAAACGCTACTTTAATCAGGCATTATAGGAAAGATTAAATGAAAATGACATCAAAACTTTTCTGAAGACAATCGGTTCCCTTCAAAAAAAAGATACATTTATATAAAAACACCCATGCCGTGTTTTGAATGTGAAACGTGCAGTGCTCATGTTTATTCAATGAAGTCAAAGCCATTTGGAAAATCTCTTAGTGGCAGTCAGTGTTGATATTGTGGTGGGCCGCCACAAATAAATCAATGTATGGGAAACCCTGAACAAATTAAAATTATATCTTCTAAAGTGACCAACTTTGTCTAGAATGCTGCACAGGACATTTTCTCAAACAAATTTGTGAGGTGCGTCCTGCTATCTCTTCAGGTTTCTTTCTCTGCTAAAGACGTTGTTCCTATGCATGGTAATGGTACTCATTAGATCATGGTGGTTGTAACCGGGGCAGGACTGGTTTGTGGCCGTGGGCATAATTGTGCACGTTCCTGTGGCTTTGCTTGAACAGTTTGTGCCCGGTCGCCACATTTAGCATCATGACGAATCGGTACAATCATCTCATAAGTGCTGGTGCAGTAGGCAGCGGAAAAGTGCTCTAGCAAAAAGAAAACTTGTGCTGATCCAGTTGACCGCGTTTGCCAGAATATGGAATGGCCATTACACATCCACTATGTTTTAAAGCAAGAAAAACTCTTTGTGGCTTTTTCTGTAGGATAAAGTTCTGCGTTGCAAAACAGTCATAAGCGATCATATCTGTCGAAGCCTCTGGGTTAAAAGTGTATTAAAATTGTATAATGTTACCAGCGGTTTATCGTTGGTGTTGGATATGTGAGGAGACATGGAAGTGTTTGTATGCAATACAAACTAAACATCAGTGGCGGGAGAGAACACCGCACATGTAGAGCCTTTTTCCAAGCCCATGTAGTAGAGCCGAAATCCAAATTCAAGTTCATTTTAGTAATTCAATTCCTTTGGATGGATTGAAGATTTTCCTTACAGGTTTTTAGTGGGTAGTTGATGTAAAATGCCCTTTGTTTCAGCAAAATCAAGGGTACAATTTACATGTTTAAGGATTTTTTTTTTATCATTGTCTTGTGACTGGTCACCAGTTAATTGCGATTTGTTTCAAAGATTTAATTTAATGTATTTATTTTGACTTCAACTGCAATGATTATAATTCTGACATATTATAGCCATATATTTACTCATAAGCAAAGTTCTCCCTTACAGAACGGTGATTTACATAAGCTTTGCAAACTGATTTGTTAATGAATTGGACATCACAACATTTTACTCTTCCAAATTATACAATATTATTATGTAGTATAAGGTCTAACCTTAGATGTGTAGTTGATTTTCATTATTCCCAGCAGGTCTGCAGCAGGAGTGTTGACTGATATAATCTTGATTTGCCATCAGTGAACGGGCACTGAACAGCCAAACCCTGCATGCAAGCTAAAACATAAACACTGAAATCATTAAAAGAAATAAAAGGATTTTCACTCCAGGGGTTTGAGATTGTTACAAGCCCTTAAAGCAACAGGACAAAACAAAGAACGTATCTTCATGTAAGATCACAATGAATTTGTGCTGTTTTCAGGGCATGAAGATTGAAAACGGAAATAGCCCATCTGTGTCACAGCATTATTTTTCTGCATAACCCTGAATTAGTAGCCTCAGATATATCTTGTGTGCTGTGATCGTTTGATGTGTGAGGATCAGGCATTTTCACACCCGGCCCTTCTGCTTTTACATTGAGCGTTCATCACTGTAATATCTCACATTGCTATTACAGTAGATGTTTCAAAACATCAGCACAAGTGCCTTTTTGTCTTATGTTTTTCTGTTGAGAAGTGGGTTGTTTGAAAACTTCTTTCTTCTGATGATTTGAGCTGTCTTGAGCTCTTAACCAATAGGCCAACTCAACAACAACACAAAAGTTTCCTCATTGATATAATTGTAATAAAATTCACCTATTTTGGTAGCTTATTTCTTTCATTCCGTCTTACTGTTACTGAAGATTTAATGAATAAAAAATTGATGACTTAACAATGTTTTACTAGAGATATTAAATGGGGGAGGGTGGGGCACACCAAAAGGATGAATTTTGAAGAATAATCAGAGTTTTTTTCCCAAAAAAAAAACACACATCGAAGGACCATTTTTACATACACAACACAAATATTCACAGTAACCAGAGCAGCTTATGACTCTAATGGAAACACTTCTTTCTGCTACACCTTGATGACTGATAGCAGTTAAATTGGTTCTTCAAAAGCAGGTTTAGGCACTTAAATGTTCTTTATTGATCCCTGGAGGAAATGTGATATTCATTTAGTGGTTTGCTAGAATGACATTTAGAAGAAGAACTAGTCAGTAATGGAAATGCTAGATAAATGAGTAGACCCCTAAAATTAGCTGCTGAGGAAACTGTCTTTATAGCACCGTGTGCACTTTCTTTGTTCCACAAAATCCAGGCAGCTGCTTTTCCCTATTTAACCTGGGGTCCCTTTCCTTGCATCCCATGGCATAGCAACAACAGGACCGCCACACATTCAGAAACTACGCATGTTCAGTCTTGCACACGGACTCCCTTTTCCAAAAGTTGCTATGGCAACCAGAATCTGCAGCCCTCCTGATTGGCTTTCGGAATCTGAGCTGGGCTACTTTCTCTGTTTTTTGTTTGTTTAATTTGCTTGCATCGAACTAGAGGCATTTTAAGCTGTTTTTCACGCACCACTGTTGCTAATGTTTACACTTTACCCGTAAAGTCTTACAGCCCTTGCATGTCGTGAATGCATCTTAAATTGTTTCCATTTCCCGGTTGATTGCGTGTTCTCAACTGCACAGCTTGGATAAATTAAGCCTAGTAGTTGGAAACAGAAGGTGATCTTTCTAGAGCATTGTTCACAGGAACACGCACTCGCTAAGTTCCCAATTTTGCTACTCACAGTGGGTTGATGAGCTTGGCATGAGTATAATATTGCGTGAGTTCACGGCACAGTGCATCCACTCTTGCTGGACTGCCTAGTTCTTAGTGTCCCTTGCTTATACTTTGCATGTAACACGTCACACAGCTCGTTACAGAGAGTGGGCAGACTTAAACTTTTCAACGAATAATAATTTTTAATAATAATAATTACACTGAAGAACACACCCAGGCCGAAACTTTAGGATGGGCTCTTTTGACCTGTGAGCAACCAACTGCCGCGATGCATTTTGCGTGGTCAAAACCTAAGAACTAAAGTCCAGTTCCTCTTTAGATACACAAAGATCTTGGAGAAGGTCTCTCAGGGACAAAACATTTGGACTATTCCACTATCATCAATCCTGAACGTCATTCTATCTAGCCGCGTAAAAGGCCAGTGCTATCAGGTCACCCCAAGTTACGAGGAAGCAACTCAATCCCCCCCTACCCTCTCGCGTCTCCATGGAAATGCCCATCCAACACATGTAAATAAACACAAGACTCTTGGAATATACAGTACTACTGTGAAATGGGGTGTGTGTAATGACACTTATTTATTTTATTTATGTTGTGATTCCAGACCACTATAGTGTTACTCACTGAACCAGTCTCAATCTCATGACGGCATAGTGACTTAGCTATTTCACCAAACATATGTGGGAAATGTAGGGATGTCTGTTAAATTCAAAGACCATATTTGTCAACTTTGACCAGAACATTTTGAGCTACGGTAAAATTAGCCCCAGAGCTTTGAATCTGGATTCTAAGAAGCAGCGGGCTGGATAAGGTGTCTGTCTGGGCACAAGGTTACCAAAGTGACACTGTGCTCCAAATTTCTATATGAGGAATCTGTCGTTCACTCTCCTTGCCTCGAGTTCAGCAGTTCTCAGAAAATGAATAACTCTCATTATGCTCGATGTTGCTTTGCCAGTAATGGACCCCAGACGGCTGTTGTCTTTCAAATTCAAGAGAAAGGGGTGTGATATGAGCACTACAACGTTCTTTGCCTATCTCCCAGGCTAGCAAAAAAAAAAAAAGTCCCAGAGCCTTGAGACTAAACAAGACTATTATTTCTAATGGCTTAAAGCCTCGTTTCCTTATGTGTGGTTGTTGTTTTTTTTACCATTTTTGAGCCACTCCTTCTAAGAAACTCTGCAAACTGTAAAGATACTCTTGATACCTCTATAAAAAAGACTCACTAAAGGGAATCCATTCATGATCTGCTGTGTTTGGATCTGCGGCCTCGGATGCTGCTAACAGTCAAGTCTTTTAGAAATCCAAGCCTTTTAAAATGCTGTGCAGCGAATCCAAATAAAGCTCAAGCCAGTCCCACAGCCCTTTCATGCCTGTACCTCAGTAACCCTCCTCCCTTCACCAGCAGCTGAGTATTGCAGTCTGTTTGCTTTAGCCTTCTTGTTCACCTTCACTGCACACTTAAACATATCCTACAGGTCAGCATCAGCCCTGAACCCCCCGCCCCGGCCACACTTAGATGTGCCGTCCAAATGTGCTTCTTACTGCACCACATAAATACATGAAGGCGATTATTGATCTAAGCGCGCAGTGACTGTGGGGTGGGTCATGGTGTAAAGTTCTTGTTTTCCTTGGAGGCTTTGAAATTATGGCGTTTGGTGCTTAATGAAAAGCTAGTAGTTGTTCAAAGGCACCTGGCGGCTTTTTGATGTGAGCGTTCAACTTTCTCTCCTCTAGGCTCGAGCACTCTGTTAGACCTGACGGAGCAGTTCACTCCTCCAGAGATAGCTCCGCCTGTGCTGCTCAAGCTCCTCGAGGCCATCGAGAGGAAAGGTGAATAGAAGCCATCATACATATTTCTTTGTCGTGTGTACGCCGTAATTATTGCATTTTCTACATGTGTTAACTTGCATTTAAAAACTCTACAGGTCTAGACAACCCTACGCTCTACAGAAACTTCACTGCTGGTGGAGGGCTGGATGTCAGACAATGCTTTGATAGTGGTGAGTGACACATTCTATTAGCTGTTGTTCCTGTCAGCTGTTGTAAACTGGTGCGATGTGACAAATGCTTTACAGTCCATGCTGAGCGCAAAACTGCAGCAAAATCACAGCCTTTAACCGGCACAGCTTGATATCACTATTGCTTCTTTTTCAAAAACTGCAATCTGAAGTAATACAATTGACAGCTCATCTCGCACAATTTGTGCTACAGACATGTGGCTCCTTAAGAAGAGGTGTTCTGTCAGTTGTATTTTTAGTCAGATTTACAATTTTCACCAGCAAATGATAAAATGCGGTAAAATTCTTACACTGAAGGGGCTCTGAACCTCTCTGGAGACCAGATTGTCACTTAAGCCGCTTTTCCACCGAAATTAGTCCCAGGAACTTTTTTCCCCCAGAACTGTTGCTGTCTGCGTTTTCAGTGCAGTCTAAAGTACCGTGACGAATAGGCAAATAGTCTTGAGACGTAGGTCTGCGCGCATTTCTCAATACAAAGTACGCCAATTTCGGACTTGCATCCTCGGTAGTTCGGACTTTGCGAGTTCGACTCGGGAGTGGGAACTCCCGCGGACGGGACGACGTTAATTCTGCAAACAGCAGCGTACTTGATAACTGTATATTTACAATAAGACAAAATATGATATCAAACACCACTGTGAACACATTGAATAAAGACCAAAAATTACCTGTTAGATGTATCCAAAACAAATTATATTTTATGTTTAACCACTAAAGAGACAGAGCCAGCGGCAAATGTCCGAAGGACTAGCCGAGTCGAGACTGCTCTCGTCGGGAAACATGAGCACGGAGCCGTCCGGTGATCGCGTGGAGCTGATCATCTCCGAAATCAGCGAAACACATTTTTAAATAAGAGCTGTCTTTAGAAATAAACAGCAGATTTGAGTTTTAAACAACTACACTCTCGCCTGAAACACTTTTAAAACTACATTTCATGACACAATAACGGTAATATTTTGAAAATTATCCGAATAAATGGCGGTTGAAATCACAATGCTGCGTGAACTCAACCAATCAGCATGTTTAGCACCCAAGTCCCGCCCCCGAAAGTTCCGGACCTTTGGAAAAAGTACTACCTCGCAAGCAGAGACTTTCTGAGGGGCAATTTTTTACCCTGAACTTTATTTAGATCCTGGTTCCTGTGGTGGAAACGCATTGAGTACCAGCCCAAAGTCCCTAGTTCCTGGGTTAAGTTCATGTGGTGGAATGGGGCTTTAGTCTTGGCAATGGATTTTGACCCAGGACGCCCTAGCAACCATATAATGTAGCAGCTTCTACCAGCTACTCAGAATCCTTTTAGAAACCACATTTCAACATCCTGGCAACCACCCAGAACAAGCTAGAATTGTTGCACTGGGCACCACTCATATTTTCAGCATACTACAAATAGAAATAGAAATGTCTTGTCGGTTATCGTAGCTAAAGCTGGTTAAGACAAAAATCAATCGATCAAAAAGATGTATTGCTCTTCCTGGCTCACTGATGTCTGTGTTCTTTAAATCAGACCCTGCCTCGGTGGAGCTTGATCAGATGGACCTACAGATGTTGTGTGATGGTCTGAGGAGGTATCTTGAAGATCTACCTCAGCCAGTCGTTCCCTCTGTGGTCTACAGTGAGATGATACGCATCGCTCAAGGTGGGTTTCCATAGGATTACTGCATATCAGCATTAGATCAACAGCCCTACAACTCTCAGAGGATTTTTATGATGTAATAATAATCCATATTAATACAGCCATGTGAATCATTGGATTTACAGTGGGATGAGTTGCCAATTCTCAGCTTGCCCCTAAAGTAATAATTAAACTGCCATGAAATGCTGTGGCTTAAGTCATTTTTAAACTGGTTCATTTCAATGTTTTAGCTATGTAAGTACAGCTCTTATGTTACAGGATCGGTTTTTGGTAACACAGAAATCACCAAAAAATATCACAGAAACAATCTTCTTTAGCTCAAATCAGGCTAAAATATTTATATTTTAAAGGATTTTAATCAGGCTTGTCCTGCTAATGCACAATTTCGAGTAAGGGCTTTCAGTTATTTCAGATGAAATGTATAGGACTTCTTTTCAGCTGTCATGTTCAGAGTTATATCTCCTGTTAATTTTTCATGAGTGGTCTGGTTCATTATATGTCCAATCTCTGATGTGACGCAGAACTCCTGTGGTCCTTCAAATTAAACTTAAAGGCCTTAAAACCAAAGGATACATGGAATAATCAGACCATTTTTGTTGATCTCATTTCATTATTAGAGCCACAGGGTGGTGCTATTGTTCTGATGTGTGTTAGCCAGATGGTGAGCCTCCTACAATGGTAATAAAGTAATACAAGGAGTCCTCATAAAAGAAGAAAGTTTTGCACAGTCCCATGAAATTCTAAAAGCAGAAGTGCAGACTCCTCTAACAAGATCGTGTGGTTGTATCATCACAGCGCATGCTTTTATTAGTACACATTCCAACACTTGTGTCTACAAACACCAGCCGATTCTCCAGCAAAAAGTATTCCAGGTGTTGTATTGGTGGTTGGCTTAAGGGTGTTAACTTTATCTGCCCTCGCTGTGTGACTGAACGTTCTGTCCTTGTGCTGAACAAACTGTAGCCGGTGTAAACTAGCATGTATCCAGTTTTAGAGAGAACCTTTTTTTTCGCTTTGCATTACTCTTTTGGGTAGTGTCAGTCACGTGGCTGGAAACAGGATATCTGTGGTTAATAGACCTAAAGCAAACCTGAAACTTATCTGCGACATCAGCACTGGCAACCAATCACTTCTCAGTGTACATTACTCACTCTGTCATTGTCTCACTTACAATCTTGTGTGGTTAGTTGCACGCTGAGCGCAATTTTCCACACAACTGCATGTTCACTTTTTTTTTGCATATGTCCTCGCTGATTATTGGTATGTTTAGCTCACTATAAAGTGTATGAATGTGGGTGTGAGAAAAGCCTTTTTTCAAATGCTCTTCTATCTCTCGTTGTCTCACTTACAATCTTGTGTGGTTAGTTGCACGCTGAGCGCAATTTTCCACACAACTGCATGTTCACTTTTTTTTTTGCATATGTCCTCGCTGATTATTGGTATGTTTAGCTCACTATAAAGTGTATGAATGTGGGTGTGAGAAAAGCCTTTTTTCAAATGCTCTTCTATCTCTCTGTCTCTTCAGAAGTGCAGGGTACAGACGAATGTGCACATCACCTGCGGCTGGTTGCCAGCTCCTCTGCACTTCCTCCGCAGTACTGGCTAACCCTGCAGAGCTTGCTGCGCCACTTCTCCCGTGTATGCCAGGCCTCAGCGGCCAACCTGCTTAGTGCTCGTGCCCTCGCTGAGATCTTCAGCCCGACACTCTTCAGACAACAGCCCACCAGGTACATCCTCACACATATGCTAATGAATCACATTGTTGTCAGCTAGCTTGTTAGCAAAAAAACCTGATGTTTCATTTCCCTTCCCAGCTGTGAGCCCAGCCCAGAGGCACACATTAGGATAATTGAAGTCCTGGTGACCAGCGAATGGAGTGACATTCAGGCGGCACCAGGTAAATATACTATTATGTTGATTACAAACCACTCTAAGGCAATGGTTCTCAACCAATAAGTCATTTAGCTAAATTAACAATCCTAATTAAAATGGTAAAAAAAATATGTGAAACTTTAAACTTGGCATCGTATTTAAATAGAGAAAGGCAGCCTTGAGTTTGAGAAACACTGCTCTAAGGGTTTGCATACAGTGTATACATGCTACTTTTATTCTTTTAGTTAGGACAAAAGACAACGGTGGGGGAAAAGGATAGTGATAGCGAGCTGGATTCAAACCAATATTGTCCAAACATTGAGCCAAGTACTGAGTACCTTGGCTCAATGTCTCACACATGCACCTTTATATAATGTATCCAAGTAGATGGAGGGCTGGCAACATTGGGAAGAAGATTAGGCAGGTAACTGAGAAATTGCATGTAATGGACCGGCACCTGGGTTTGCTGCATGAGCCACCTTGACCTTTATAGTGAGTGCTAGTCACTAGTAGTCCACCGATCAGACTGATGCACACTTGTGCATCAGATCAAAAAGCAAGCACTGCTGTACAGAAAAGAGATATTAAAAAGGGAGATGTCCAGTCCAATGTGTTTTTATGCAGCAAAAGGAAGACAGCATTGATGATCTTTATTCTTATAATAAGTAGCTGTGCCCTTTGTGTGTAGTCTTGGCTGCAGTATAGCACTTTGATATGAATGTTTAATGTCTGGGAGTGCTCTGTCGAAAAATCTGCATTCCACTCCCTTGCTTTTGTGGGTCAGGTTCATTTAGAGATGGGACAGACCACAGAGACGCTTCTGCAGTGTGTATGCTGCCCTGAGCACAGACCAGTTGTCTAGTTGGGCTTTTATAGCACTAGTAAAGTCTCTCTCCCTGTCTTTATCCGTCTAGCTCTCTCAGGCTGCCATGGGCCCCAAGTTGGAGCTGTGTGACTGTTTAAATGTTTTATTACCTGTTAGGGCCTATTTATACCTTGCCCTGGCATGGAGCGAGCTCAGCTGTCCGTAATTTGCACCTGCAGGAGGCTGGGTTGGGTTGACTCAAAAGCATACTTGCCTCATTGCAGCTCAATTTCTTCCTGTACCTCCTTTACAAGCTTTTACACAAACACGAATCACACAAGTGCCACCTTTAACTAGAACTTGTTGCCTTACCGACCTGCCCATACACGATTCCTGCGCATGTGGTGATGGGTAGCTGTGGCTGTGTGTTTTAATTTGAGTGCGTGTGTGCGCACGTTCCTAGTTACTGGGTGGCTATTTTAAGCTTGTGGTAAAAGGCCCACTTGGATTGGGTTGGATTGAAGTGCGGTCTGCTCCACAGAGCTCTCTTGTTCGCTTGCAACGGCGGCTGTTCTGTCTTGCATGCATTCTCACACACTTGCAAATGTTCACTTCCGAGGACTTTACTCCACCCCCCCGGCCCCCTCCTGCCTGTGCCTCATTCCCCTCCCAAAACATAAGGGTGCACAGCTCAGCAAATATTCGAACCTGAGCAAGTTAATCATGAGACTGAACCCTTGGAGCCAGACAGAGTGAATGAGCCGAGAGAGAGAGTTGGTTAGCAGCAGTGCAACCCCAGCAATCATTAACCCAGCCGTCCTGGAGCGGGCGTCATTCTCCACCCCTCTTAGATCTGCTTTAGTTCTTCGGGCTCTACGGTTTCAATCTGTCGCACTCAGCTTCTCTTTATCAACTTGGATTTTGCTGGGTTTCTTCAGACTGCCACAGTGACTTCTAGACTCCTGCACCTGTCAAGTGGGAATATTTTTCAAAAGGACTGTCTCTTGGATTTACCAAGAACATGATAAAAAGAACACAGGAAATGCTTTCCGGACAGACTTGCTGAACAAATGGCTGCTTGACTTCTGCTGAACATGCACAACTTGCAATGTAAGTGTGTGGTTTTGGTGTCTCAGGAAGCTTGGTGTAATGACTAGTTACTTTTCTCAAAATCAGTTAGGCAAACAAAAATGCATAAAAGTAAAGAAGCATGTCATTGCTTTGGGGAGTTAACCGGTTTTTCAGAGGGCATGATACTGCCTCTTCTCAGATGTCCTATTTTGTGTCCTGTTCTGGCTCTTTCACTAAAGCTCTGACTTGTATATCCTTGCTTCTCCACTGTGCGATTGGCTATTGCCTGTGTGCATCGAGACTAGCACAAGTGCAACCTGCTACGAAAAGTGGGTTAACTTGTTTGACTGACACTGGCATGTCTGAACAAGCGAGGTGAATGTGTTGTATTATTCATCGGCTTCAAAAAAACTTAGGGTATTGAATATCTTTAAAACGCAAGAAGTCAACTTAAATTTAAAACAGAAAGTTTATTATATATATATATGCTGCTTTATCGGTTGATGTGCCTTGAAGCGTTCTGTTACACTTGTCCACCTGCGGGACTGTTAAGCACACCAGCTGAAGGGCCTTTCTGACCTGTTCTTAGAGTGCTGAGCATGACAATAGTCCACGTTCCTCGGGCCGTTTTTAACCTTACTTAGAACTGCGGCTATTTCAGTTACCCTCTCAAGCTCAAATAGCTGATCTCTCCCCTCCTACAGTCCTCCGTGAGTCGCATTTGGGGATTATAAGAAGTATTTGCAAGCCGTGCCTGCCTCCTGACCCGGCCTTGTCTTTGACGTAGGGACTGCCTACGTGCAGCTGCAGCAACGATCAGTGCTCTGCCTACCAGCAGAGGGGCCATACTGATCACTTCTGCTCAGAGGCGGGGCTTTGCAAAGCTGCATCACAGATACAGGAAGGGAGAGGGTGACAGAGAAAGACAGTGAGGCTTCAGTTCCTTTCCTCATTCGAAAGATGCTGTGCTGCAGTGCACCTTGTCTGTGATTTACCTCCCTGCGTTTGACAGCATTGAAACAGCTTAGACAACACGTTTGTTCCACACGGATAAAAGACCGGATCACATACTTCGGAGCAGATACATCTTACTTTTGATACATTTTGCATTGTGACTTTTGAATGGACAAAGCGCTGTTTCAGTGACATCACTGCACTCAGGCTTGGAAGAAATAGAAGCAGGTGATGAGGCAGGAGTGGCCAGCAACAGTCCTGATGCACCATTGGCTGGGGTAAGTGATGTAATGGCTTTCACTGACCCTACTCTCCAAGGCTTTTCGAAAATTGATCTCAAAGCGATGAGCAAGAAGAACCTGGATTTATTATATCCATTCAGAGGAGGTTTGCCAAGAAAACTGTTTGCGAGTCCTTCCGGATATGCAACGCACCATTAAGCATGGCAAATTTAGAGAGCCTGAGACTTGACACTGGAACAGGAGCTGGATCAGACCTGCTGTTTTACATAGAAATAGATGCACCAGGTAACTGTTGAAGTTGGTGCATTTCAAACGTGTCATTTTTCAGGCTTAATTTGAGGCGTGAGTGGTCTGTCCGTGGTGTTGGATGCAAGCGTTTGTTTCAAAACAGGTTTAACATTTGCTATTGACTTGTTCTTATGGTGACAGATACATTTATCTTGCGTAGATTATTGTGAGTGTCTCTCCATAGAGGATGCATCTGCTTTAGGTATCACAGAGCATTGGATGATTTGTTGGTTAGATTCTTGTAGGTTTATCTAGTTTAATATCTTTGTGTGCATGCTTCATACTTTGCACTAGGCAGAAAATGCTTAGTGACGATAGCGACTGAAGCGAACAAAGGAGAGACAGTGAGTGTGCATGAGGTGGTGGTGGGAGTGGGGGGGGGGTGGAGG
>NW_015505391.1:774602-805203 GCF_001515645.1 Sinocyclocheilus grahami | reverse complement strand
TGTGTGTGTGTGTGTGTGTGTGTGTGTGAGTGAGTATGTGTATGTATGTGAGTGTGTGTGTGAGAGTATATGTGTGTGTGTGAGAGTATATGTGTGTGTGTGTGTGAGTATGTGAGTATGTGTATGTATGTGAGTGTGTGTGTGTGTGTGTGTGTGTGTGTGTGTGTGTGTGTGTGTGTGTGTGTGTGGAAAAAGGGAGGGGGGGGTGTGTGGGGGGGGGGGGGGGTGGGGGGGGGGGGGGGGGGGTTGGAAGATAAAAATAGCCCACCGCTTCAGCTCTGCCTCATGCTCCACGGAGACTGCACTGCCCCCGCTGCTTCTCGTCGCTCGGCCCAGCAGCCAATCAGATGCAACCTCTGCCTCTATCCAGCAAAGCAACATGTTCTCAATGGTTAGGGATTCTGGCATTAATGTGCATATTGCAATGCTTTGAAAAGCCCATCAGCGGGTCTCTGCACGCTGTCAGATGTCATTGCTTCTAGATACAGTGCTAATTCTGTTCTGAAGCACTTGTTGTCAAGCGATGCTTCAAATATCTGATATCATCAAATCCAAATTAAAGCTCCTTGACTTTCTCCATGACTTAAATGTGTGATTGTGCATCTCAGGAACAACTTATGTGGTATAATGCTGGCCAGATCAGGAAATGGTGAGGAATTTATGAGGGTTTTTTGGAAGGGTCAATGAATTGCATTCTCACTGAGTAAAGAATCCGACTCCCCACTGAGTGCTCGAGAGGCATGAGCTCAGCTGCATTTAATGAAATGGAAAAACGCTGGGAAAAAAAATGCAACGCTGGAAGGGGAGGAGGCAAGAATTCTAGAAAACTGCAGTAACCATTGCATGCTTTGAAAACAGAACTGTCACAGTTGGAAGGAAACATACATCGCTAACTTGACAGGAAATCACCAAAGGGTGTTTTAGGGGTTTTCATTTCTCCTCATCAGATTAAAGCATCCTTTAGTTATACTGTTGTTTCATATAGACACATAGGTTTGAGCATGCATGTGTAAATGACCTTCAGTGCTGGTTCATCAGCAGTTCTGGTTTCAACCAGTTTCTCTCTTTCTCTTTACAGCACTACCTCCCAAGCCACCCAAACCAACGTCTGTCACTAACAACGGTATGAACAACAACATGGTTCTGCAAGATGCTGAATGGTACTGGGGGGATATCTCCAGGCAAGTACTCATCAAACCTAATGTTTGTTCAGATAAGCGTGCATTTAAAAAAAGAAAAATTCTTATTAATGTTGCTTCGTGTAAAAGTTTGACTCCCTTTCTGTTGCAGGGAGGAGGTCAACGAAAAGCTTAGGGACACTGCAGATGGTACATTTTTGGTCCGAGATGCCTCCACTAAAATGCATGGGGATTACACACTGACACTGAGGTACGTTCTCCTTTGTAAAACCCATATGTGTCTGCATTTCCTTTTATTTATGGTGCTTGCCTTGACTCTGGATTGATCCAAAGGATCGGTCTAAATACTACTTTTCTTTGGCCATATAGGAAAGGAGGTAACAACAAGCTGATCAAAATCTTCCATCGTGATGGAAAATACGGCTTTTCCGACCCCCTGACCTTCAACTCTGTGGTTGAGTTGATCGACCACTATCGGCACGAGTCTCTCGCCCAGTACAACCCCAAACTAGATGTGAAACTACTGTATCCTGTGTCCAAGCACCAACAGGTAATCATCCTCTAATTTCACTGGAATATAGAGTGTCCTGAAGAACTTCACTCTGGATCATCACGTTTCAGTCGGAAACATTTGATTGGTTATATGTTTTTTTATGCGTTTACAGGATCAGGTGGTAAAGGAGGACAACGTTGAAGCTGTTGGGAAGAAGTTGCACGAATACCACCAGCAGTTCCAAGAAAAGAACCGAGAGTACGACCGACTCTATGAGGAATACACTAGAACATCACAGGTATGCTCTAAAATGCATTTAGAGTAGATGATTGTCTATATGTAATTCAGTGAAACAATCACACAGAGCTCGAGAAAAGCTCCTCCGGGGAAAGCTTACGTTCTGACATGCTTTTGTCTGCTCACTAGGAAATACAAATGAAAAGGACTGCCATTGAAGCTTTTAATGAGACCATAAAGATCTTTGAAGAGCAGTGCCAGACGCAAGAACGGTACAGCAAAGAATATATTGAGAAGTTTAGAAGAGAAGGCAATGAGAAGGAAATCCAAAGGTGAGTCTTGAAGCTGAGAACATCCAAAGTAGTCGTTTGGGGAACATTTCAGAAGTGTAATGCAATGTTTCAACACAGGATTATGGTCAACTATGAGAAGTTAAAATCCCGCATCAGTGAAATTGTGGACAGCAAACGGCGTCTCGAAGAAGATCTGAAGAAGCAGGCGGCAGACTACAGAGAGATTGACAAGCGGATGAACAGCATTAAGCCTGACCTCATCCAGCTCAGAAAGACCAGGGATCAGTACCTCATGTAAGTAGCTCATACTCCATAGGTTCTGCACACCAAATTCTTGCATTCGGAAATGGAGCACAATGTAATGTAACAAATGATTCATTTTTTTGTTGCTGCGCAGGTGGTTGACACAGAAAGGGGTCCGACAGAAGAAACTCAACGAATGGTTGGGAATCAAAAGCGACAACCAGGACGAGTGAGTATTCTACTTATCACATTACAGCCACTTGATATTTAAAAGTTGTACTGGTTACTAAATCAAACTCTCCACTTCTGCGCTAGTCAATACTCAATGGTGGATGACGATGAGGATTTGCCACACCATGACGAACGTTCCTGGAAGCTCGGTGACATTGTCCGCACCCGGGCAGAGGCCCTTCTGCGGGGCAAGAGAGACGGAACATTCCTGGTCAGGGACAGCAGCAAAGCTGGATGTTATGCGTGCAGTGTTGTGTACGTATCACTTTTTTTGTGCTTTTAGGGCATCGTTAATTTTTGGAGAGTTGTTAGTTGTCCTTACCGACATCTCTGTGCAACTCATTGACTACTAGACCAGACTTTGAGGGTGCATGTTGAAATAGGAAATTGCAAAAGGCACTGATGACTAAAACCATCTCTTTGTCTTCTTGCAGTCTGGATGGTGAGGTCAAGCACTGCGTCATCAACAAGACACCCACAGGATATGGCTTCGCTGAGCCCTACAACCTTTACAGCTCTCTGAAAGAACTGGTCTTGCACTACCAGCATACATCCCTGGTTCAGCACAATGACTCTTTGAATGTCACGTTAGCATACCCAGTCTACGCACACCAGAGGCAGTGAGGACTCGTGAACACACCCTTGGGACTAGTTACAAACACGGGAATTGAGAAAGGGCCTCCCCTCGAATGGAGACGCCTCCAGTTAGGCTGCTACCGAGAGCTGCTTTTTGCCTTGAAACGACCATGTCGGAAAGACAAGAAAGCAAAACCCAACACGAACATTTCAGCCACTGAGACGTTTGCCAGTCTGAATGTAGTTTTCTTTATTGGGTGGAAACTGCACTCTCCCAAAATGGAGGAATTCGGGGGCCTTTTCCAAATGGTGCTCGTTCATTTCAAAGCTTTACACGCTGCTGGAATGTGGAACATTGATTAGACCTCTAGAGTGCATCTTTTTTTTTACCTCTTCTAACCCATGACCTGCTCAGTTCAGGTCCCCACTTGGGTGTATGTATGTGAGTGTGTACGAGAGAATGTAATGTGACCAAAACTCAGTATCTGAAAGCTATCGGGATGTTCACGAGCTAGTAAGCTATCGGGTACTTTCACGAACAGACCATGGAGTCAGTTGATCAAATGTAGCAAGATGGCACTTTCAAAACAGTATCTATTAGTTTTCCTGTACGAGACTCCTACACGAACGTTGAAATGACACGTCTCGCCTGAAAGGAGCAGCGCAACGAGAAACGAGCGAGATGCTTGGCATTTCTTTTGTGAGCATTATAGTGACAGACTCTAAATAAATTTCTGCTTCATGAACTGGCAAGAAAGGAACTGAAACGGACTTCATGCTGTACATACAGAAAGCTATGTGACAAAACCATATTGTACCAAAAAACGCAGTTCCTTCTCAGTTTTATTCTAATATGCTATGCAAATTCTGTATTTTCCATCTTCTCTGCAAAGTTGTGAGTTCTATTTTACATGTTGCTACCCATAATAGAAACTTGTTTTTATTGCTTAAAAGTCTTTTTTTATGTATCTAAGAGGATATTTTAAGTGTCAAAACGCCAAGAAAGGTGGCTTCAGTTTTACAGAAGAAGTGAGGAAAAGTACTTTTATTACATATTTCTTTATCAGCCGCTGGTAAAATTAAAGAGAGAGTATTTTATTAGTCTTTTTCACTTGGAGCTGATTTTCTCTTGGGCAGAGCCTGGAGGACATTAGTGCTGCTTCTGTCTACAGTAATGGTGATATATATCTGAATATTTTCACTAGAGCAAACATTAATGGAAAAAAAAAACATGACGTTTGAAATAACTGCAATTGAATTATTAATCTCATTTAAGACATTACTGCAGGTTCCCAAACCAATATAGAGGTTTATTTTATGATATCTGTCCCATAATCAAGAGCGTATTGATTTGATCCTCTGGAATGATGGAAAAAAGCATTTCTTTCGGTGACTTAACTCCATCTCGTTCCTTGTCAACATAGTATTTTTTTCTGCATCAGAAAATCCTTAATAGCGTTTGCATAGATGAATCAACTCGGTTTGACTAGTACCCAATGTTCTAGTTTGCGCCACATTATCTAAAACAAAATTTTATTACTCGATAGCAACAAAGTTAGGGGAACCTACCAGCTTGACATTCACAGCTAGCTACAGTATTTGTGATTTTATCATCAGTAAATCAGTATTGCTTTTGCCTTCCCCCCTCGTCTACATTGCAGTTACACTTGGCAAATGCATTTGATGTTTTGCATAAATAAACATCAATATGACACCAGTAATAATGTAATTTTTCATGTCACTTTTGCTGGTCAACTTTTTTTGTTCCTATATTTTGAATTTGTTTGACTCCTTGTTTTAACTAGGCCTGATTGCCTTAAAATAAGTCAGGTTTTTTGTTTTTAATGCAGACAGTACTGTTGAATTTCACCATTTTGAGTTTCTTGAATATTTGAACGTCTTTAATGTAAGCTTGTCGAGAGGAATGGCAATTCTTGCGTTTTTCTGCAATTCTAGAGTCTATACGCACAATTGTCCTACACTATTATGATTTGCCCAATGAGTTCGCATATAGTTCTCAAATGATAAGAAGGGCTCTGTCCGAGTCCCCTTTTTGCTGAGTAAACTAGAATGTGGTTTTAAATATTTGAACTTCACAGGCCAATTATTTTAGAAATTTTACTGCTTGTGATTTTGAAAGTCTGAGAATCCGGAATCTTAAGTTCACACAATGTAATTTTTTGTTGTTGTTGTTGTTTTATTGTGCATCTGCAAATGTCACTCTAAACCTACACTCTCAATGAAGAAAACTTTCATGGTAACTTATCTGGGGCTTTTTTTTTCTTTTTGTCTCCCTTTCTTTGTTGTACTCTTCTTTTCATCTCTCGCTGAAAGGCCACAGACTTCCGTGTTTCACATTATCATGGTAGTCCTCTTTCTGCAGCCCCTGTTCTCAGAATTTCTTGCATTTTGTGAATCCATTTTTTTTCTTTTTGAAATTGTATAGCATCGGTTTACACACATTGTTACCAGAATGCTGAAATTGAGATTAACCAGTGTGTTCCAGTTCTAAAAAATGCTTCAGATCTGTATTGGCCTTTTTTTTTATATATAAAGATAAATAAAATGATGTTTTAGAGACTAAAAGTCTTTAGTCTTGATCATTTCTGATCTGTTCTATAGATGAATAATAATATAGAAGTTGACTGTTGAACTCAGTGTACTGTTTCAGAGACTTGAGTAGAATCCGGAATCTTAAGTTCACACAATGTAATTTTTTGTTGTTGTTGTTGTTTTATTGTGCATCTGCAAATGTCACTCTAAACCTACACTCTCAATGAAGAAAACTTTCATGGTAACTTATCTGGGGCTTTTTTTTTCTTTTTGTCTCCCTTTCTTTGTTGTACTCTTCTTTTCATCTCTCGCTGAAAGGCCACAGACTTCCGTGTTTCACATTATCATGGTAGTCCTCTTTCTGCAGCCCCTGTTCTCAGAATTTCTTGCATTTTGTGAATCCATTTTTTTTCTTTTTGAAATTGTATAGCATCGGTTTACACACATTGTTACCAGAATGCTGAAATTGAGATTAACCAGTGTGTTCCAGTTCTAAAAAATGCTTCAGATCTGTATTGGCCTTTTTTTTATATATAAAGATAAATAAAATGATGTTTTAGAGACTAAAAGTCTTTAGTCTTGATCATTTCTGATCTGTTCTATAGATGAATAATAATATAGAAGTTGACTGTTGAACTCAGTGTACTGTTTCAGAGACTTGAGGTTATGCAAATGTGGCGTGGTATGATGTCATTGATGTCATCAGTCACTAAACGGGCTGAAGGTTACAGAACTTCATGTTCTCGTATTGAGAAAAGCAACAGGTTTGCTCGATTAGTTAGTTGCTTTTACTTTGCTTTTTTTTTGTAAGTTCTTTCCTGGCTAACAACTTGTAAAGATATTTAGACAAGGGCCTAACTAGTTTGACTTCAAGACCTAAAATTCCAGTGGTGGCAATCCAATACAGTACCAACATTGTTTGGAAACTCTGAAATGTATTGACATTACTCTTTTTGAAATTGTATAGCATCGGTTTACACACATTGTTACCAGAATGCTGAAATTGAGATTAACCAGTGTGTTCCAGTTCTAAAAAATGCTTCAGATCTGTATTGGCCTTTTTTTTTATATATAAAGATAAATAAAATGATGTTTTAGAGACTAAAAGTCTTTAGTCTTGATCATTTCTGATCTGTTCTATAGATGAATAATAATATAGAAGTTGACTGTTGAACTCAGTGTACTGTTTCAGAGACTTGAGTTTATGCAAATGTGGCGTGGTATGATGTCATTGATGTCATCAGTCACTAAACGGGCTGAAGGTTACAGAACTTCATGTTCTCGTATTGAGAAAAGCAACAGGTTTGCTCGATTAGTTAGTTGCTTTTACTTTGCTTTCCTGGCTAACAACTTGTAAAGATATTTAGACAAGGGCCTAACTAGTTTGACTTCAAGACCTAAAATTCCAGTGGTGGCAATCCAATACAGTACCAACATTGTTTGGAAACTCTGAAATGTATTGACATTACATGACCTGCATAGGCCCAATAATATGCAAAATTATTGTCATAAGTTGAATAGCTTCAAATATGTGAACTTGTTCCAAGAGATTGATTTGAAACAGTCTCAGCAACTTCGGCAATAGAAGATAAAGATATCATTAACCTAATAAGTGAATATATATTTTGCTACTCTAACTATACACTATTATATGCATTGTGGTATGATATGCTATAATGCATCTGAACTACTTACTAATACTAACTAATCTACACTACTGTTTTTATTTTTTTGTTTTTTAATCAGGTAGGGTGCATTAAATTGATCAAAGTTAGGTGTCTATAACGATGTACTTAAAATATTTGTACATACAGTACATATTGTTACATTGTACTTACATGTATACAATAAGTACTTTGTATCAAATGCATAATTTTATAATGCAAGTAGTTAAAGATGCCTATAATAAAGTGCTAAAATAATTTTCAGTGGGTGCCCGTTTAAATGTAATTACATTTTAAGATAAGTACATGGTAGTTAAGTACTTAAAGACCCCTAATATGAAAACCTATTATAACCTAATATAAAGTGACACAACAAAATACTATGGAAGTGGTACCTTATAGGTACAAAAGTGTATCTTTTGAATCGCCGGAGTGACGGATTTTGTATCTCTCTCTCTCTCTCTCTCTGAGTGCAGCAAATGTTTGGTTATTTTGTTGTTTCTAAATATCTTCTATTGTGTTCAATAGACAGAAATCCTTATGTTTGGAACAACATAAGGATGAGTAAATGTTGAATGATGGGTGAACTATCGCTTTAATTTTTTTAACTTTGTTTTTACTTTAATTAGTGAGATAGATCGATAGATAGTATTTAGCATGATTTTATTTCTCCTGCTGCCCATGGCACTATCAAAACAAATGTTTTTTTTTACAAATGTAATACAAATTTCTATAAAGATACAATGACTCAAATATCTCATGTATGCATTCTCTTATTTATTTCTTTTGTCTTTGTGTCACCATGTTTGATGTTAGACAAAACCCAACTGTATGCCACATGTGCATAAGGGCAGAAACAGTCTCACATAACTTCTTGCATAACTGAAGTACTCGGAAGTCAGGAGTCAAATTGATGAACTGCCGAAAGAGGGACTGTTTTGAGAAAGAGACTTTATATAGCACACACTGCATTTGTGTCCCCTCTAACAATAGCGTGCACCTTCTGAAACCGGGTATCAGATGTGACACATTAAAACAGCAATGATTTTTGCAACTGTAACCTTTTGAATTGCTTAAGAAAAGAATAACGTTGCTATTGCAAGGCTTGAGAAGTGGCTTTAAAAGTTGTGACCTACTTTCTGTTGTACTATAGGATTTGGTTGACCATGCAGTTCTTTAACACGCCACTCAGTAGCAAGAGAAGTAAGACGGAAACAGTAAACCACAGTCATAAGCAGCGTCAAACGCACTGTTCTCAGGAAAAGGGGAGAGTGTAAAACCGTGTTCTTGCATCGTTAAAACAGGCCACATCTACAGAGTCGTCAGATATAGATGCATACCACGCGTTTGCCACCATGGCATGTAGATTGTGACACAGGTTCAGAATGGCATGCAGAAAAAATCTAGAGTATTGTTTATTTTATTTATAAATTTTTTTTATTTACATTGACTTGTTCAATAGCCTGTACTTTTCATAAATAAAGTCTGGGTCTTTAAGTCTGAGACAACATTGGATTCAAATGTATCAGAAGCATAAGATGTTCTTTGGATCTTTGAACATGATCATCCAGCTACACTTGTTGAGTTTATGCAGCTTGAGTGCTGCTGTCATTAAAGAATTGTACTAAATTAATAAAATACAAAATGGAAGAATTTAAACTAGATGTCTGGACATTTGGAGCTCATTCCACATCTCATTTGCAGGGTTGGTTTGCTGTAATGTATCTTATGTTAAGCTGCTGATCTGTTAGTAAGGCTGAGAGGCTCAGATCTGCATGAGTGCATTGAATGTCAGTGTGTCCAGCCGTAATCTCTCACTGTTAAATATTCATTAGAGACTTTGCACTTCCTGGTAGCTCTCAACCTACTTTCAGAAGGCAGGCTCTTCACTTATAGCTTGAAAAGGCCTGATCAATCCAAAGCATATATAAGCTTCTAACACCAACTCAGATGTTTACTTAAGCAATACACCATCTAGTTTTTTTTAAGCAAGCTTAAAGTCAACAATTTTTTTTGCAATACTTTTTTTCATTTATTACAAAAGATGTCTTTTGTCAAAATGTAGCTCCACCTCTGAAACAAATTTATTTTCCAGCTGATGTCACCAAGGCCTCTTAAAGGGATGGTTTACCCAAAAATGAAAATTCGCTGTTAATTTACTCACCCTTTTCTATAGTAGAACAGTAAAGACATTTTTTTTTTCTGTGATACTTAGTGATTCATAAAGTGCAAGTCAGCTGCTACTAGTTTATTGAGAATTTAAAAAAAAAATCATATCAAGGAACGATATTGAGGTCTTACGAAGCAAAACGATCGGTCTGTGCAAGAAACTTAATATTAAAGCAAATTTTCATTTTTGGGTGAACTTTCCTTTTAAACTTCAACTGATGGGTGTCAGTGATCCACACTCTTTCTTTTGGATGATCTTGTTTCATTTAGGAATACTTCACATTATGGAAATAAAATCAGTTGGGAATGATGTTTCTTGTCAACTTTCAAAGTAAAAAAAAATGCACTGCTACAGTAACTCTTGGTTGTTCTGATTGTATATGGACACTGGAGTGTAGTGATAAAAACTGAACAAGCATTTCTAATTCCTTCTCTATGGCAGCTCAATTTGCAAACAGGCTTGCACAAGGGACTGTGGGAATGACAGAAGAGAGAGTGTCAAAAACAAGAATTCATTAGTAGAGCACAGCTGTGACTTAATTCACAACACAGCACAGCCTGAAGTGCTATACAACATGCACGGATACTAATGTGTGATGTGCTTTAAATATACACAGTCGCGATTGATCAGATATCATAGTTGTTTTAGATGTTACTATACAATGCATTTTAGCTCAGCTGAAATGCTTTATTGGCCAATCAGCATCCAGGATTGGAACTAAGCATTGAATAATTTAGATTGTTATTACTCTTTACGGTCCTGGCCATCATGAGAGAAAACACACAGTATTCTATTGCTGTTCACAGTGGCCGGCCCAAGGGTTTGTGGGGCACTAAAAATATTTTGGGTTTGGAGAATTGAAAGATGAGTATATAATAAACTAAACAGGTCAGTAATGACTATGTGCACATCTCATTCCATACCAGAACTTTAGTACATAGATTAGTTTGGTAGATTAATTGGCCGCATTTTTGCAGATTTTTCACATTTTTATATTGACCGTTTTTGAATTTGTTGCCCAGAACATTCTTGAGAAAACATGACAAGCCTTTGACAACAGAAGGGCTGTTTCTGCCATCCAAACATGCTTGAAACACAGAAAGCATCTCAAATCTGCAAAGCAATCATTTCTGTGACCCGTTTTGTATATTTTCAACAACTTGAGCACTTTTGATGAAGGAATTTGTAAATAATATATCAGCGATGCTTGCATCTGTTTATGCTTTTGCTGTAATTATTATGATTTAAGCTACTTGTTATTTGATGACTGAAAGCTTATCTTTTCACTTATTTTTTGGTGGAACTGTGGTCTATTTGTTAAAGAATGAGGTCCATGCACATCTGCTTGTATATGCAATATGCTGTGTGGTGCCAATCGCATTTTTTAATGGAGAACAAAGAATATTTACTTGGCAGTAACCATACTAAAACAGTTACATTTACATCTCCTTAAAGGGCCCCCAGGCACTTTGGGGCCCCAGGCAACTACACATATCACCTGTAGGACAAGCCAGCCCTGGCTGTTCCACCTGTTGGCCTAGATACATTATCAATCTTCTACATGGCAATAACCCTGCCACGGGTTCACAAGTAATAAGCTTTTGACTTTGTTAAAATACAAATCTGATTAGAATGCTGAGAAATAGCATTTATAACAATATTTCAATTTCAAAAACAATTTGCAGTGTAGAATTCATGCTTGCCTCTAATAAAGGATTGCCAGCTTCTGGAACTATACTTGTCAATTAATTCAAACATAGCAACTAATGTCAAATCAATAGTAGTTTCATTTAATGTGCCAAGATGCATTCGTTTACATATTTTTTTTTTAAATCCTTTTTTCCCTTTATTTTATAATATTGACTGAATGGATTGGGTGCTTTTGACTCGACTGAGGGTCCTGAGGCTCTGATGTGTGGTATGAAGATAAGATAAAGGTTTAAAGTGTACACTTGAAAGAGCTCAGATCATTAGTTTACTCTTATGCAATAAGCTGTTAATGGTTTGCCAGGCATATCTATGAAACTGAAGTATTGCTCCTTCAATGTATCTGTAAGAAGAATTGTGAAAAGGATGCAGCACTAAACTTGTGGGTTTATATATATTTAGGGTTTAATGAGCAAAAACACCTAAAGGAATAGTTAATAGCATACTCACTCTCAAACTAATTCCAAAACAGTATGACTTTGAAACTATTTAGTCCCTGCTGCTCTTTTCCATATAATGAATGAAAGTGACAAAGGTGGCCAAAAATGAATATTTTGCCATATATTCCAAGAGTTCTGAAGGTACCTGTTATCTTTGTGTGAGAAAATAGTGCCAAAGTCATATTGACCATATTTATCATACATCTGTGGAGTTTCTTTGTCATTTTGGATCTCACAGCCCAAGTCCCCATTTACTTTTATTCTAAGTAAAAGTGCATTCATCAACATTTGTCCTTGTATTCTGTGTGAACTAACCCAAAGTCGTCAACACAATATACACATTAATTAATAAATAACATACCATCTGAGCATATACGTTATAGTCATATGGTCTTTCAATAAAAGAAAACTTGACACATCAGGAATATCTTCTTATTCTGATTCTAATTCTAACAGATTGACAGTTCTGTGTAGGTTACGCAGGTTATAAGCTGATGCCAAGCATTGCCAACAGCTCATTTCATAAGCAGTGATTATCATTCCATGGCCTGCTCTATGAGTGTCATTACACCAGTGCAACCCGCCGATGCTGCTTCTAGGAAAAGGATTTAGTTTGATGTTTTCTGCTTGAGCAAGGCACTGATCTTGCTTAGCCTGTGAGGTTACGCACTTCCCAATTTAATACAGGTGCAAAAACTTCCGCACTAGTACCAAGAACCATGAACAGAAAAAGAAACTGCGCAAAAATGATTCTCTTTCCTTTTTCTTTTAGTCATGCCCTTCAGTAACCCTGCTGCTATCTGTCATGGTAATTCCCTTCAAGATCAATGATTCATCTTGTCTTTGGCAATGTGCCCTCGCTGTATGTGATATGATAACAAAAGACACAACCTTCATTTAAAGCAATGCTGTTATGAATACATATTGCATTAATTAATTAATTTTGATACAGCATGCTAAGTGATTTGTGACTGGAGTTAGATTTAATGTGTGGGGCTGAAAAAATACTATAAGAAGCCTTAAGTATTAATCCGATAATACATAGACACACACACACACACATACACATAAATATAGTGCTAGAATCGCTTGTTTACCACAGACCTTATTTCAGACATTAAACCAAAAACCCATTCAAAAAACCCTTTGACTTAGATGATGAAACCAGAAGTGCTAAAATGCAAAATCATTTCCGGGGTTTGGCCTACAAAAAATCGAATGTGTGCCATCACTGCAGCACTCTATATAAATGCTACGTTACTAGCCAACTGTGAGCCATCTATAAGCAGTTTTTATTCTGATTTTTATTATTAAGAAACTATCATTTATTAACTATGTATTGAACTATTTATACATTCAAATGTATTCACTATTGTGTTTTGCATTGTGCCTAAGAAAGGATGTTCCTTTACCTTGTGGTAGAAGCAGTTCAATGAAATACAGAATAGTATATTCTGTATTTAATAGAATATGTCATTGTACAAGTAATGCACTCCTTAGCACTCCTTAATATAATATTTGAAATGTTCTTTCAGTTGTGTTTGGCTTATTGTCTGGAATTGTTGCTGTAACTGAAATCCTATATAATAATTGGTGATTTTTAAGGGGGGGGGGAAACATTATGGCAATATGGTCAAAAAGTCAAATCAGGTCAATAATTTCAGAGCTCAATCTATGTTTATTACATGGGCAAGCAGGCTCAGAAAATGCACATCGAGTTCAAAGCTCTCCAGAGATTATGAGATTAATATCCCTGGAGATGAGGTTGTAGGGCTTCTAATTCACTTAAACAGGAAAAAAATACTCTGAGCACTAGGCTATTGTGCCTAATTGAAAAAGCGCAGCCTATCAGAGATCACTATAAGCTATGAATAATTTAGCAGATGCAGTCACAAGGACATCTGCACCATCTGAATGCGGAGTGTTCAAGGACATAAGTCTTGATTTCCTTTCTTTTATTTTCTGAATTTTAGCGTAGCTCCTTTCACATTTTCAATAAATAAATAAATTAATTAAATTGAATAAACAAATAGATAATAAATCATAAAAAAGCACCAAAAAAGATAAGTGAATAGAAAAGGCTGCCGGTCAAACTTGTGTCCTAAGCACCACACTTTTACAGTCATCGCCTATCAGCTTATTTTTAGTTGCATCCTTCTCCACATCAAACATCTAAAGCACTTCGGCAGGCAGAACACTCCGTTCTTAAAGATTTCCATTGATTGCCAAGCACACCTAAAACAGCAAATCTTTTCATCAGATAGGATGTCAAATCTATGTTTAGCAGAAGACTATCATTCCGAAATGGAGATGATGGAGATGTGAGAATATGAGATGTCACTCCAGCAGACTTTTGAGGGCCTTAGCACTAAGAGTTCTGGGGGATTTACTGAGCTCTAATCCATTTTTTATCCATTGGAAGTCCCAAAATAAACTCACTATGCAATGAGTTTTAATCCAAGTACCCCACTACCCAGATTGGCAAAATGGATAATGTCATGGCACTTATGTCAGATTAGAGCTGAAAAGAGCTGAAATTCACAGCTTTTGGGTAAACATTCAGCAGGGTTTACTGTGACATAATGTTTTTAAACATGATTAAACATCACTGATGCTCACCAAGGAATTGTCAAGGTGTTGTTGGCGGTTTCTAGTTGGTTGTGGAATAGTGCTTGCCATGATGTTGCTGGAAGAGCCCAACTCCAAATCTCTTGACTTGACATTCTGGGTCCTTCCTTTAATGTATATCTATCGATGCATCTGAAACGGAATACTTTCATATTATATAGCTGGTGAAAAACAGTATGCAAAAAGGATAGTATGTCCGTATTCGGAGTATTGGGGGGGGGAGTAGAAAAGTAAAAGTTCCTGGTTTACCTATAACTTCCAACGAGATTCTGGAGGGTGCATTGGATGGACACTTTCCTATCCCAAGAGGTGAATTTAATGTATACTTACTACCCATATTCATACTCTATAGAACTTTACTAAAAGCCTCATCCATTGCACCTGTCTATAAACACAAAGTCTGTAAAATGTATGTTTTGATCTTTACATTGTAATGAACTGAAAATCTTTAGTCTTTATTAGAATTCGTGTTCTGTGGCACCAAAAAAATGCATATGCCTGAAACCACAAGCCTTGGTATTGAAAGCAGGGATGACAAAATATTAACTGCAAAAAATAAAAATCAAACTCTATGTGTTCTAGCTGCGCTTGGACAACATGAATGACTTTAAATGTCATGATGTTATTTACCTTCATCTGGATGTTCTTAATCTTGTGAACACACCTCTCAATAAATCCTATTAACATGTGGTGTTTAAATTGCTTCACTTGTTGGTGTGAGAAACAATAGAAGTGGAATCCATATATTTGACGAGAGCAATTAACTAAATATGCAGCACCATAACTCTGCAGGGACTCCATGGCATCCATTGCACCTGTCTATAAACACAAAGTCTGTAAAATGTATGTTTTGATCTTTACATTGTAATGAACTGAAAATCTTTAGTCTTTATTAGAATTCGTGTTCTGTGGCACCAAAAAAATGCATATGCCTGAAACCACAAGCCTTGGTATTGAAAGCAGGGATGACAAAATATTAACTGCAAAAAATAAAAATCAAACTCTATGTGTTCTAGCTGCACTTGGACAACATGAATGACTTTAAATGTCATGATGTTATTTACCTTCATCTGGATGTTCTTAATCTTGTGAACACACCTCTCAATAAATCCTATTAACATGTGTTTAAATTGCTTCACTTGTTGGTGTGAGAAACAATAGAAGTGGAATCCATATATTTGACGAGAGCAATTAACTAAATATGCAGCACCATAACTCTGCAGGGACTCCATGAAAGCCATTAAGGGGTATAAATCTAAATGTCTAATGACACCATAACATAAAAAACGACTTTGCACATTTCATGTAATTAGCATAGAAGCTCATATACTCTTCTGTTAAGATTTTCATGTGCGTCCCTATGATGTCATCTAATATCAACACTACTAATTGCAAGTGTTTTGAATGGCGTGTAGTTTAGTAAAAGGGCTTTCAGAAATACATCCAGTTAAAAAAGTATTAGAAAACTGTTGGGATCATGAATTCATAAATATAAATAGTTTTGGATGGAAAGCAAATAGTGAGGCACATCAAATTGGAATAAGTCATTGTGATGTTTGCAATACTGTTGTGTTGCCAGTAACACCTCCATGGTTATTTCCAATGCCTGCAGTTGACCTTCAGGTTTTAGTAAGTATAAATGATAAAAACAGACATATTTAGATCAGAAATATATATCAGTAACTCATATATATACAGATGGATCTAAAGATCATGAAACAGGACGCACAGCAGCAGCAATATATATTCCAAGGTTCAGGTATAGAATAGCAAAAAGAACATCTAATCACCTATCAGTTTATACAACAGAAATGATTGCCATATTATTGGCTCTTCAGTGGGTTGAAGGCATTAATATACCTGAAGTAGTCATATGTTTTTTTCAGAAACTCTTTTTCAGCACTATCAAGTTTAAAGAGTGGTAACTCTTCCACTAGACAAGACATGTTATCAGACATTTTACAAAGTTTGTTCAGAATACAAACAAAAACAATTATCTCTTTCTCATTTGCTCTGAAATGCACTGTGAGCTGTAAGGTCTTATATAGACAGGTGTGTGGCTTTCCTAATCAAGTCCAATCAGTATAATCAAACACAGCTGGACTCAAATGAAGGTGTAGAACCATCTCAAGGATGATCAGAAGAAATGGACAGCACCTGAGTTAAATATATGAGTGTCACAGCAAAGGGTCTGAATACTTAGGACCATGTGATATTTCAGTTTTTCTTTTTTAATAAATCTGCAAAAATGTCAACAATTCTGTGTTTTTCTGTCAATATAGGGTGCTGTGTGTACATTAATGAGGAAAAAAAATTAACTTAAATGATTTTAGCAAATGGATGGAATATAACAAAGAGTGAAAAATTTAAGGGGGTCTGAATACTTTCCGTACCCACTGTACATCAGATCTCACTTCAGAAATTGTTAAATAAAGATGTGACTCTAAAAATGTTTCACATATTATTTAAGTATTACACAGAGTTAATAAACAAGATTTAAAGAGTCACTACTAATTTTATTTATTTATTTTTATTTTATTTTATTTTTATTTTGTTTTTGTTTTTTTGTTTTCCTTTAACGTCAATGCTCGACACTCCATCCTAGTAGGTGGCGGTAAATGCACTTAAAGCTGGTTTGCCAACTGCCATAAAACGTCAACGAAGAAGAAGAACAAGACTTGTATTTTGAAAAGCGTCACAGATGGATGCCATATGTGGGGAAATGTTCACGTCACTTCAACTACCGCCGCACTTAACCGTGTAGCTGCTAGCTAGTTAAAACAGGTTATTTTCATTAAATATGTATTTCGAAAATCAACGGTTTTTGTTTCAGGATTCGGCGCCGTTGGTCAGTAGTACATGAGCGATTTCAGCACCAAAGAGCCCTCAATTGTGCGGTTATTATCGCTTTCAGCTGTCTAAACAGGCTAACAGTCTTTGCTTCTCAATGATGAGCTCTCAAATAGATAAACAGTGAAATATCTAAGACATAAACGCACACAGCAGAAGCATGGACGAAAAATACAGCAGTAATGTCATCTCAGGTGGGAAGCTGGGACGAGTTGAGACTCCAGATGCCAGGTAAGACAAGTATCTGTTAATATTTCCTTAAATAACGTTACTCAAAACAACAATTACTTTGGCTGTTCCATGTTACACTTTTTTTGTGAGGTATATGCATTGCCTTGGTTGGTTACCACATTTAGAGAACACTTTGGTATTACCATGATGGTAGTGTCCAAAACCTATGGTATTGCAATGGGTTTCATGGTATTTTTATGGTAATAACATTGTAGTTTTTGGTAAGAGCAGCCCAACTTGTTCTTGTCGGTTTTTACTTTTCTACTTCAACTGAATGCGTTTTTGTTTTTTATTTCCAGACTGACCCGGTACATAGTATTACTCTACTTTACCAAGCTGCTGAAGGCTTTTGGGATATTTGAGTCATATGATCTCCTTAAAGTTGTGCACATTGTACAGTTTCTCTTTATTTTGAAAATGGGGTAAGGAATGACATCATAAAATGAATATATTACAGATTGTGAATGTTGTCATGATTGTTGATTTACAGTAGTTTGATTATATAAATTCCTCCTTTTCTGCATAGGTGTGCGGTGATACTGGTTTTCTTTCAAAAGCCATTTTCATCTGGAAAAATGATTCCTAAGAGACAGGTAGTATGTTCTTCAATTTTGAAGTTCTTACCACTTAAAGGGTTAGTTCAGCCAAAAGTGAAACTACTGTCATCATTTTTTTTTTTTAAGTGAAGAGACATGTGGCCAAGTATGGTGACCCATACTCGGAATTAGTGCTCTGCATTTACCCATCCAAAGTGCACACACACAGCAGTGAACACACACACACCGTGAACACACACCCGGAGCAGTGGGCAGCCATTTTTTGCTGCGGTGCCCGGGGAGCAGTTGGGGGTTCGGTGCCTTGCTCAAGGGCACCTCAGTCGTGGTATTGAAGGTGGGAGAGAGCGCTGTACATTCACTCCCCCCACCTACAATCCCTGCCGGTACGAGACTCGAACCTGCAACCTTTGGGTTATGATTGAACTAACCCTTTAGAGGCAATAAGACACTGTTTACTTAATACACATTCCTGGTCTAATTTTGCACGATGCATCAATGAACTTCTCAACTGACATAAACTATTTAATACCATTTAATATTGATTGTATTAAAAGTTACAGCAAAAATGGCATGTAATAAGATTTCATATGGATTTTGTGCCTGTTATGAACATGGTATTTCATCTGTTTAACTTCTGATTTCAGTGGATTAAAATCCTCAAGCATGCTGTCATGAGCTGTGTCATCTCCCTGTTGGGTTTCTTTGGGTTGACACTCTGTGGACCACTCAGGTTTGTTTTTTGGGCTAAATCTAGAAATTAGCATCTTCCTCCCTCTGTCATTTAACAAGCATTTGGCCTAAACGGATGTGATTTCTTTCAGGACCCTTTTGCTGTTTGAGCACAGTGATCTGGTGGTGATCTCTCTCCTCAGCGTTCTCTTCACCAGCTCTGGAGGGGGACCTTCTAAGGTCAGAATTCTAGAGAAATCATAACTGTATCAAAGAAAAGACCCAACTGAAAACTCATCTCTTCTGTCAGCACCTAACCGCGTCCTGTTAAAAAAAGAAAACTTCACTATTCTTTAATCCCTCATTGTTCTAACTTATACTATTCTAATCAATGTTGTAAACTGTGTATTAATAGTGCTTCTTGTGTTTATTTCCTAGGGATGCACCGAATGTTCGGCAACCGAAATTATTCGGCCGCAAATAGCAAAAAAAGCTATTTCGGTGTTAGGCCGAATAAGAGAAAAGACAGAATAAACTGTACCGAACAATGACGTGACGCTATCAAATAGCAACCAGCATAGAGTGACACCGTGTCTACACCGGAACGCGACAGTTGTCGTGTCGTGCCGTGCCGCGCCGCTCCGTGCCGCAACACCAAAAAAGTATGTCTAGTACACTGGACGTGACAAAGCGACCGTTGAAAATCATTTGAAATTTGTGTCAGTATGTCATAAATAGAACGCGGCAGCAGTTTTCTGTCGGGGATTTGTCGTGTCGCACTGCGCCGCATCCAGTGTAGGCAGCATCACTGATGTCGCGCCGTTTGCGTCCGGTGTAGACACGGTGTGAGAGGCGCGCACTCTTTATACCAGGGGTGCCCAACCCTGCTCCTGGCGATTGACTGTCCTGCAAAGTTCAGCTCCAACCCTAATCAAACACACCTGAAGCAACTAATTAAGATCTTCAGGATCACTTAAAAATTAAATGCAGTTGTCTTTTATTAGAGTTGGAGCTAAACATTGCAGGACAGTCGATCGCCAGGAGCAGGGTTGGGCACCCCTGCTTTATACACGCATGTCAGCAGTGTGGAAGCATTTAAACTGTCCGAGAAAGATGCAAAAATCATTACAAGCACCGACAGCGAGAGACTGTTTAGGACTGCCTCGCATGTCTTCAATGAGAAGAGGAAGGGGTGATTGTTGCTGGTTAGTGTATGATGATTGACATCGCGAAATGGCCTTAAACAATTAGTAAATAAACTGCAGAACGTTATGTTTTCTAATACACGCACGCATTGCATATATTCTGACAGATCTGCGCTGAACCAGTGTTACTCGTCAGTTGCTCAGTCACATTTTTATGATTTTTTTACAAGGTATGTGACAAAGCGATACGTACGACGTATTCGTAATGAGACTCATTTATAAATCTACTGTTGTCAACAAAAAGAAGCATTGAGGTCTTCCTGCCCATTTCCGACAAAATAAAAGTTGAGAAAAGCAAGAGCTCCATCAACATTCATAAATGTTAGTATTGTAATTTTACTGTTGTTCTGAAAAAATAAAAAGACAATAATAATGATAATAATAATAATTACAACAGCTCTGTTAATGCATTTATTATACACATATAGTGTTCAAATTGAGATCTGTAATATTGTCTAATGTTTAAAAGAAGTCTCTTCTCAGCAAGGCTGCTTTTATTTGTACAGTAAAAAAAATACATGCCTGATTCAAGAAGGGGGTCTGATACTTTTTGTAATAATTGCCCTCAGTTATTCTCAGTGTGAAAAGATGGATCTCAAAATCATACGCAAAAGATGTTGGAAAACCAAAGAATTTTCTGGGACCTGAAGGATTTTTCTGAAGAACAGCAGGCAGTTCAAGACAAACAAGGGACTCATGAAAAACTATCACAAAAAAAAAAACACACACACAGCTGTGGATCATCATTAAACGAGGTAATTTTTATAGGTCAAGTCAGTACCAAATAAAAAATACCATGCATTTTTTATGATCCCTCTTATTTTGGTAAAAATAATTCACATTTTGCAGATACTGCAAAGTGTATGTAAACTTTTGACCACAACTGAATACCAGCTGGTACATTTCTCTGCTCTTTTCTTTTTCTTTTCTTTTCTTTTTTTTATAGACGAGGGGTGCTGCTTTCTTCATAATTGCTGTGATCTGCCTATTGCTCTTTGATAATGATGATCTCATGGCAAAAATGGCAGAGCACCGTATCCTTTAAAGACTACAAATATGTTTTTACTGTTATTATATGAAGGTGTAATGTCTAATTTTATGACACCATGCAGGCAAAATTTAAAAATTATTGATTGTTTTTAGATGAAAAGGATAGTCATTTCAAAGGTGGAAAAAGTTATTTCATAAGAATTGTATTATTTGGAATGACATTTACAGTCACCATCATGAGTGTGTATTTGGTAGGGGTGTTAACAGTCCACTCAAGTCACGATTTGGTTCAATACACGATACTGATCTCATACAATACTAATACTCTCACTATACTTTTCAAACAAAGCCAAAATAGAGATAAAATGGTTATTTAAATTATTACTTCTAAGACATATAAACATTTAACAAAATTTGGTATTGCATCAGGGTTGAACTTGAATCTGCTTGGACTTTGCTCCTTCTCCGCCATGTACATGTGCATTCTGCATTTTTAGCTAAGCAAAATCATGAATATTTCTATTCCGGTGTTACCATTGCCCTATGGTAACATCAGAATAGAAATATTCATGATTCTGCTTGGCTAAAAATGCTGAATTATATACGCATATGCTTACATATGCGTAATATGTCTCTGTCCCTGATTACTTACATTAAAAAAAACTTTTTTGATATTATATTTTATTAAATAATGTATTTTATTTTTTATTTGTTTATTTACCATATATAATGTTAAATTAAATCTGTCTAAATTTAAATTTTTAGTGAACTATACACAATAGAGAGAGAGACTCTTCACAGTACATATTGTTGCATTTTTGTATTGCAATATATTGTTACACCCCTAGTATTTGGCACTTTTAACTTTGTGGTGTTATCTACAACTCTATATACTTTAACTCTACTTCTTATAGCCGAGGGACACCATGACAGTGCTCTTACCCATGCCCTGTACACAGGAATTGCATTTTTAGGTGTGGCGGACCACAAGGTGTGTTTTTGATCACTATTTTAAAACCTTTAAATGCTGCTCCTGAGTGTTGTGTCATTGTTTACTTCAGTACAGACTCATTTATTCACTAATGGTGTGATCTGATGGCGAATCAGCGAGATCATGGTGATTAACTTTCATTTTCTGAGTAGGGTGGAGTGGTTCTTCTGGTTCTAGCTCTGTGCCTGAAAGTGGCCTTCAACACAGCATCTAGAAAATTGTCAGTGGATATTGGGGGCGCAAAACGCCTTCATGCTTTATCTAGCCTGGTGTCCGCTGTAGTTCTACTGCCCTGGGTCATAGTGCTGTCTGCGACCACTGAGGTAAGGACCAGCAGAAGCTTTCTTCGTAATGTAGTGGTTCTCAACCTGGGGTGCTTTGTAAACGTCCAAACTTTGTGGTAGGATAAGTGTGATTTCTAGACCTGGAAAATGACCTGGGGATGCAGCATACTGTATAGATACTGTAGTATCAAATTGAAATTAGTCTTATTATTACTAGTTGGAGGCTGTTAGTACTTCTAATTTATCGACTTTTAGGAGTACACTAGTATATTTATATGACCTAAAACTAACAGACATGGACTAAAAGCCACACAACTTCAATTCTGATTTCAGTGGCAATCAGAGTATACATTTTTTTTCAATCAAAATAGTGTACCATGTTGCAATATATTGATCTTAATATAAGCATTTTAGATTATACAGACATTTCTATAAGTTCTTGACCTTTTTAAAATGAAAATCCTCAGAGTAAGGTAGAATCCTGGTCTGGCCTCATCTTGCCATTCGCCATGATCATCTTCTCTGTGATGATACTGGACTTTTACGTGGAATCCATCTGCATGGCAAAGCTGGAAACCTCACGCTGCGCTCGATATGGCTCCATCTTCCTGTTCCTCAGCGGCCTGCTGCTGGCAAACTTCTGGACCCACCCACTAACCGACCAGCTCAGAGGCGTGAGTAAGTCAGTCCAGCAGAGTAGCACTGAGCATGTGCTATCAGGTGGAGTCCTGGTCAGCGCCTGCTTCTTCATCATGGGTAAGTTTATATCTCTGATAGAAGATTTAATGTTCTTTTTAAAAGTTTGAAAGTTTTATATATTCTCCCGTCACAGAAGCAATCTGAGAAAGAAAAAAAAAAGTACAAATTCTCATCACAATGTTGTAAATGTTAAAACATTTACTGTTTTAAAACAATACATTTTACTTTTTCCTAATTGATTGAACCATTTGATGTTTTCAGCTGATAGCATACTGTCAGCCCCATCTTCAAAGGGTCAGAAGGGAACATTGGTGGGTTATTCCCCTGAAGGAACTCCTCTGTACAACTTCATGGGAGATGCGCTCCAGCACACATCTCAGTCTCTGCCTCGCTTCATCAAAGACTCGCTCAAACAGATCCTGGAGGAATATGATTCACGGCAGATCTTCTACTTTCTATGTCTCAACCTGGTACGCTTAGCTCATGTTTTTATTAGATTTTGGTCAATGAGTGTACAGTGGGGAAAATATTTATTTGATCCCCTGCTGATTTTGTAAGTTTGCCCACTTACAAAAAAAATGAAGGGTCTGTAATTTTATGGTAGGTTTATTTTAACATGTAGAGACATAATACCAACCAAAAAAATCCAGAAAAACACATTATATAAAGGTTAGAAATTAATTTGCATTTCAGTGAGTGAAATAACTATTTGATCCCCAAGCAAAACATGACTTTGTACTTGGCTCGGACCTGTAGCACCGAGGCCAAAATCACGCTGCGTTTCCACTGTCGGGCCAGAAGCTCCACTGTGCTTCACTAAAGCCCGCCCTTTACACGCCTCTCAGGAACAACGTCACGCAACCCCATCATTTCACCAAGAAAGAGAAGTTATCAGAAAACTAATATGAAATAAGTCACTGGAACTAGCGCGATCACAAAATGAACATTATAAAAGTGTCCGTTTGTTTGTATGCTTTAAAGATTTAAATCCAAAAGCATCAATGTTTTACAATAATAAGTGATACATTGATCATAATGAATTCATTTATCAGAATTGAAAATTAGTCACACAGAAATATAGCGGTATGAATATAGCCTACCTACTTATTCAGTCGAGTCTGTTTCTGTTTATTTGTAGTCACCGTATATGCATCACATTTAGAAAGAATGATAATTTCTATATTTTTATAAAAGCTCCCGAACAAAAACCATTATTATATTTTTATGACGTATGCAGAGCTAAACTGTCGAGACGAGACCTATGACAAATAAAATGTTACTAAATAAATACACGATTGTGATAGAAAATAAGAAGCTTATGTCTGATTTCTTCAAGCGGTCGTATTTACCATGTTTACTATGGAACTATACTAGCGTGCATAGTCTTTTGCATCGCTTATAAATATTTCTGCCTTGTATGGTGATCATAATCCACTTCGGTTCAAGTTATTTAAAACACTCGCTGCTGTCTGAAAGTGAATTTTTAACTAAAATAATTTTAAAAGTCTTTAATGCTGGTGTTATAGCTGTTAACTTTATGAAATGATCCATGGCGCTGATGCTCTCCAGACGCGGAGAAACTGCCTTTGTTCATAACCACTCCTCTAGCCCCAGCTGGCCCGCTTTGGCCCAAGGTTTTCGTCGGGCCAAAAAACCTGGGCCGTTGGCCCCGAGGAAGCACGAACGAGGTATGATCAAGCCCCGGAAGTGACAGTGGAAACGCGACTGGCCCTGGCACGCCCGCTTTTGGCCCAACAGTGGAAACGTGGCTAATGTGCTTCTTCTTGAGCCACTCCTTTGTTGCCTTAGTGGTATGTTTCGGGTCATTGTCATGCTGGAAGACCCATTCATGACCCATCTTCAGTGTTGTGGCTGAGGGAAGGAGATTCTCGTCCAAGATTTTACAGTACATGGCCTCGTCCATTTGCCCCTCAATGCGGTGAAGTCGTCCTGTACCCTTAGCAGAAAAACAGCCCCAAAGCTGACTGTAGGGATGGTGTTCTTGGGGTCATAAGCCCTATCCAGACAGTAATTGTTTCTCAGGGGGACGTAAGGGATTTTCACCATTTACAGAGAGTAGTCTGTGATTTTATTGCCGTCCGATTCCAGAATGTCTGTGTTTTTCTCCGACCACTCGTGTAAAAAATCCCCGGTCGAATTACCTACTGTTTTTTGGCAAACACCAAGGTCGTGTGGTGATTTAATTACCATCCGAATCCACATCTTCGAGTTTACAAAAAGAAATCAATAAAAAATTAATTGTTTAAATCTTTTTGTCCACTGCAGAGCACCGTATGATAGGTGTTGAGCTTCGCCGTAATTTGCACGCATTTTAAAGATATAGCCTACATTTATTACGGAAATGTTGGAAAGTATTTAAGAACAATATTTATTCGGCTGGAAGATCTTGAGAACAAAAAGAAGAAAGAGAAATAAAGCACATTAGGCTACATTTAAAATGGGCCGTTATTCTGGCAGCAACAGGTGTACAATACCATTTTAAAATACGTAGCCTATTATATATTATTACATTAAAAATATAAACCAAGCAGCTTCATGCTTACTTCATGTAAATAAAAAGCTGCATTATTATTTCCACTAAATTCCCCATATTAAAAATGACATCATTTGAGAGAATTGCAAGACAAACCATTCATCTTCTAGCCTATAATAGCGCGTCTGTCTTTCTATTTTTAAACAGGATATTTAAATAATAAAGATACGATATTGTTTTTACATTAAATATTCATTTATTCTCATTATTCCAAGCATGTGCCATTTTATTCACAGCAGACAATCATGCAACCGACCACGTGAGCAGCACGCGCGTTCCCACTAAACTCACTCCTCCACCATGAATAAATCACCATCCGAATGCATGAGTTTTATCACTGAGGTGCCATGCAAATGTATTTTTACTGACGTCCACATGAGAAACAATTACCGTCCGAATAGGTCTATAGTCAGCATTTCTCTCCCTCCAAACACGACGAGTCGAGTTAATGCCAAAGAGCTTAATTTTGGTCTCATTTGACCACAGCACTTTCTGCCAAGCCTTCTCTGAATTGGCAAACTTTAAATGGGCCTGTACATGTGCCTTCTTGAGCAGGGGAACCTTGCGGGTGCTGCAGGATTTCAGTCCCTTGCGGCGTAGTGTGTTACCAATGTTTTGCTTGGTGACTGTGGTCCCAACTGCCTTAAGATCATTAACAAGCTCCTCCCGTGTAGTTCAGGGCTGATCCCTCACCTTTCTCGTGATCATCCTTACCCCATGAGGCAAGATCTTGCATGGAGCTCCAGACCGAGGCCAATCTGTGGGAGCCAGAATTCTTGCTGGTTGGTAGGGGATTAATACTTATTTCACTCACTGAAATGCAAATCAATCTCTAACCTTTATATAATGTGTTTTTCTGGATTTTTTTTGGTTGGTATTCTGTTTCTATCCATTGAAATAAACCTACCATTAAAATTACAGACCCTTCATTTCTTTGTAAATGGGCAAATTTACAAAATCATCAGGGGATCAAATAAATTTTTTCCCCACTGTAGAAGACACTCAATTTAAGTCCTTTAATGTTAATAGCTTACAATTTTTTTGTTATTTCTTTAAGACAAGTCATATTTACAGGGAATGGTTGTATGGTACAAATGTCCTAGTCTACAGAAAATTGTGGCATTGAAATGTAAACTGTCTATCTGCTTTAACGTACCTAGATTTTAATAAATGACCCATTTTAACAGTATATAAACAATCTTGTTGATCTTGATTCAGGCCTTCACGTTTGTGGAGCTCTTCTATGGTGTGTGGACCAATAGTCTGGGGCTGATCTCTGATGGATTCCACATGCTGTTTGACTGCTCGGCTTTGGTTCTGGGGTTGTTTGCTGCCCTCATGACCAGATGGAAAGCGACCAGGATATATTCCTATGGGTAAGGTTGTGCTAATTTGAAGAAAAATTCCATATTAGCACCAATTTTGTTTTGTGGATGATAAAAATGCACAAAAAAAATAGAATACTGTAGACTTAAAGGTGCGGTCACATTTACCATTGCTCTGTGAAATTTCACAGACGAAATCCAGTCATTCAAATAGAAATCCATGATTTACAGATTTCACTCATTTTCAAGTTAGTCACGCTGACTAACAGAAAGCTGCTTGGTTTGATAATGACTATGCATAATATATTGCTATGCTGTTCCACAAAATTTTGCGGAAATATCGCTAATGTGGAATGATTGGAAAAATTGGAATGCAATATACACGCAGGGCGTAGTTTGCAGCGGGGATGGGGGGGGAGGTAACCCGCATAACATAATCTTGCACCAGCACTAACATTAAAATCTTTTTAAACTACTCATGACCACATTTACCAGAAGTCACGCTGACTAACAGAAAGCTGCTTGGTTTGATAATGACTATGCATAATATATTGCTATGCTGTTCCACTAAATTTTGCGGAAATATCGCTAATGTGGAATGATTGGAAAAATTGGAATGCAATATACACGCAGGGCGTAGTTTGCAGCGGGGATGGGGGGGGGAGGTAACCCGCATAACATAATCTTGCACCAGCACTAACATTAAAATCTTTTTAAACTACTCATGACCACATTTACCAGAATAATTTATCACGTTTTATTGTAGGCTTATTTATTGTGGGACATTTTGTTGAACTTGTTGTAGAATTTATAATAGATAATCTGTTAAGGGAATAGATATTTCCCTATAGATTTATATTACAACTGTGGCATGTTGTAGATATCGTTTCTAAATGTGCAGGCTGTTGTTTTTCATAACAAATGATATATAGATTATTAAAAAAAAAGTAATTGCACTGGTAATGAATAATAGGCTGGCCTTATAACAAATGCTGTTAAGAACTATGGTACATTTTCATAAGAGCATGTACAAGTCAGAATCGAGAGCCATGTGTAAAATGGGTTCTAATGATGAGTGATGGAAAAAACTGGCCTTCAGATATTCAGAGATGGCATAGATTAAATCATCAGTCTGATGAAATAAACAATATCAATATAAGAAAATGTTAAGTTAGTTTGACATCCCATGGCTTGTTGAATTAGATCATTCTGTCAAACTATAGCCTATGAGTGCCTAAATAATACAAAATACATTATATATCCTATCTAAACAAGTAATTGTTAACTAGGCTATTACTTGATTGCAGTTATGTTATCAACCAACTTTGCATGTGTGGATGATAGCACCATCTTACGAAAAAAATACCATTTTACAAAAATAAACATAAGCAAACAAACATATAAATAAACCTTATGAGGGAGCATGACCTGGGACTCCACTAAAACATTTCAACTACACGACTTTTTAAATCTGAACTGATTTTAAATCACTGGGCATCATAGATATGTTGACTTTGTAAATGGTTACAGAGAAATCAAAATGACCGAGGATCACAAACGGTCAGACTTTCAAGTTGTTCCAAACTGAAACTCACTTTGTTAGGAGACACATAACAACAATTAGTTTTACATTGGCTCTAAAAATGTCAAACATGTTTGTTAACCACTGACTGGATGGAATCTATTCTAATGCTGTATACTATCTGATATTCTGTGAAATTTGTGAAAAATTTGCAGACTTGCTATGACCTTCTGCAACTAGCACAGACTCGTTCAGACTGCAAATCAGGGCAAAAATCTGGCCAAAATTTGTGTAGTGTATTCCAGTCTTTATAGTGAAGAGGGGACCTGAGACATATCCAGAGCACAGATAGTCATAAAGGTTTGAGTGCAGATTCAGTAAGCATCCACCTTGAACACATTAGTAACCACACCGTAATGTGCTAAAAGCCACTCAGAATCAGAACACTTAGAAGTAGCATAGCAACAGCAACCCCCATTGTGGCGGAGGGTTTCAGATCACTTGAATTATAAAAATGCAGTTTGCTTGTGTAGTTGCCGTTTATAGATTTTTGCTTTAATGAACCATTTTCCCCTTTAAAGTTTGATGCTACATCCTGAGTTGTGTTTCTATGATCACTTCTGAAAATGTAATTGTTAGGGAGTCGTGGCTGTGTTTAATCTGGGAACCAGGAAGCGGTTGTTTTGATTCTGTTCTTTACAAAATGAATTGATCAAACTGGTTCACATAACAGTCTAAATGATTCATTAACACGTTAGTCTGAATCAGAAGTCATTTTAAAAAGTTGATCCAGTAATCATAATTGATAGAAACGTCATGGAAACCCTGATTACTGAACATGATGGAATTGTGTTCTGTCATTTTAGCGCTGTTAACAGTATGACTTGTCTCATTTCAGGTATGGTCGTGTGGAGATCCTCTCTGGGTTTATCAATGGCCTGTTCCTCATGGTCATAGCTTTTTTCGTGTTTGTGGAGTCAGTCACGAGACTCATCGATCCACCAAACATCAACACAGACATGTTAACAGTATGTACAGCTGACCTCCTGTACATTGTTGTCAGGACTGACAAAGATATTGTTGCCATAAATGGGTTTTGCTTTAAGTTGAACAAACAAAAGTAACGCAAAGTAAACTTTCACATTTCACATGAGAATCCTGTCACCTCATGCTTATGCATGTCCTTAATTCCATTTGTTCCTTAAAGCCGGTGTCGGTTGGTGGACTCCTCGTTAATCTGGTGGGCATCTGTGCCTTCAGTCATGCACACTCCCATGGGGCCTCCAAAGGTAGCTGCTCTGGGCATGACCACGGCCACTCACACCACGGGCACGGAAGTGGAGAACACAGCCATGGAGGACATGGACATAGTCATGGAGGACACAGTCACTCCCACGGCCACGGGCATTCCCACGGGTCTGCTGGAGGGGGAATGAATGCTAATATGCGAGGTGGGTCTGATTTGAGTGTGTATACATGTTTAATACATAGATGATAAGGTTAGTTCATCCAGAAAGGAGAAGTCTATAATCATTTATCATGTATCCTGATGATTTCCTGCCTTTTGAGAATGACATTTCCCATTTCCTATTTGCAGGAGTGTATCTGCATGTGCTTGCTGACACGCTGGGCAGTGTCGGTGTGATTATATCCACTATTCTCATCAGACAGTTTGGATGGCTGATCGCAGATCCTATTTGTTCGCTCTTTATTGCCACACTGATTTTTCTCAGTGTCATTCCTTTGTTAAAGGACGCCTGTGAGGTTCTTCTCCTGAGAACGCCACCTCAGCATGAAAAGGACCTTAACTTTGCTCTTGAAAAGGTATGAATAGAAAAAATATACACTACCGGTCAAAAGTCTGGAATAATTAAGTGTAAATACAGTAAAAACAGTAACGTTATAAAAAATTATTACAATCTAAAACAATACTATTTAAACAACTGAGTTAGATGGTGACATCACTAAATTCAATGATGAACTGCCTTTAACTGAAAATTGAGTGTTTACTATTGTCATTTTGCATTATTGACACACTTTTTTCCTATTTAATGCTGTAAAGTTGCTTTGACACAATGTGTATTGTTAAAAGCGCTATATAAATAAAGGTGACTTGACTTGACTGAAAGGGGTCCTATTATGCTCTTTTACAAAGTCTTGATTTTGTTTTGGGGGTGTACTAGAACAGGCTCTCAAACTAGGTTGTTCGAAAAACATATTCTTTTTCACATATTTTACATTATTACAACACCTCTCTCCTCAGTCTGGCATGAACGGCTCAAATAGTTCCTGTATCAAATGAAGGCTCGCCTTCTGAAATACGAAATGAGCTGTGATTGGTTAGCTGGGC
>NW_015505391.1:752502-774350 GCF_001515645.1 Sinocyclocheilus grahami | reverse complement strand
CTGTGTTGTGATTGGCAGCACTCGGCGCCTGGTCGGGAAATGTCATGTCCCTTACCATAGCCACCTGCGAGCTTCAGTGTAAATATTGCGTCCAAATCAATTTGAGTGCGATTTAAAACCGGATGATTGTAACCACTCTAAGTTCATCTGCCTTGGGAAAGCTAGCGCTAACTCTGGCATAGTGATAACACTCGTTGCCTTCTCTAGTGCAGCTCAACCAGGTCTCGTCCCATTCGTCGATATTTGTGACATCACAAATCCCGGAAAATATGCGTTGTAGTCCAAACGAGTCGTTCTTTGTAGTTTTTGAAAAGTGATTTATGTTAAATAAAATATCTCCTTTTGACGTGGACTTTGAACTATGTAACTTTGCAGATCTTTTTTATGCTCAAACAGCAACATTACAGACTAACTAAAGCTGAAAAAGTGAAAAAGCATAATAGGCTAACGGTTTTCTATTTTAAAATGTAATTTATTCATGTGATGGCAAAGCTGAATTTTCAGCAGCCATTACTTCAGTCTTCACTGTCATGTTATCCTCCAGAGTGGATTTTAATATGCCGATGTGGTGCGATCAATTATTATTGGTACTCAATTATTAATATTGATTCTTATCATTGTCATTTTTGAAAATGGTTTTTGCTGCTTAATATTTTTGTGGAAGCCATGAAGAATGTTTTTTCAGGATTCTTTGATAAGTAGTTCAACAGAAAAGCATTGCTAACCACAATTTTTTGAATGGTAGTGTATCATGGTCTTCACAAAAATATTAAGCAACAAAAACTGTTTTCTACATTGATAATAATAAGAAATGTTTCCTGAGTGCCAAATCAGCACCAAATCAGCTGAGCACTTTTAAATTGTAATAGTATTTCGCAATATTACAGTTTTTACTGCATTTTTGATCAAATAAATGTAGTCTTGGTGAGCATAAGAGACTGAAGAACTTATTTTTAATCTGTAATGTAGTTTAAAACTTTGGATTACCAAATTGAAAGCTTTACATTCCATTTTATTTAATGCTTGCTTGTTTGTCACAGATTCAGAAAATCGAAGGTGTTTTATCCTACCGTGATCCACACTTCTGGAGACATTCCGCCAGTGCCATTGCTGGAACCATCCATCTCCAACTCATGTCTGATGTAGTGGAACAGCGAGTTATTCAACAGGTATGAATGCTACGTCTTAAACATGGCCTGTTTACTCATTTACAGCAATTTGTTTGCTTTACAAGGCTTTTATTACCATTTTAATAAATGTTAAACCAATGTTCCTGTTGCTCAGTGAAAAAGCATAATAGGCTAACGGTTTTCTATTTTAAAATGTAATTTATTCATGTGATGGCAAAGCTGAATTTTCAGCAGCCATTACTTCAGTCTTCACTGTCATGTTATCCTCCAGAGTGGATTTTAATATGCCGATGTGGTGCGATCAATTATTATTGGTACTCAATTATTAATATTGATTCTTATCATTGTCATTTTTGAAAATGGTTTTTGCTGCTTAATATTTTTGTGGAAGCCATGAAGAATGTTTTTTCAGGATTCTTTGATAAGTAGTTCAACATTAATATTACAGTTTTTACTGCATTTTTGATCAAATAAATGTAGTCTTGGTGAGCATAAGAGACTGAAGAACTTATTTTTAATCTGTAATGTAGTTTAAAACTTTGGATTACCAAATTGAAAGCTTTACATTCCATTTTATTTAATGCTTGCTTGTTTGTCACAGATTCAGAAAATCGAAGGTGTTTTATCCTACCGTGATCCACACTTCTGGAGACATTCCGCCAGTGCCATTGCTGGAACCATCCATCTCCAACTCATGTCTGATGTAGTGGAACAGCGAGTTATTCAACAGGTATGAATGCTACATCTTAAACATGGCCTGTTTACTCATTTACAGCAATTTGTTTGCTTTACAAGGCTTTTATTATTTTATTTTAATAAATGTTAAACCAATGTTCCTGTTGCTCAGTGGTAGAGCATTGAGTTAGCAACGCAAAGGTTGTGGGTTCAATTCCCAGGGAACACACATACTGAAATGTAGTCTTGGTGAGCATAAGAGACTGAAGAACTTATTTTTAATCTGTAATGTAGTTTAAAACTTTGGATTACCAAATTGAAAGCTTTACATTCCATTTTATTTAATGCTTGCTTGTTTGTCACAGATTCAGAAAATCGAAGGTGTTTTATCCTACCGTGATCCACACTTCTGGAGACATTCCGCCAGTGCCATTGCTGGAACCATCCATCTCCAACTCATGTCTGATGTAGTGGAACAGCGAGTTATTCAACAGGTATGAATGCTACGTCTTAAACATGGCCTGTTTACTCATTTACAGCAATTTGTTTGCTTTACAAGGCTTTTATTACCATTTTAATAAATGTTAAACCAATGTTCCTGTTGCTCAGTGGTAGAGCATTGCGTTAGCAACGCAAAGGTTGTGGGTTCAATTCCCAGGGAACACACATACTGATAAAAAATGTATAGCCTGAATGCACTGTAAGTCGCTTTGGATAAAAGCTGCTAAATGCATTAATTTAATTTTAATTTTAGACATTTAATTAGATGTAATAGTTTCTATTATTTTGTTCTGGTTTTATTGTTGTGGACATGAATTACAAAGTGTGTAACTAACTGACCAATTCATATTGTTTCCACTGAAATTCTTCTCAGGTGTCTGCCGTGTTGAAAGATGCCGGTGTTAACAACCTGACTATTCAGTTGGAAAAAGAAGCCTACTTCCAGCACATGTCTGGCCTAAGCACTGGATTCCATGAAGTTCTAACCATGACACTACAGATGGAGTCCATGAAATATTATAAAGATGGCACATGTATCATGTAAACTGCTGTTTTAACACATAGAAATAAAGGGATTTAAGGTGTAATTTTACTCTCCTTTTTATGATTAAAAACGTATTTTATGATGTCTACGACAGTTTCTGTCTTTTTCCTAACTGTTATAAACACAATAAAATATTCTATTATGAGCACAAATTTGCTTTTGCTTTTTTTTATATAATAAAATGTTTTTAAATTGTATTCTTGTCACATTCCTATCTCGCTTTGGATAAAAGCTGCTAAATGCATTAATTTAATTTTAATTTTAGACATTTAATTAGATGTAATAGTTTCTATTATTTTGTTCTGGTTTTATTGTTGTGGACATGAATTACAAAGTGTGTAACTAACTGACCAATTCATATTGTTTCCACTGAAATTCTTCTCAGGTGTCTGCCGTGTTGAAAGATGCCGGTGTTAACAACCTGACTATTCAGTTGGAAAAAGAAGCCTACTTCCAGCACATGTCTGGCCTAAGCACTGGATTCCATGAAGTTCTAACCATGACACTACAGATGGAGTCCATGAAATATTATAAAGATGGCACATGTATCATGTAAACTGCTGTTTTAACACATAGAAATAAAGGGATTTAAGGTGTAATTTTACTCTCCTTTTTATGATTAAAAACGTATTTTATGATGTCTACGACAGTTTCTGTCTTTTTCCTAACTGTTATAAACACAATAAAATATTCTATTATGAGCACAAATTTGCTTTTGCTTTTTTTTTATATAATAAAATGTTTTTAAATTGTATTCTTGTCACATTCCTATAATTTCTATTTACAATCACTTGTTTTTACACTACACATATATATACAATTTAATTATACACATATCAGTTACATATCAGAAATAAATGAAGAAACCAAAAAACGTATTTTGATGATAACCATTTATTTATTTAAATTGTTAGTAATGTTTAAAGGGAAGGCACATTTATATTTCTAATAGCATGGAGGAAACTCAAACACTTGAGTACGTGTCTCAAACCACCAATGACAAATGAACTGGTCAGAAAGCTAAAGGTAGAGTCAATATTTATTTGTCTAATGTGCAACACCTCAACAAAAGTACTTATTGTCAGTTAAAGTTTCAGTTAGCCTTATAATATTAGAGTGGTATGTGCAGTTCATACAAATTATTAAATTGCATTACTAATAGTAGCAGTAAACCGTATTATCATTTAACAGTTTATTATCATTATATTATGAATAATTATACTCCTAATAGAATTGAAAAAGTAGTGAAAAGTATCAAGTAGTTATAAACATAAGAGGAGCATAAGTTGGGTTCTCAGTCTGAGAAATATCCTCCTGAGACCCAGCTATGGAGTTTTTGCCTCTGTAGTGGACATTATATTTTAGTGATTTCTCTGAGACCTCACATGTCACAGTTTTTAGTCTGGATGTCCTGTACAGAGCACATTCGGGGCTTTTCAGAGATACTAAATGATTGGCTGTTTCACCATGGCCACTCCCTCTCCTTGGCTTTTAAAAATGGCTGATATTAATTTAGTGATACAATTGTACATCCTTATGGAAATATGATAATATTTTGTAATTATAATTTAAATCTGATTAATTTTCTAATTGTTTGTCATAAATCAACATCTCAGGAAAATGTTATGGGGTTTCAAATCAAAATATGAGCTTCTGTTATGAAACAGGACATAATTTCATACATGTCCACTGTAGAGGACACCAGGACTAAAAGCATGTTTATTACACATTTTGGGAGACAAAAGAATTGAATAGGAAAACAAATTATATATCAATATTCTTATGAAATATTAGATATTATTATGAAAATCTGGCCAATTACTACTTACCAACTTACACTTCTTTTTTCAACATGCTGTCCCAACAGCACTTTAATATGCAAATTAGATACAGTGTATAGATAACATTGTGCTTAATGGGAAAACCAGTTTATGCAACTTTTACACACATATTGCTTGAAGCAAAATGGTATATCAAATAATTTTGTCATATATTTTATAACATAGTTGAGAACCATCCTTAAACAAAGTTAGTAATAAAAAAAAATCCTGAAACCTAAAAATGTATTGGTGATTTTAAAAAATAAATCCCATTGTTTTTGCCTTTTCATGTCTACTCTTGTCAATTTGTTTTTTTTTTAGAAAAACTGAGTCCTGGTGTCCTCTACAGAGGACATAGCATAACTTATGAATAAAATAAAAATGTTCAAAAATGTTATTTTACCATTTTCTTCTTATGCTCTAAACAATGCAATGACATGAAAAAATACTAAATTCACAAAGCTTTTTATTTCTGGTTCTCAAGAGGATATTGTAGAAATACAAATGATTTAAGAACAAAGTTTGTGGGGTGAAAACGTGTATTTAGGTAACGCAGTTGCAGCCACACGCGCTCCACATCAAAAGATGGCAGTGGTGGAAAAGCACACAAAACTACAGTTTTGAACTACAAGAAGAACGTGTTCGACTGGTATCCCCGCCCCTGGCCGTCACGTGGTCATGAGTTGTCCTGGTAACGCATTGAAAGCAGCTGAGACTGGGCCAATCATATTGCAATGATTTTCGAACCCAGCGAATCACGTTCGAAAGAGCGACGATTTAAACCACGGTGGAGAACCAGGGTTATATCGAGCTCGCTTGAGTATAATCCATCAGTTTGTTCACCGAGTCGCAGCAACAAGCTTCCAAAAAATATAATGGCTCTCCGTGTCACAAGGGTAAGTTGTTTTTAAAGTGTTTTTGGTTGTTGTAGTCATAATGCATTTATTGCATGGCGATAAAGTTCACCCTTTTGTTTCTGTTTTGTTGTTTAATTGGTATAATAATCCCGGAAATATGTCCCTCATGTCGCACGTTAATGTTAGCGTGCTGTTTACGTGTTAATAGTTCACTATATGATATTCAATAACTTCCAATGCAAGTTTTGCGTAAACGTAACACTAAAACCACGGGGTTTCGCTTACGTTGGTGCTCTTGTAACTGGTTTTTACTCGTAGTTTATCCTTCCTATCGTCGTGTAACTAGTACGTGTGAACCCCAGTTTGTTTGGAATTCAAACTTGATCCTGCTCCGTCATTTTATTTTATTTTTAATCGACACCCTAAACCAGCTCTATGCTCTAAACCGTGCGAGACTAATTTGTGAAGTGACCCTCTTTGTAGAACACCCGCCTGGCCAGCAGCGAGAATCAGAGCGCTCTGCCCGGGAAAGCAGCGGTAGCGAACAAGCCCGGACTCAGACCTCGGGCCGCGCTGGGGGAGATTGGCAACAATCCACAGACACGACAGGCTTTGAAGAAGAAGGTAACTGCGTTCTGTCTTCTCCGGGCATTGTTTCAGCAGTCTTTCTCTGTCTGACCCATGTTGTACAACTTCAAACAGGAGGTGAAGGTTGCACCCAAGGTGGAGGTTGTGGCTGAGAAGGCGCCTGTGGTTCAACAGCCCAAAAAGGTGTCTCCTAAAGTTCAGCATGACGTTCAGGTGAGCAGTAGCTGGTCAGTATGGAAAAGTGCAGCCTACTAAACCACACCAAAGGGAAAGCTCTACTGAAGCTTCTGTAATTTCTGCACTCCTCTGTGGCTGATTTGTATAGGAAGGGGCTCTTGGACATGGTTCTAAATGGCATAGTATCTGTTCCCAAATTTCCTGTCCTGTTTTAAATGGATGGGGCTGTAATGTGTGTTTTGGTTGTGTAGATTTTAAACTTGCAATTTATCGCTGTAGCTTAATCCTGGTCGCCCTTGTTAGTAGATGACAGTCTACCATATTTGTCATCACTCCAGTGCAGCAATTTCAATCCGAAAGTAAGCAATGTTGTAACCTATATTAAAATGAACTGCTTGTGCTTTGTGTAATTTTACCTTTTGAGTAGATCTCGTTAGGGGCAACCTGCTCACTGATGTGTAGTTGTAGTATCCACCAGCAGGGGTCAATGCTCCCTGTTTCTGGCCCCGATATGTTCAGATCTTACTATATTCTTGATGTGTCAGTTCTACTTTAATGCACAAGCATTCACTTTTTGGTTTTCCATTGCAGGTTTTATCTGAGCCCTCGTCTCCTGTTCCCATGGAGACCTCTGGCTGTGCTTCGGATGATCTGTGTCAGGCGTTCTCTGATGTTCTGCTTAATATCAAGGATGTGGATGCTGATGATTATGATAATCCTATGCTTTGCAGTGAATATGTCAAGGACATCTATTTGTATCTCCGTCAGCTTGAGGTTTGCGACGAATGTGATTCTGTATCGGTTTGTATTGTTGCATTTGGCAAGATGTTGAGGTTTTTCTGCTTCTCTTATAGACTGAGCAAGCTGTTAGGCCAAAATATCTGGAAGGAACTGAAGTTACAGGAAATATGCGTGCAATTCTTATTGACTGGCTTGTGCAAGTACAAATTAAGTTTAGGCTGCTTCAGGAGACCATGTATACGACTGTCGCAGTAATTGATCGCTTCCTTCAGGTGGGTTCTCTTCCGGTTTTGGTTTCTTGCGTAATGTCTTGGTTTTATTTTTTTTTCAATGGCCTACACTTGTCCTTCAATCAGGATCATCCAGTTCCAAAGAAGCAGCTCCAGCTTGTTGGTGTAACAGCCATGTTCATTGCCTCAAAGTATGAAGAGATGTACCCACCAGAGATTGCAGACTTTGCTTTTGTGACTGACCGTGCCTATACTACTGGTCAGATCCGGGAGATGGAGATGAAAATCCTCAGAGTCCTCGACTTCAGTTTTGGGAGGCCTCTGCCACTACAATTCCTTAGAAGAGCCTCCAAGATTGGAGATGTAAGCTGGTTTTATCTGACTCATTTTAGTAGCACTTCTGTTAAGTTCCATGTTCTCGCAGCATATAAATGCCATTTGTTTTGCAGGTTACTGCAGAGCATCACACACTGGCCAAGTACTTCCTGGAGCTCACCATGGTTGACTATGATATGGTCCACTTTCCTCCCTCCCAGATCGCTAGCGCAGCTTATGCCCTCACTCTGAAGGTCTTCAACTGTGGTGACTGGGTAAGTTCTTGGGCTTTTATTTTTATATATTTTTGTTTGTTTTTTTTTCTCACCTGACCTTCTATTTGATGCTTGCAGACCCCTACTCTTCAACATTATATGGGCTACACTGAAGATTCACTGGTTCCTGCGATGCAGCAAATTGCCAGAAATGTTGTGAGAGTCAATGAGGGGCTTTCAAAGCATCTGGTGAGTGGATTCAGCCTGACCCAAAGCTGGCCTGCTTGGTTCAAGTAGTTGTTTGGTGCCTAGATGTTTTTTGTCAATGAGACCCACTGAAGAGTGTTTGTTTGCTTCTCCAGGCTGTGAAGAACAAGTACTCCAGTCAGAAGCAGATGAGAATTGCTTCAATTTCTCAGCTTAAGTCATCCTTGATCAAGGACCTGGCCAAGCAGATCTCGTAGTGTGGGATTGTTAAAGACTTAAGCACTGTGTGCTGCCTTGTAAAGAGAAACTAACTTATGCATGCTTTTTACTGTTGCTACTTTTATTGTTTTTTTTGTTTTTTACAGATTTTTATCTGCACTGCCATGTACTGAGTTAAGGTGATTGATGGTTCAAAGTGTTAATGCAACCTTGTACATTTTGTTTTGAAATAAACATTTTAAGGCTCAAGCAGTGCCTTTTTCTTTTTTTTTTTTTTCTGCATTTGTGAAAAGTTCTTCAAACCAAGTAGTGATTTATGGAGTCAATAGTTCTAAACCAAGATTAGACTACTTAAGAATAGAAGCAATTTGTTTTTTTTTTCTCTTCCTCCCTTCCCCAAGATCTTTTTGTCCTGCAAAATTATAACTATCAAGGTTTTGAGTTTTTTTTTTTTTTTTTTTTTTTCTTCTGCTTTCTTGTAGAATGAGCAAGCTGTTAAGCCAAAATATCTTGAAGGAAAGGAGGTTACAGGAAATATGCGTGCTATTCTTATTGACTGGCTTGTACAAGTCCAAATTAAGTTCAGGCTGCTTCAGGAGACCATGTACATGACCGTTGCGATTATTGATCGCTTTCTTCAGGTGAGTCCTCCTTTCCATTTTGGTTCACTGTGTAATGTTGTCTTTAGCACTTTTTCAATGGTCTCCACTTGTCCCTCAATCAGGAGCATCCAGTTCCTAAGAAGCAGCTCCAGCTTGTTGGTGTAACAGCCATGTTCATTGCCTCAAAGTATGAAGAGATGTACCCACCAGAGATTGCAGACTTTGCTTTTGTGACTGACCGTGCCTATACTACTGGTCAGATCCGGGAGATGGAGATGAAAATCCTCAGAGTCCTCGACTTCAGTTTTGGGAGGCCTCTGCCACTACAATTCCTTAGAAGAGCCTCCAAGATTGGAGATGTAAGCTGGTTTTATCTGCCTCATTTTAGTAGCACTTCTGTTAAGTTGCATGTTCTCGCAGCATATAAATGCCATTTGTTTTGCAGGTTACTGCAGAGCATCACACACTGGCCAAGTACTTCCTGGAGCTCACCATGGTTGACTATGAAATGGTCCACTTTCCTCCCTCCCAGATCGCTAGCGCAGCTTATGCCCTCACTCTGAAGGTCTTCAACTGTGGTGACTGGGTAAGTTCTTGGGCTTTTATTTTTATATTTATTTTTCTCTCACCTGACCACTTCTATTTGATGCTTGCAGACCCCTACTCTTCAACATTATATGGGCTACACTGAAGATTCACTGGTTCCTGCGATGCAGCAAATTGCCAGAAATGTTGAGAGAGTCAATGAGGGGCTTGCAAAGCAGTTTTGTCAATGAGACCCACTGAAGAGTTTTGTTTGCTTCTCCAGGCTGTGAAGAACAAGTACTCCAGTCAGAAGCAGATGAGAATTGCTTCAATTTCTCAGCTTAAGTCATCCTTGATCAAGGACCTGGCCAAGCAGATCTCGTAGTGTGGGATTGTTAAAGACTTAAGCACCGTGTGCTGCCTTGTAAAGAGAAACTAACTTATGCATGCTTTTTACTGTTGCTACTTTTATTGTTTTTTTTGTTTTTTACAGATTTTTATCTGCACTGCCATGTACTGAGTTAAGGTGATTGATGGTTCAAAGTGTTAATGCAACCTTGTACATTTTGTTTTGAAATAAACATTTTAAGGCTCAAGCAGTGCCTTTTTCTTTTTTTTTTTTTTCTGCATTTGTGAAAAGTTCTTCAAACCAAGTAGTGATTTATGGAGTCAATAGTTCTAAACCAAGATTAGACTACTTAAGAATAGAAGCAATTTGTTTTTTTTTTCTCTTCCTCCCTTCCCCAAGATCTTTTTGTCCTGCAAAATAACTATCCTGTTCGATCGACTGCGTCTTAGCTGAGGTTTTGATTGCCATCTCACTTGCCCTTTATGTGACCCATTTTCCCCCATATAAATGAATGGTGATTTTTTGTTGACTTGACTTAGTCATCAGTTTCATTTGGCTAGTACCAGACAAATGTCTAATGCAAGTTTGTATTTTCCTATCATCCACATTTCATAATTTTCTCTTTAGCTTTTATTTTTACGTAAGTCCCCTTCATTTTATCAGATTTCAAATTTTAATTTCTTCACTGATGCAATTTTTTTTTTTTTTTTTACCACTTTTTCTGTTTTGGTGCTTTGCTATATTGCATAGTCTACCAGTGTTTGCCTTAACTTCAAATTTTTTTTTTTGCATCAAATTTTAGAAATGGTTTACTAGGAATAACCAGTATGCGTGTCTCTTGCTACACACATTGAAACTCCTTCTTGGAGTTTTTATATATATATATAGTCCTTTCCATTGTTTCAGTTGACTCTTGTTGGGGCCATGCTTCATGCTTCCTTTCAATTAGCCAAATCCTGCAGCTTGACGCACTTTTTTTTTTTAACATTGATTTTATTTTTATTTTTGCTTGATCTGCAAAGCAATCCCATTTATTGAACTAATTTGATCTGTTTCACAAAGCCACACTGTTCAGCTTAAAATTAAGTAATATCTGTGATTTCATCATTTGCTACTGAATTAATAAAACAAGTAAATACATAAAGCAAGCTGGCTGTACGTGATTCCATTAACTTTTCCATAACATGCCGTTTCTGGCCTTGCATCTTGCGTTTTAGATATTTAGACTTGCCAATGAGTAATGCAGCAATACAATTTATTCTAAGAAGTGAAGTGCAAAAATGTCAAAAATCGTTCAAGTACAGTTTTCTTTTACGTTAATGTAATTAACAGGATTCAATTGCTCACGGAAAAGTAGTAAAAATGCTTCTATTTTGCATTATTTTCTAATTTAACATACACAAGTTTCATTACAAATTCTAAGCATAATTTAAGTGAAAAATATAACTGAACATTCTACATGAATTGCTGAAGATTTAACAATTCAAATGTTTGAGATAGATAAGATTTAAAAATGTTTTAAAATAACGAAAAATTTCAAATATCGTTCAAGTACAGTTTTCTTTTACGTTAATGTAATTAACAGGATTCAATTAATTGCTCACGGAAAAGTGTTTCTTGACAATTTCAAGGTACTCGGCAAGTACAAATTGTTTTACAAAGTAAACGTTTTTAACAGCTGAAGGAGGCGCTTCGGTGAAATGTAGTGCACCTACTGGCCTGTAGGTGGTGACCGTTCACTTTTAATCATGTGAGATGCGTTTCGCAGACGTAAACAAAGGGGTTTTAATATTTTATACATGACTGAGTGAACACGTTTATATCACTGTTACTTTTTAAAGTTTATTGCCTATAGGTCGTTCTTATGCTCAGGTCTCCTGTTTTTACTGTTTATTTCTATTGTTTAAAAAACACAATTGTATGATTTAACTCACACATTGTGACAACGTCGATCGCCCCTCTCACTGTTGTTTGGTAGACCTATATACATTCATGAATGGACAGACCCCAAAGACACATATCATTTTCATCAGAAGCCCTAAGAAGCTTACTATGCTATGAAGCCATTTCATCCAAGACCTTAAAAGAACCTCACAGAGAATATTAATTTATGGCAGGTCTCTGGGTTGGTTGCATTTCCAACAGCTTAACCATCATTTACAGCTCTTCTCAGTTGCTTTAGCTCAATTCTTCAATTAGCATTTTGTCCCTTAAAACGTTCAATTTAGATCTCTGAACATCGAGCGTGTTATTCACTTCAGATTTGAACGTCATATTTAAGTAAATTGCATTTGTTCAGTAACAATTAATGTGGCTTGCTAATCAAAACTGATGAGCTGATTCCTGTTGAAATTGTCATGCTCTTCACAACTTCTAAACTTTCTTTTATTGTGTGAGCCATTGCATGCAAAATAATCCATTCAACTGTCAAAATCTGTCAGATGCAAGAAAGAAAGTTTTTTTTACATACATTGCTACAAAAATAAATGTACTGTATACATACAAATGTGCATATTCTTTTTCTGTGTACAACGGTATTGACGTTTCCTAGTAAACGTTTCACTAAATTGACTTAAATCTAAAAAGCGCAGTGATACACAATAGCATTAAGCTAAAGAAAACTATCGGTTAGACTTTGAACATAGCCTGTAGGAGAGACTGGTGCTATAGTTTCCAGCAACAAAAATGTAAAATGTGACCAAATAAATCAAACCATTAATTTGGCCAAAATATATTGTAATAAATCAGTTGTATTAAAAACATTACAAGCTTGATCTGACCTTACATTTATGAAAAATACCCTTGTTCCAAAAACTTTCAAGTAAAATCTGCCACCTTTTTATACTTGGATTTTTTTGGCTCAAAACCACATTATTCATTACCATATTACTTGTGGCTGTATGGCAGCTTGTCAAAATCTCTCCTATTCGGGCACTAGGATGTGCACACAGCTGCTGCTTCCCATATTTACTATGAAGGTTTCATCCTTTAAGAGGGAAGGACTTATCTCCTTTGCTCCACCCTTAGTGGTTGTGCTCCTCAGGGACCAGTGATAATGAGTCAGTTTCTCTGGCAGGCTGCGCTGGTAAATGCAGGTCCGGGCTGAGAACTCATACTTGCGCGCTGAGGTCATGACTGGCCAGTGAGATCAGTTTACAAGACAGATTCCTCGTGAAAAGAAGAGCCATAGGGCTGCAGTTCAACAATTCAGCTCAAGCTCTAAAATGGATGTTTTATTGTACACCATTGTTTGTCTGCATTACATTACCACAAACATTCCCAAAGCAAAATGATCATATGAAGGAAATTCACACAAGCACTCTACTTTACAAATTGATTTGGCCCTGAAATTAGTTCTTTATAAATGTTAATGCCCAATACAGACTCGTTAAAACATATCCAACTTTTTATAAAACAATGAATGGTAATTTTGCGACATGATATCGACAAGTACGACATGTTTCTTTCTTGTTGGTCCTTGATCCACAAATTTAGCCAAGACATACAGTAGTTCTAACCATAACAGTTCTTAACCCTTGGCATGGTAAATCAAGGATATAACCTAGCAAATCCATAAAACTGATATTCTTTGTCATACATGGCCTGGCAGTTAGTGTGCATGCTTACTGATGATGGGCCATTGAATTATTAAAGCAATAAAGCCCAAAGGCATGGGTTACAGTGAATTTAGAACAGCTAAGAGGAGTTATTTGGCTTGATGCGGAGTCCATAGCTGTTCTAAATTCATTGTAAACCACGGCTTTACAGGGCTTATTGCTTTTATAAAAACAGTTCATCCACAATTTAAAAAAATATTTATTTAATTCATAAAATGTACACACAGCAATAAAAAATGTAATGATATTTTAACATAAAAAAAATTGTAACTTCTGAAGCAAGTAACAGAGGCTTGAGCCAGTAATATGCAGACTAATGCAGTGCATAAAAGGTAAATATTTTTATCCTATTGTTAGTCATATTTATTTGCTTAGTCAGCGTCTTTGTTGGTTTTGGTTGATTTGCTGTTGTAAGGACTCTGATGTAACTGAAACAATTTGTTGAAGCAATGCGGTCGACAGACCTGAAAGTACTTCATAGTTGTGCGTTTACTGAAAAATAATTACACACCCTGGAACTTTTGTCAACCAATCAGAATCAAGCATTCAAAAGCCCCATGGCATAAATATTATATATGTTAAAGGTGGGGTAAGCGATTTCTGGTAGCCAATGTTGACATTTGAAATCACCAAAACAAACACGCCCCAACCCCAAAAGGGTCTCGCCCCTCTTTTGATAACTCCGCCCCACACATACATACGCAACCCAGGCAACGATTAGTTCTGTGAAACAAAGCAAAACCAATGTTACACCGTGTCTACACCGCGACAAAATACTATGGAACGCATTATAATCAGTGATGCTGTCTACACCATAGATATATATATATACACATCTCTATGGTCTACACTGGATGCGGCACGGCACGACAAATCCCCGACAGAAAACTGCTGCTGCGTTCTATTCATGACGTATTGACACAAATTTGAAATGATTTTCAACTGTCGCTTTGTCGCATCCAGTGTACTAGACAGACTTTAGCTGTTGCGGCGCAGACACGGTGTTACTCACCTATCGAGAAGAAACAAAGCAACCTCGGCGTCCGATCGCAGGCCTTCCTCTCCTTGAGTTCTCTCCAGCGCTGGAAAGCTGATCCGATATTTACACGGGTCCATACTTCTTGCCTTATTGTAAGCTTTCTTTTGTTCCGCAGACGTTTTCCTCTTTTGTTTTTTATCCGCCATCTCTATCTTTCTGTTGCTCGGCTCGGCTAATGTCCGCCCTGTGCACTGAACTCTCTCTCCTCCACATCCTGAGTAGACACGCCCCTTACTGCTGATTGGCTACAAGTTTGATTTGCTAGTCAGCCCGAATCAGTTTTCTAAAGCGTTTTTGAAAAATCGCTTACCCCACCTTTAACTAATATAATTTTTCATACTCAAGACCCCCAAATTTAGTGATACATGTCTGTTGCAATGTTTAATATGAAAATAAATAGGATTTGGTTACATTTTAGCGTGACAGGTTACATGGTTATGATAATAACACTTTACCCGAGAACAATGGCATGTGAAGTTCTCCAAGTTCTTTTCATTGTGTTTATTTAAGCCCACTTCATGTAGCACCTCTGAAAATTTGGAATCTCACATAAAATGTCTAAATAATCTATATGAAATACACTTTTCAATGTGCTTTTGGACTATTATAAGGAATAACAAATTTTTATAAAATCCAGAGAGCACATCTTGATAATGTAATTGTAAACATCATCCCACATTTAGTTACATGTACAATACAGTCACACGGTCATTTAGCAAATGTTTTAAACAAAGCGACTTATAAATTAGAAACACTGCAAACAGTTTATTATAAGAGGCAACAATATTTGCAGTACACAATGCCAAGTTCCAAGTATAAGCTAGTACATAAGTTGGAGGATAATTAGAGGAAGGTAATAAAATGTAAAAATGTATATTTATCACTTAATAAAATCTTGTGGAATTTTCTTCTTGAATACATTTGTCTTTTTATTATTTCTCAAAACTGTGAAATTATATCTCACATTCTGACTTCATATCTCAAAATTACAGCTTTGTTTTTCAAAACTGTGACTTTTTTAAGGATGCTTAGAGGTTTTTACTGAAAAACAAGATAAGACATGGTTTAAGAAAGTTTTGTTTTTCCTTCAGTGAACCGAAAACTGCAGTCGCAGGTGAGATTGATTACTCTACCTGTGCCTCTTTTCTCTCAATCTATAAACAGACCTCAGGAACCCATTTGAATGAGGTGCTGACACAACCATGTGGAGGGGACGGAAAGACACTAATAAGAGCACAGCTGGCAACTGGGCCGCAGTCTCTCAGAGCCTGGAGCCCCATGCATAAATAAACACAGAGGCATTCATTTTCACAATTTATAGATTTTCAAGTAAAAGCCCAGTGTTCTTCCTGAACTTTACAGACCTCTGCTGTTCTATGGCACATGAAGGGAATAACGTGTTCTTTTGTGCCCAGGCCTCAGTGTTTGGTTTCATTCAGGTGTGAACAGACATTAAAACTGACGTGTTCAGATTCATCATGACCATGCAAATGGAAGGCAAAAGGCCCCTTGCTACTTACAAAAAAGGGTGAATGTTTGTTGTAAAGCAAGCACTGAAGATAGCAATGTGCTGAAACGTCTGCTTGCTCGTGTCCATTTGTTTTTAACTCCCCTGCACTTTTTTTGCACAACGAAATTTATAAAATTGAAAAAAAAAAATTCTAGACTTTTCCAGTCTGCATTGGATGCAGTGTCCTTCTAGCTACTTTTTTGTTCATTTTCAAGTATCTCCTTGGCTCTACGCACCTGCAGTAAAAGGATTTTTGTTTTCCTATTTGGAGCGCTACAATTTTTCTTAAAGAAAATAGAATCGCCACTATTTTCTAAAGCAATCTTTAAAGGGATATTCCAGGTTAAATAATCTCTATTAACAGCATATAAATAATAATTTCAACTCGTACCTCAGTTTGTAGAAACAGTGTATTCAAAAATTTATTTACAACGGAACTATGTATTATTTATGTATAGAGTGGAACTAGTCTACTCCATTGTATGCTTGTCCCATAGACATCTATTGTTTGAGGTGTTTGTCTAAATTATTTTCTGTGGTAACTGACAGCATCTATTGCATAGAGTTTGATTTGCAACTAATGTTTGATTTGAGCAAACACTCAGTATTAAGCAACTTGTCATGCACTGTGAAAGATACCTAAAATTGTGCAGATTGTTGAGGAGAGGTGTGCTATTGCTTTTTCAGACCTTTTCGGTTACCAGATGATAAAAGAGAGTGAAAGGTAGGCTGTTCATTTGAACCAGTATGTTATCACCTAGCAACCATCCAGAACTAACTGCATAGCAACACATAAAAACCACCTTATCAACCACATAGCAGCATCCTGGCATCATGCACAAGAGAATACCATTGCAATGTACATGATTAACCATGGTTTATTTAAGCTGTTTTTGTAAATTAAACAAAATGTAACTAGTAAGTTAGCAGTTCCAAAACCTTCATTTGGGGGAAGGACAGCAAAGTTTATAGATCTAAATGGGTGGCATTGCATTGACTCCATTGACTCTGCACTGACCCCATAAAGAGTTGTGTAATCACGGGCGTATTGTTGAATCATGACATGAATCATTTAGCTGCAATCCCTATATATAAACACAGATGTCTGGCACCTCATATTCTAAATCAAAATTTACATTTCCCCTTCTTTTGGGGTAAAGAAATATTTTCTGCAGCTATGTTAAAGGGGTCATATGATGCGATTTCAAGTTTTGCTTTCTCTTTGGAGTGTTACAAGCTGATTGTGCATAGATAAGATCCCTGAAGTTGCAAAGACTAAAGTCTCAAAACCAAAGAGATATTCTTTATCAAAGTTAAGACTCTGCCACGCCCCCCTAAAACGGCTCGTTCTAACACGCCCCCACATATCTACCTCACTATGTGGAAATATTTGCATAATGCCGGCCAAATGTGCACGCAAAGAAAGAAGGCGTGGTTTCAGTAACCGCAGTTATTGTTGAAGCAGCCATGTCAGGGAGACGCTGTGTGTTTCTAGGCGAAAGCAAAAGCACTTTATTTGGCCTTCCGAAAGTAGATGCATTTAGGAATCTTTAAGATTACTTACAACAGAACAGCAATGCATTTTATGGACGACCGTTTCGTGAACCTAGGAGAGGAGGTAATTCTGAATTTGCTATGACAATCTGGCACTTCTGAATCACTGTGTCTGTCACGAGACTCTGTTCCCCTTTCGGGCTCTGTCTTTACATTTATTTTGAAAGATGAAGCTCGCGATTATGGTAAGGGGCGTTACATTTCCAACGAGTGCTTGCGGTGTTCGGCCAATCACAATGCACTGGGTCAGCTGGCCAATCAGAGCAGACTGCGCTTGTCGGAAGGAGGGACTTTGTAGAAAACGAAGCATTTGAGAGAGGCGGGGCATAGAGGACCTACAATAATGTACAGTATTTGAAAAATAATGTGTTTTTTGAACATTAAAGCATGTCAACATATTCTGTTACACCAAATACACAAAATAATGATCTTTAAAAAAGCATCATATGACCCCTTTAATGATAAGGAGATATGATGATGTCATATCACACTTCTTGGACATTAAACTATGTAAAAAAAAAGAGAGAGAGAAAGAAAGAAATGTATTCTATATTTATTACACAGTTCTCTGAATTACTTGATGATGATTGCTCAGCCATTACATTTCCTGTCTGCAAGTACAAAAATAAAATAATCATTATTGCAATAAATAAATAAATACAAACGTATTTAGTGATCATGACTGTGAAAGCAAAAACACCATTCAGAAAAGCAAAGTTTTTTTTTCTTCTGCTTTACACACTGCATTACTTTTATCAGTCTTCAAAAATAAGCTTTTTTGTTTGTGCTGGCACACAGTACTCAGGGTCACTTGGTCATCTCTACTGTCCTCTGGGTCATGTGCTGTTCCAGAGAGTGCTGTGCAGGATTCTCAGCATCAAAATTATCAACAAAACAAAAGATTTGTTCATTATTTATCAATGGGTATTCTGTCTAAAGCTGCCACCATGAATGACGCAATCCTTAATTCATGAATTGATTTTCTGAAGGACACAACCTCACAAGGTTTATTCTCATGAGCCATAAGAAAATCTATCTCGTTTGTACACCATCTCAAAATAGACACCATAATAAAAGAATCAAATTTCCTCTCACTTGTATTTTGTTTCTGTACACCCCCATTGTCTTATTTTAGACTAATTTGCCTTGTAACCTGATGCAGGAGCTTCTGTCACTCAACACCAACATGATTTTGTTAAAGCAGCTCAAATAATATAGCGAACTCAAACTATAAAGTCAAACATTTGAGCGATGGGTGCTAATTTAATTCGGTTATACCCCAGCCTTGACTTCAATTCCCAAAATGTCTTGTTTTCCCCTCACGCACGCAGCAGCTACACTTATTGATTGGATTCAGTCAATAAAGTCTAGTTTCCTCTACTCTGATCCTAATGCACTTAGGGAGAAGGTCCCTGCCTGCATGAATGCTGCCAGATTATAACAGAGCTGAATGCAGAGCACATAAATTATTCAGGAGCTGTGCTTCTGCCCAGGCCTCCATTAATGATGTCACCCAACCCCGTGGAGCCAGACAAGGTCCCGTGGGATGTTATGCTTGACACTGCTACTGTGGGGGTGCTGATCTATAGGACCCCCAAGCCCATGCTATAGCTTTCATAAATCAACACAAAGAAAATATGTTTCTAATAAACAATATCGCAATCACAAACATAAATACTGCTGTGTTTGCCGGAATTTTACCGTAAAAACTATGGTAGCAACGTTTTAGGTTTCACAGTTTTAACTTAAATTTACAGTAAAATATCAACATTTCATATAATGTTAATATACCAACCTATTGAAGTACTGAAATCTGTTTTGTACCTTTGTAATACACTGATAACCACCAAATGCAGGTGGTGATGAGAAAGTCACATGATGAACCAAAGCCCATCACAAGCAGCTTTTAAATAATAACATATGTAGAAGATGCACAGTGTAATTCACACAAACACTACACACCATCATGGTAACCCACATGAAACTGAAATCATGCAATAAACATTCATTTAACAACATTAGGTGTAACACACAACCCTAATATACAAAACTGATAAGAAAAAACTAAGAAACAGTTATTTCAACAAAAAAACATCAAATTTGAAATGTAACACAGGGAATTCTGGGAATGTCAGTTTACAGTTATTCACTGTAAATTATATTGTCTTTTTCAATTTCCGTAAAATTAATGTCCAATACATGTAATGTCCAATACAGTTTTTCACTGTATATAGTAGGGGAATTTACCGTTAACCATTTAACAGGTTTTTACTGTAGCATTTTTACAGTCTTTTACCGTTAAATTCACTGTCATTTTTTACAGTGTACCTTTTTAGACTATTATTTTTTAAACATTTTGCTAAACGTAAATTTTTTTTTTGTGCAGATTTTCGTTTTCAAGCTTATTCCATAAAATAACCTCATTAATTGTTGCTATTTGTCTTGGATTTACTTTTTTGAACCTGTGTAAGATCCTTTCTAATTGTCTCTATACTCTCTATACTCTTACACACAATATTATATAAGACACAAAGTACACAGAGCACTGTCATTCAACAGATCTTGCAAGATAGACAGACAGAGAGACAGACTGCCAGCTGGTAGTATTAACAGTTAACAGCAGCAGAGCAAAATGATTTGTATCTGTCAGTCTGCTTACTTAAAATTCTGGGAAGTCAGCTGAAAGGATTCTTCTTGGACATGGAAAATCAACATAAAAAAGACTAATATTTTGCCAGGAGCTTTTGCCACTGAATCAGAGGGCCCCTGGATCGCCAGGCAGATGTTAAGAGCTCAGAACCTCCAAATTATTGGCTTGTGCAGTGATCTATGTTTTTGTTCTTTATAATCACCTGGAAATCCTGGAAAAACCTTTTGCGTTGTTTCATTTTATGTGCATCCCACATGGAATTTATCCAGTGGTCTATTTAATTGAATGCTTAAGTATCATTGTCTTTTATACAGTCTAAATGAGCTAAATTGTAACTTGCAGAGCAAATCCCAGAAATGCCTGTTGAAACTTAAACGGCCATGCTGTACACAGTGTAGCCATGATGATTTCATTTATACAAACACGTGATTTTCTGTAGTGGTTGGTCTACTACAGTATTGTGAAAAGCTATAAACACTTTTAGTAAGGCTTGTTAGTAAAATAAGAGTTATTTAAAAATTATTAGACAAGAAATGGGATATTCAATCACAGGCTGTTGCTTAATACTGTGGCGCCATATGCTCAATGAAGCTGTATAGATGGTAATGCTATTGTGGGTAATGTTAATAATGGGTTTTGAATGGTGTTAGTACAATTACATTACAAATCAAGATAATGTTGCATATATCCGCTCCTTTTCAACATTGAAAATGCTTATTTTAGTACATTTAATCTAAAATGTATAGTTTTTTGGAATTATACTGAATACTGTTTCATTTATACAGTATTTGTCATTGTAAATTAAGATATTTATAATGTCGTTATAGGTCATAGTACCAGCATATCAGAGTGTTATCAGGAGTCTTCTATTAAACCCAGCTCTTGAATACCTGTTGAATACCAAAGTTATTGGTATGGCGCACAGCACATCACATTTAGAATCCTTTGTACTTCGTATTCACTTAACATTAGTCAGATTTTAACAATTGTTTATTATTGCTTTCCTAGAAAGTTCTAAATGTTTCTTCATGGAGACAGATGAATAACAGAAGAATAAAATGTTTCCAGATGTCAAATTTTCTTTTTTAAACTGTAAAAAGGGTATAATTACTTGAAAAAATGTGAGGCCTTTTCCAAATTAGTTTTCAGTCATTTTATATGTTAGTTTTAAGGTTATCTATAAGGCAGTGTGCTCCAAAACAGTGACAAAATTTGCATTTAGAAGATATAAGCATTCAAAGCTTCGTACGTCACATCGTACTTCAGCTTCTCATCAAAAATGCTCCTCCTCCTTTATAGTAGACTTTGATATCCTACTATATAAAAATTCCAGAGTTTTGCAATCTTAAAGAGCGTGATTGTAACCGAAGAGGTCTGATGCAACAGGTTAGTATATCAAAATAGGTTTATTTGGTCACAGAGAGTACTGGGGTAGGGTTCAGCGTATGTGATGGTGAGGGAATCGTTCGAAGGATATGATGAGCGGGGTAATCCGGGTCTTTGGCTTTACCGGAGCTGGAATGCAGGCAGGAGGAGCACACACCTCAGCGATCCGTGAACTGGGAGGAACAGGAGACACTTGGAGACGAGGAGACACTAGGAGGAACACAGGAGGTAAGTAATGCAGGAAGTATTCAAATGGAAGCAGTAGCAAAGTCTTGACTGGTGACAGGTGCAAGTGCTCAGAACTCAGGTGAGAGGGATCGTTGTGATTGGGTGGTGGCGAAGCCTGGCCGATCTGTTACAGTACCCCCCCCCCCCCCCCCCCGCCCCCCCCCCGGGG
>NW_015505391.1:747833-748841 GCF_001515645.1 Sinocyclocheilus grahami | reverse complement strand
AGGGAATTCTGGGCGTACTCAGCCCAGACCAGGAACTGGTTCCAGGAATCTTGGTGGCCATGGCAGAAGGTTCGCAGAAATCGTCCCACCTCCTGAATCTTCCTCTCCGTTTGCCCATTTGATTGTGGGTGGTATCCGGACGAGAGGCTTACGGTCACACCTAGGAGTCTGAAAAAGGCATTCCATAATTTGGAGATAAACTGAGGGCCCCGGTCGGAGACGATGTCTTCGGGAATTCCGTAATAACGGAAGACCTGGTTAAAGAGGAGCAACTGTTTCCAGTGCAGTGGGGAGACCTCTGAGGGGCAGAAGGCGACATGATTTCGAGAACCGGTCAACTATAACCAGGATGCATGTGTTACCTTCAGAGGGGGGCAGGTCAGTGACAAAGTCTACTCCTAGGTGTGACCAGGGGCGATTTGGCACCGGTAGAGGAAGGAGTTTGCCAGATGGTAAATGGCGCGGGCTCTTGGACATGGCACAGTCTGGACATCCTTGCACGAACCTTCTCACGTCCCTTGCCATATTGGGCCACCAGAAGCGATCTCGCAGCAGCGAGAGGGTGTTGTTGGCCCCTGGATGGCCAGTGCCTCGGGAGGAGTGAGCAGAGTGAATCAGTGGGGTGCGCTGTGTCCGTGGTACTTACTGGCATCCTGGAGGACAGCCCGGTGGATTGTTGGGAGCCGTGTTGGAGGCCACTGAAGGGGAATTCCATTCAATGGGACTGACGATCATCTTAGGTGGAATGATACTTTCCGGTTCTTCTGGGCCTTCCACAGGACTATGAATGCGTGACAAGGCGTCTGCCTTGACGTTTTTGGGACCAGGGCAATATGAGTTGTAAAGTGGAACCTGGTAAAGAATAATGCCCATCGTGCTTGGTGGGGATTTAGACGTTCGCCTCACGAAGATACTGGAGGTTTTTATGATTGGTCAGTACGGTGAATGGATTGGCTGCCCCTTCTAGCCAATGTCTCCACTCTTCTAAGGCCAGCTTGATGGCCAGTA
>NW_015505391.1:743988-747768 GCF_001515645.1 Sinocyclocheilus grahami | reverse complement strand
TCGGGATCTGGATGGACTAGGAGTGGGGCGCTAGTGAAGGCTCTCTTGAGGGCGGAGAAAGCTTTTAGGGCCGCGGGTGTCCAGGACAGAGACTTGGGTTTCCCTCGGAGTAGGTTAGTGAGGGGGCTGGATATCATGCTGTAGTCGAGGATGAAGCGATGGTAGAAGTTGGCAAATCCAAGGAATTGTTGGAGCTCTTTGATAGTAGTGGGTTCTGGCCAGGAGGTTATGGCTTCCACCTTCCCCTCGTCCATCTGGATCCTGGTATGATCAATGTTATATCCCAGGAATTGTACTGTGGGTTGGTGGAAGGTGCACTTTTCAGCCTTGAGGAATAGGTGATGCTCTCTCAGGCGTTGGAGGACCTCCGCAACGTGCTGGCGATGTTCGGCCGGGCTCCGGGAGTAGATGAGGATGTCATCTATGTAGACAATTACGAATCGATGGAGAAACTCTCGGAGCACCTCATGCATGAAGTCCTGGAATACGGAGGGGGCATTGGCAAGTCCATAGGGCATGACCAGATACTCGTAGTGGCCAGTAGGAGTCACAAACACCTGTTGTGTATTTTGTTAACGTTGTTTATTTAACTACATCTCCCAGAATGCAGTGTTATGTTGTAGCCGGAAGTATTCCGGTAAAAACAGTTGACTTACGAAAACCCAGTAAAGAGAGCAGTCACGCTAAAGCAGTGCAAGTGTCTTATGTGTTGAGTGCGCCGTTCATTCTTTCTAAAGATACAATAAAAGTGGCAACGAGGATTCAGTTACTCCGCGTGTGTTATGAGGATGCGGAAGTGAAGCGGCTTGACGGTGAAATCGCTAGAAAGAAAAATAAATGCGACCCTGCTGCTAATCCACGTTTAACAAAAAGGGGAGGAAAGACAACAATCCAGATAAGTGACTGAATTGATTGTCAAATACAGAGAACGGCACAAAATGGTATTGGTTTTTGGCAACATTGGTCATTTTGATGAAAGTAGTGAGCAGTGGAGCTCTTATACAGAGAGTTTTGAGTACTTTGTAGCAGCAAATTATATTACTGAAGAGAAAGTTGTACCCACTTTTTTAAGTGTGATGTGTCCAAAGACATTCACTCTACTGCGTAATCTCCTACAACCAGAGAAGCCTGGAGAGAAAACGTATGATCAGATAGTGAATACTCTCAAAGCACATTTCTCTCCAAAGCCCTTAGTAATTGCAGAGCGATTTCGGTTCCACCGACGAAATCAGCTAGAAGGAGAAACTGTGACAATGTTTGTGGCAGTGCTAAAAAAAACTAACTGAACACTGCGAATTTGGTGATGCATTAAACGACACACTTCGGGACAGATTAGTGTGTGGACTCTGTTGTGAAGGCATACAGAAAAGACTTAACTGAGAGCAACCTGACATTACAAAGAGCAATTGAACTGAGCGTGTCTATGGAATTGGCTGCTAAGGAAGCTCAGCAACTGAGCTCAAACAGTAAAGTGTATAAAATGGAGACTGAAAATAAAGGCCCATGTTTCCGGTGTGGTAAGACTGGGCACTCACCTGTCACATGCTGGTATAAGGATATAGAGTGCCGCAGCTGTAGGAAAAAAGGACACAGAGCGTGCATGTAGAAATAAGGCAGAAAAAGGAAAAATGCAGCAGAAAATAACATTCAGAAGGAAGCAAAAGAAACATGTATTCACCATTGACCAAGAAAACAAGGAGGTCACAGACACATCAGACGATGAACTTCCTTTGAATGTGCTCACTGTCGCAGGGAACCAAGGCATACAAAGTCACCGCGCTGCTGGAAGGACAGCCAGTGAAGATGGAGATCGACACTGGTGCTGCGGTGTCGCTGGTGTCGGATGTGGTATATAGTGAAATACTGAGCCACCTGCCACTCAAACCACCTGATGTGACCCTTAAAACTTACACTGGCGAATCAGTGACAATGAAAGGCCTTACCCAGGTAACAGTCGAACTAAACAAACAAACAAAAAAGCTGCCATTGTATGTGGTTTTGGGGGATTATCCTTCACTGATGGGACATTCCTGGTTGGAGCAACTTAAGGTGGACTGGCAGGTCATAAACATGATGACACCAAAAACACTGGATTTAGAGGGTGTCCTTCGGAAACCCAGTGAAGTTTTCAAACAGGAGCTAGGCAGCATGGAAGGAATCAATGTGAAATTAACTGTTGAGCCGGAATCCCAGCCAAAATTCTTAAAGGCCCGGCCCCTGCCAATATGCACTCAAACCCAAGGTAGAGGCAAGCTTAACTGAACTCGTGGAGAATAGTGTGCTCGAACCAGTAAGCGTCGGCAAGTGGGCAACACCTATTGTTCCAGTTCTAAAGAAAGATGGAGGCTTAAGAATTTGCGGGGACTTTAAAGTTACTGTAAATCCAGTGTTGTCTGCAGAACAATACCCCTTACCTCACATTAATGACCTCTTTGCGGGACTGACTGGAGGGCAAAAATTCAGTAAAATCGATCTCAACCAGGCATATCTACAAATGCATGTTGAGGAACAGTCCAGAGAACTTCTCACTATCAACACACACAAGAGACTGAAAGAGTACGGATTAAGAGTGCGGAAGGACAAATGTGAATTTTTCCAATCTGCAGTCGAGTATCTGGGCCATGTCATTGATGCCTCTGGTCTACATATTCCCCCATCCAAGGTTAAAGCCATAGTGGATGCTCCAGAGCCCAAAAATGTCAGCCAGCTGCGTTCTTTCCTCGGCTTGCTTAATTACTATGGGTGGTTCATTCCAAACATCTCTACCCTGCTGAAACCCCTGCACAAATTGTTTGTGTCATGAAAATAGTTGGAGGTGGACCACTGAATGTCAGGAGACATTTAAAAGAGCGAAAGAGACTTTGTTAAAATCAAAAGGCACTCACCCATTTTGACCCTGCACTTCCGATTCAGCTGGCCTGCGACGCTTCCCCATATGGTGTGGGAGCTGTCTTGTCTCACATCATGCCGAATGGTCAAGAGAAGCCGATAGCATTTGCTTCGAGGAGTCTGAGCAAAGCCGAAGCAAACTATGCTCAGATTGAACGTGAAGCACTAAGCATCGTGTTTGGAGTGCGCAAGTTTTACCAGTATATTTTTGGAAGGAAGTTCACGCTGCTGACCGATCATCGCCCGCTTACTGCGATTTTTGGCCCTTACCATGGCATTCCCTCTCTTGCTGCTCGTAGGATGCAAAGATGGGCTTTGTTATTATTTGCTCACACCTACAACATCAAGTACCGAAAGTCAGAATTGCACGGTAATGCGGACGGACTGTCCAGATTGCCTCTCACTAACTCAGTGAAAGAGGCAAAAGTGGCTGAAATTTTCTACTTCAGTCAAGTGGAAAGGGCCCCAGTGACAGCTGCACAAGTGCGCAAGGGCACACGAAATGACCCTGTCTTGTCCAAGGTCATGGATTTTGTCATGACAGGGAAAGGTGAGAATGATGACAGAGAGCTCAAACCATTCACGTCTCGACGTCATGAACTTTCGGTGCAGTCAGGCTGTTTGTTGTGGGGAAGGAGAGTGATTATTCCACCAGCTCTGCGTAAATCAGTGCTGAAACAGCTACATGCGGGACACTGTGGAATGGTCCGCATGAAAGAGATCGCCAGGAGTTACTTCTGGTGGCCAGGAGTGGACGGGCAAATTGAGGAAAAGGCAAGAACATGTACGTCATGTCAGAGCATACGCAATGTACCACAACTGGCACCGCTGCACCCGTGGGAATATCCAGAGACACCATGGCATCGCATTCATGCTGATTTTGCAGGCCCA
>NW_015505391.1:736678-738776 GCF_001515645.1 Sinocyclocheilus grahami | reverse complement strand
CTCTCACTGACTCAGTGAAAGAGGCAAAAGTGGCTGAAATTTTCTACTTCAGTCAAGTGGAAAGGGCCCCAGTGACAGCTGCACAAGTGCGCAAGGGCACACGAAATGACCCTGTCTTGTCCAAGGTCATGGATTTTGTCATGACAGGGAAAGGTGAGAATGATGACAGAGAGCTCAAACCATTCACGTCATGAACTTTCAGTGCAGTCAGGCTGTTTGTTGTGGGGAAGGCGAGTGATTATTCCACCAGCTCTGTGTAAATCAGTGCTGAAACAACTAGATGAGACACTAGACACTGTGGAATGGTCCGCATGAAAGAGATCGCCAGGAGTTACTTCTGGTGGCCAGGAGTGGACGGGCAAATTGAGGAAAAGGCAAGAACATGTACGTCATGTCAGAGCATACGCAATGTACCACAACTGGCACCGCTGCACCCGTGGGAATATCCAGAGACACCATGGCATCGCATTCATGCTGATTTTGCAGGCCCAGTCGAGGTCAAAATGCTGTTGGTTGTCACGGGGAAGGCGAGTGATTATTCCACCAGCTCTGTGTAAATCAGTGCTGAAACAACTAGATGAGACACTAGACACTGTGGAATGGTCCGCATGAAAGAGATCGCCAGGAGTTACTTCTGGTGGCCAGGAGTGGACGGGCAAATTGAGGAAAAGGCAAGAACATGTACGTCATGTCAGAGCATACGCAATGTACCACAACTGGCACCGCTGCACCCGTGGGAATATCCAGAGACACCATGGCATCGCATTCATGCTGATTTTGCAGGCCCAGTCGAGGACAAAATGCTGTTGGTTGTCACTGATGCACACAGTAAGTGGCCTGAAGTGGCTATCATGAAATCTACCTCAGCTGACAAGACAACTGAGAAGTTGGGAGAAAATTTCAGTAGATTTGGACCACCCGTACAGTTTGTCTCAGACAATGGACCCCAATTTATATCGCATGAGATGGCCACATTTCTGCTAGCAAATGGGGTACAACATATCAAGTCATCGCCCTACCATCCTGCAACAAATGGGCTAGCAGAAAGGTTCGTCCAGACCATGAAACATGCTTTGAAAGCTTCGATTGGGCAAGGCACATTTCATCAACGCCTTCATAACTTCTTGCTGTGCTATCGCAGTACTCCACACGGAAGTGTCGCCAGCTTATTTGCTGTTCAATCGAGAGCTCAGGAGCAGTTTTGAGCTGCTTAAGCCAGCAACCCTCAAAGAAACTGTTCTACAACAACAAAAAAATCAGGTACAGCGACGGAAACTGCGAGCCAAAGACAGAACCTTCTCGACAGGCTCACCCGTGCTGGCTCGGAACTATGGCAGAGGTCCAAAATGGGTTCCAGCTACTGTGGAGATCCAGACGGGTCCTGTGTCATATAAGGTTAAAACTGCCGGAAACCTTCTCTGGAGGAGACATACTAATCAGTTGCTGAGTGGTGCCAATATATCCACGGACCTTCCGAGAGGTACCGATGCCGCTGATCATGTGGACGACAGCTCACCAGCTGCTGTGACCTTCACCACAGAGCCTACCAAGACCCCAAATTCTTCATCTACTAAGGAACCGTCATCACCTGTTGTTTCAACAGAAAATCAGAACCAAGCAGGTCGCCGATATCCAGTAAGCGAACGGCGCCCACCTCAGCTTTTCTTGGATTTCACTTAGTTAGGGGCTACCCTTGTTGTGTTGGGGCAGAATAATCCCCTAAGGGTAAGCTAGGGTTTGAGGTAGTCCACCCTCATTCCCAGGAAGTTAGTTGTGTTCATATATAAAGACATTTAACAAGAAAGACTGAATGTTCCGAGAATATTTGTAAAAAAATAAAAAAAAAAGTTCATAGTTCATAGAATGTTACAGTGAAACTGAATGGCATACCTTCATTCTGCAAGTGACAATTAATTATTTATGTTGACCTTATGAGTAAGAGGGGAGGAAATGTTGTGTATTTTGTTAATGTTGTTTATTTAACTACATCTCCCAGAATGCAGTGTTACGTTGTAGCCGGAAGTGTTCCAGTTAAAAACAGTTGACTTACGAAAACCCAGTAAAGAGAGCAGTCACGCTAAAGCAGTGCAAGTGTCTT
>NW_015505391.1:729639-734970 GCF_001515645.1 Sinocyclocheilus grahami | reverse complement strand
CTCAAAGCACATTTCTCTCCAAAGCCCTTAGTAATTGCAGAGCGATTTCGGTTCCACCGACGAAATCAGCTAGAAGGAGAAACTGTGACAATGTTTGTGGCAGTGCTAAAAAAAACTAACTGAACACTGCGAATTTGGTGATGCATTAAATGACACACTTCGGGACAGATTAGTGTGCGGACTCCGCTGTGAAGGCATACAGAAAAGACTGTTAACTGAAAAAGAGAAAGAGATCGCCAGGAGTTACTTCTGGTGGCCAGGAGTGGACGGCCAAATTGAGGAACAGGCAAGAAGATGTACGTCATGTCAAAGCATACGCAAATGTACCACAACTGGCACCGCTACACCCGTGGGAATATCCGGAGAAACCATGGCATCGCATTTATGCTGATTTTGCAGGCCTAGTCGAGGACAAAATGCTGTTGGTCGTCACTGATGCACACAGTAAGTGGCCTGAAGTGACTATCATGAAATCTACCTCAGCTGACAAGACAATTGAGAAGTTGGGAGAAATTTTCTGTAGATTTGGACCACCCGTGCTGTTTGTTTCAGACAATGGACAGCAATTTATATCGCATGAGATGGCCACATTTCTGCTAGCAAATGGGGTACAACATATCAACTCATCGCCCTACCATCCTGCAACAAATGGGCTAGCAGAAAGGTTCGTCCAGACCATGAAACATGCTTTGAAAGCTTCGATTGGGCAAGGCACATTTCATCAACGCCTTCATAACTTCTTGCTGTGCTATCGCAGTACTCCACACGGAAGTGTCGCCAGCTTATTTGCTGTTCAATCGAGAGCTCAGGAGCAGTTTTGAGCTGCTTAAGCCAGCAACCCTCAAAGAAACTGTTCTACAACAACAAAAAAATCAGGTACAGCGACGGAAACTGCGAGCCAAAGACAGAACCTTCTCGACAGGCTCACCCGTGCTGGCTCGGAACTATGGCAGAGGTCCAAAATGGGTTCCAGCTACTGTGGAGATCCAGACGGGTCCTGTGTCATATAAGGTTAAAACTGCCGGAAACCTTCTCTGGAGGAGACATACTAATCAGTTGCTGAGTGGTGCCAATATATCCACGGACCTTCCGAGAGGTACCGATGCCGCTGATCATGTGGACGACAGCTCACCAGCTGCTGTGACCTTCACCACAGAGCCTACCAAGACCCCAAATTCTCCATCTACTAAGAAAACGTCATCACCTGTTGTTTCAACAGAAAATCAGAACCAAGCAGGTCGCCGATATCCAGTAAGCGAATGGCGCCCACCTCAGCTTTTCTTGGATTTCACTTAGTTAGGGGCTACCCTTGTTGTGTTGGGGCAGAATAATCCCCTAAGGGTAAGCTAGGGTTTGAGGTAGTCCACCCTCATTCCCAGGAAGTTAGTTGTGTTCATATATAAAGACATTTAACAAGAAAGACTGAATGTTCCGAGAATATTTGTAAAAAAATAAAAAAAAAAGTTCATAGAATGTTACAGTGAAACTGAATGGCATACCTTCATTCTGCAAGTGACAATTAATTATTTATGTTGACCTTATGAGTAAGAGGGGAGGAAATGTTGTGTATTTTGTTAATGTTGTTTATTTAACTACATCTCCCAGAATGCAGTGTTACGTTGTAGCCGGAAGTGTTCCAGTTAAAAACAGTTGACTTACGAAAACCCAGTAAAGAGAGCAGTCACGCTAAAGCAGTGCAAGTGTCTTGTGTTGAGTGCGCCGTTCATTCTTTCTAAAGATACAATAACGCCGTCTTCCATTCATCCCCCTCACGTATCCGGATGAGGTTATAGGCACTGCGGAGGTCCAACTTAGTGAAGAGGGTAGCCCCCCGGAGATGTTCAAGGGCATTAGGGACGAGGGGAAGAGGATATCGGAACTTGATGGTTATGTTGTTGAGTGCTCGGTAATCTATACAGGGCATCAAGCCTCTGTCCTTCTTGGCCACAAAGAAGCTTGATGCAGCAGGGGAGTTAGATGGACGGATGTAACCTTGACCCAGCGCCTCCTTGATGTAGTCCTCCATGGCCTTCTGTTCGGGAAGCGACAGAGAATAGATTTTTCCCTGAGGCACTGGCTCACCCGGAATGAGATCTATGGCGCAGTCCCATGGCCGGTGTGGTGGTAAGCGGGAGGCTTGTTTTGGGCAAAACATGTCGTGGAAGGGGGCATAGCAGGCTGGAATATCTATGGATTGCTTCTCTAGAGGACTGTCAACGGAGGTTGAATTCACGGGAAGGACCTCCGTGAGTTTCTTGGCTGGTGATGGAGTCACGGGGAAGCAGACTGGGAAGCAATCCTTGCCCCACTTCAAAACTTCTCCCGTCTTCCAGGACAGAATGGGATTGTGCTTTACCAACCACGGGCACCCTAAGATGATGTCCGCCGTAGACCCTTCCAGAACCAGAAGATGAATATCTTCCGTATGAAGTTGACCCAGCCAAAGAGTGATGGGGCCCACCCGATATCGTACATGTCGGCGGCATAGTGGTTTCCAGTTATCGACTGGACCTGGTAGACAGTTTCAGTGGCGGTAGCTTGTAACTTGTGCTGGCGGCAGAGGTTTCTGGAGATGAAGTTTCCTGCTGACCCGGAGTCGATAAGGGCCGATACTGAAATAGAAACATCAGAGGCAGTAAGCATTACACAGGTAGTGAGTGGTTCCATCTTAACGATATCAGGCTGAATCACACTCACCACAGGACGTGGAGGGCATGACAAGATCAGATGCCCCGGAGTTCCACAGTACAAACAGAGACCCCGGGTCAGCCTTCTCTGCCGCTCAGCGGAAGATAATCTTTGCTTCTCCACGATCATGGGTCGGTGGAGGTAGGAGGTTGTAGCGGGGACTGGTGTTGCTGCTAGACAGGACTGCATGCGGTTTGAACAACGGACAGACAATTGAATGAATTTTTCTAATCCAAATGAATCATCATATGCAGCGAGCTGTAACCGAAGCTGGGGCTCCAGCCCCTGTCTGTAAGTAGTCAGCAGCGATCTCTCATTCCATCCACTTGCTGCTGCGAGAGTTCTGAACTTCAGCGAGTATTCAGCAATTGACATGGTACCCTGTTGCAAATGGTAGAGTTGCTGTCCTTCCAAACACCTTGCGAAATTCGCGAGGAGACACTAGGAGGAACACAGGAGGTAAGTAATGCAGGACGTATTCAAATGGAAGCAGTAGCAAAGTCATTGAGTCCTCTACGTGTATACGAGACCGGACAGTGAGGGTGTCTGAGGTGTGTGCTTTTATGCAGGCTGGTAATGAGGTGCTTGATTGGTGACAGGTGCAGGTGCTCAGAACTCAGGTGAGAGGGATCGTTGTGATTGGGTGGTGGCGGAGCCTGGCCGATCTGTTACAGTGATGGATTGTAGCATGATAAAAGATCTGTTTAATACACAGAAGCTAAACCATTTAGGGCCTAAGTAAGCAGCAATGTCTTTCACAGGTACAATGAATTTCCAAGTGCACAATACATTCAATAGACACACAATTGGTTGGCACACAATGAGGTGCAAATTGGGTTTGCATCTGACTGCACTTGAAATTATTATGAAAAACGCCTCTTTATCTTCATTGAATGATACTCTAAACAACTGTTCATTAGCATACTCAGTGTAAGAATTTCCATTATCATCCTCCTCTGTGATTTAGTCACACACAAGAAAGGAGCAACCCAACCATGTATTTTACCTTTGACACAAACAAGGATGTTATAATCAAAGCCAGGCTTTTGGATGTTAGTGCACACAGCTTGATATTCATAGAGTGTGTGTGCATAATTCAACACCAGACGCAGCAAAAAGGAGAGTGCAGAAAACTGAATAGAGCCCTTGAATTGTTGTTCCTTTAGTCGCTTGATTAGATGCCCTTGAGGTCAATGGGAATGCTAAAAGATAGCTTTCTCAATTATAGACCTCCTTCATTTTTGAATAAACCTCTAATGCTAGGTATTAAATGTCGGCATGTAATTGGTCTCACAATGTTTTTGTTACACAATTACATGATACCTCAAATCACATGGTTTGTTAAGAAGAAGTGTTCTATTTAGTTTTTAGTGTTTTGACTATTCAACTTGTGGATGATTAAATGGGTGAAAAATCCTGAAGACTTGAAGGAGGAACCCATGCCATATGTAGAGACCAGAATATCATAGATACTTGGGGGTGGGCTCTTTTGACTTGCATTAGTAAGCAACCCGAACACATTAGCAAAACTCTAACAACCATTAAGAACGCCTTGGAAAGGAGAACAGATTAAACATTGGAAGGAAAAAATGTTCCACAAAAAAAAATGTATGATGGAAATGTTTTCTCTTTCATGCTTCAGTCAGCATTGTGAACCTCCATTCAAGGCTGCCTGTCATTACTTTTACTGTTTGCATTTGACAGGATAACATTTTAGCACAGCATGCAGATAAGGGTTGCTCTCGTCTGATCATGGCAAACAATTTAATTAGAAAGATACAGAAGGTTAATTCCCCTCTCAGTAGACCCCCCTCAGACTGAAAGTCATGCACAATTCTAGCATTATAACTAGCATTATAAGCTGAGTTTTGATTTTAGACTTTTTAAATTTGATTAGATATTTAAAAATATTTATTAACATTAATGCTATTCTTCTTAAAAGTTGAATGCATCCTTGGTAAATTTGGTAAAAATGTACTTACACTGGGTGTAAGGAACATTCAAATTATACATTTGACAACTTTTTTTGCACGGGTATAAAAGGAGAGCGCGTGCAAATGCACATCAGCTTTTCGCTTCGGAGCCGAGCCTTCTACAGGACGAATCTCCGCGAGTGTTCGAGAGAAACAGCTGGCGTTATTGTGACGTCTTATCAGCGGGGGTTGCCATCCAGGCTGCTGAAACCTCGGCGGGCTGCAGCGTCCATTCTGCGGTCTTGCGCGACCTCCCCTGGGCGCTTCAGCGCTTTCTCTAAAAGAGTGTTTTTCCGTCTAAAAGAGCAATTTCTAAAAGAGCTTCACGAGCGACGGGCGTCTTTTTAAAGATGGCTTCCCGCTCGTGCGTTTCTGGATGTGGTCGTTTCCTGCCTCCATCTGATGGTCATGATCACTGCCTCTCGTGCTTGGGCTTACAGCACGCTGAAGCAGCGCTCATGGATGAGTCATGTTCTCACTGCGGGAACATGACCATCGCGACATTGCGGTCCAGATACCTCCTCATTAAACGGGGGGGTATCCCCCTTGCCATGCCCCGCTCTAGCTCCTCTGGTTCTCGGAGGGCTACTTCGGTTCATGGTCAGGGAGACCTGAGGGTTACAGTGAGAGCTTCCCCGTCGAGTACGTCTCCGCGGGCCTCTCATTCCTC
>NW_015505391.1:687874-729464 GCF_001515645.1 Sinocyclocheilus grahami | reverse complement strand
CCCTCTGGCACCCGCGTCCAGACTTGTGGAATCTCCACTTATGGTCCATGGACGGGATGCGGAGGTTCTAGGTGGGCTACCTCCAGCGGTAGTAAATATCATCGCTTCAGCTAGAGCCCCGTCTACCAGACACGCTTACAGGCTGAAGTGGAACCTGTTCGTTGGTTGGTGCTCTTCCCGCCGGGAAGACCCCCGAAGATGCCCGATCGCAGTCGTGCTTTCTTTCCTGCAGGATGGGTTGGAGCGAAGGCTGTCTCCCTCCACCCTGAAAGTGTACGTTGCCGCCATTGCCGCGCATCACGATGCAGTAGACGGTAAGTCTCTGAGGAAGCACGACTTGGTCATCAGGTTTCTCAGAGGGGCAAGGAGGTTAAATCCTCCGCGCCCTCACCTGTCACCCTCTTGGGATCTCCCCTCGGTCCTGACGGCCCTGAGGAAGAGGAGCCCTTCGAACCTCTGCAGTCAGTAGAGCTTAAAATTCTGTCATTAAAGACTCAGCGAAAAACTGATGTGCGTTTGCACGCGCTCTCCTTTTATACCCGCGCTGCGGGGCGGGGTGCGCGTGGCGAAACACGCACGCCAACTGTCATTGGCTTGTTTAGTTACCACTCAAAGGTGATTGGGCTCTCGGGCGAGATCCCAATTCGTCAGTCACTGACGTATCGTCTCCGTTCCCTCCTTCAGGGAACGAGGGTTACACAAGTAACCTAGACGTTTTTTGCACGAAAAAGCAGCATGATTACAAATGTGAGATTGATTTTATACAGCAGCTCAATAAACAAGAATTTAATATTAAAACACTTACGTTTTAGACACAATATTTTCCATACGGATCCCAATTCGTCAGTCACTGACGTAACGTTGAACGTGACTGACTGAATGGGAACGTCTAGGTTACTTGTGTAACCCTCGTTCCCTGAAGGAGGGAACGGAGACGTTACGTTCCGTTGCCACAGTTGCTGTACCACCGCTGTACGGCCGGGGCACGTAGTCTCGGCTCCTCAGCGAAAAACTGATGTGCGTTTGCACGCGCTCTCCTTTTATACCCGCGCTGCGGGGCGGGGTGCGCGTGGCGAAACACGCACGCCAACTGTCATTGGCTTGTTTAGTTAACACTCAAAGGTGATTGGGCTCTCGGGCGAGATCCCAATTCGTCAGTCACTGACGTATCGTCTCCGTTCCCTCCTTCAGGGAACGAGGGTTACACAAGTAACCTAGACGTTTTTTGCACGAAAAAGCAGCATGATTACAAATGTGAGATTGATTTTATACAGCAGCTCAATAAACAAGAATTTAATATTAAAACACTTACGTTTTAGACACAATATTGACTGTTTTTGCTCTATTTCGCCAACAAATATAATTCTAATTTGCGTCTCTGAGCAACATGACGGTGTTTCTTTCCTTAATGAATCAACCGTTTAAATGATTCGGTTCAATCGTAATGACTCACTTATTAACAGTGACTTGCTGCCACCTACTGGCAGTTTTTATTTCACATTTAAAGTATCTTTTTTCTTATTTTTTATATATAATTTTAAATATAAGTATTTTACGTTTTATGATTAAAATATCAAAACAATATTAATGCATTTATAACTGCAGGTTAAATACATTCATGTCCTGCATTAAACAGTGTGTAAATGCATCTAAATGCCACTTCTAATGTAGCTTCTGTGTTTTCTCTGCATTGCAAAGATTAATTTTGTCAATACTGATTTAATTTGCTTGGTAACAGCCCAAATGACTTATTATTTTAATTGACTGATTCAATTTAAGAATTTGACTGAAAAGATTATGCACACTTTTAGAAGAAAATGCCTTTATAAATGTAAAAATGCCCATAAAAGGTAAAAATCAATTTAAACTTATTGGAAAAGATTCATTTCTATCACTGCTGTGAACTGATCACCACACAGAATAGGCAGAATATCAAAACCTTTAGGAGTCAGCTGTCCACAGTAGTCCTTAAGATATCAGCACAATAACACACTCAGCAAAATATAATCTAATTATCATTAACAATAAAATCCCAGAAAATATTGAGATATATTTTTTGTCAGTATTGCACACCCCGAAGTGCCCTTTTATCCGCTTGAGCCCCTGCCCCTCAAAATGTCTGTGCACGTCCCTGACTGTTAGAACGTGTCACCGAAAGATACTAAAGCGGTACCTAAATGAGATACTCCACCCAAAAAATAAACCCCATGCATTCGCAGGTCTATTTGACTTTCTTTCTTCTGTGAAACATAAATGGAGGCTTTTAAAAAAATTCTCTATCTCTGTGAGTCCATTGACATAGACATTCTGACAGGGGAGGCTGACAAATTAGTAGACTGGATTAGGGATAGATCCCACAATACCATTCATGAAGTGAACACTTTCTGTTGGTAAAGATTTGATTAAGATACACAATATATATCCAGAGGAGCTTTGCTACTAAACTGCACAGTTAAAACGTATAGCCAAGGTTCAATTTCAGCATTCCTATCAATGAAACACATGGAAAAAACATCTGCTGTCTCCTCAAGTGAAACCACATTTTTATTGGCTGAGAGCTACAACAACAGAATAACGAATACTGGTTGTTGTTGTTCTTAATTAATGTACCTTTCTTGTTGTTATCTTATAATAAACATCACCTCCCCCATGACATGCCCCATGTGTTATTAACAAAGGTAATCGGGTGAGAAATTATATTCTTCACCTCCACTGTTGTGTTTGACCGCTAACCAGTGACAGAAGACAGGAAGCACAGATTAAATGGGTCACAAATCAGCTAAAGAGTGAGAGGGCTGGAGGAAAAGTAATTGGACGGACAGAAGTGTGGCACTAATCAAAGCCGTAAGGTTAAAGCAGTTAGCTAAGAGCATGTGAAGGAAGGGAAAGTCTGAACAAATGCTGACAAAAAGTATTATAGATTCCTGGTGATGACAAAATGACGTAGAAGACCACAGACAAAGGTTGATTTCCCTTTTGTTGCATGGCAAAAGGTGTACTCACAGAGAATGTTCATTGGTACTTCACACATCACTGACTACAAATTGGATTTCTGCCCATCAATGTTGTGAAAAAGATTCAGACAATGAAAAATCTAACAATCCTCATCCTTCATTGTCCTCAAAAACAGGTAGTCCTGCCCCTATAGACTCTCTTTATTGGTTGAGCCAGAGCGTGTTATTGATCTTATCTGATCTTGTTATTGATCAAAACGTGTTTTCGTCTTATTGATAACCCGTAATCCAGTAATAGTGATGGGCATTCCGTTTCCAACATCCACTGTATGCAGTAGACCAGGGGTGTCCAAACTCGGTCCTGGAGGGCCGGTGTCCTGAAGAGTTTAGCTCCAACGCCAATTAAACACACCTGAACAAGCTAATCAAGCTCGCATACTAGAAACTTAAAGGCAGGTGTGTTGAGGCAAGTTGGAGCTAAACTCTGCAGGACACCGACCCTCCAGGACCGAGTTTGGGCAGCCCTGCAGTAGACCAATAAACATCGGACCAATCAGAGCAGAGTAGCCTCACGCAAAGGAGGGTTTGGAAAGATGAACAATTCGTTTGAGTCGTTGAGAAATAAGCAGTGTTGGGCAAGTTACTCTGAAAATGTAATCAAATTACTGATTACTCCTTTTAAAAGTAATCACGTTACTGTTCTGATTACTTTATTTCAAAAGTAATTAGTTTTTCTCCATGAAATTTATGAAATCCAAGCATATACGCTCCCAATAAATATTTGTTATTAAAGCATCAACATTCACAGAACACTGTCATTTTTAACTAAAGCAAGCGGCTGCTGCGTGCATGGTTTGGCATGACAGAATGCCAGCAAAGAGCACTGCATTTATAATCTCTAAAAGACATCTCAGTTCATCGCAATCTCACAAATCTCTGTTATAACACAATAAATATATGCATAATGAACCTTTCATAATGTCTACAATTCGTGTGTTATAATGAGCCATCTTGGTCATTCCCGGATAATCGAAAATGGGCAAAGAGGCGGGAGCAGGTTGGTGAAGCGGGAGTCTATGGGATTGACCCCCTTTTGCAGCCAGCCTCTAGCGGCCAGTTGATGAATTACAGTTTAATTCACTTCCGTGTTGGCTTCACGAGAGAGAGCGGGAGGTTGCCGCTTGGGTTATAACCTAAATAGAAAGTCTGCATAGGCTTGCACCTGTTAATCTTTTATATTTTATATTATTTCATGTTGCTTTTGTGCAATAGATATTTTGTGTGCATTTTGTTTCAGATATTTTATGTTTAGATATTTCTATTTTGCGGGAGTCCTGGGAATCATTGTATTCTCCCGCATCCCGCACACACACGAGTGTCTACCCGCTCACACCCGCACTCGCCCATCTTGTCCCGCGCCGCACTCTGTTGTGTCGGGTCTCGCGGGAGAGCAGGTCTCTAGATGATAAAACACTGCATTCTGTCAGCAATGTAACGCGGCAGTAACGTATAGCGACCTCGGTTTGTAACTATACTCTAATTACTATTTTGAAAATTATAACGCGTTAAATTACTCCGTTACTAAAAAAGTAATCAAATTACAGTAACGCGTTACTAAGTAATGCATTACTGCCCAACACTGGAAATAAGGTAAATTTAAATGCATATTATAAGGAAATTAAAGTGTTTTTTGACCTTACATGCATGTAAATCTGTTGTTGATGACTCCCAAAACCAAATTATGAACCTTTCAAATAGCATAATAGGGCCACTTTAAAAGTTGATGTCTACATTGATATATAAAATGTTTGGTTTAATTTTGCACTTTTTCATCAAATAAAATGATATGCCATTTAAGTCAGAGTAAAACTTACTAAGGTTAATGACTTTTGCCTAGTCAAAAATTTATGGTATGAACATTGATCATGACACCCTCAGATCCCATATTCAAAAGCGACACAAATGACAGAGAAGTTTGAAGAAAAATATGTTAAATTAGAACAGACGAGAACAGATTAGACCTTGGTAGAATAATTTTTTCAGCATTTAATTGCAAGATACATTTCAGATAAATAGCATAAACCTTTACATTCTCTCTGAGAATCAACACTGGATTAGAGAAGAAGGGGAATCTGATTGCAATCTTCTCGACGTCCCAGAAGACCTACACCTCCCAGCATGGCCGATACACTCTTCCCACCATGCACCTCATGGTGTCCCTTCTGATGATGGCGATGCTTGGGCTCAGGTCTGGTCCGACATCTCTGCGCTCCGTGCTGAGAAGGCTCTCGGGGAGACTGAGATGAGGGACTCCTCTGTTCAGAGATGTTAGGGTCCTCAGCAGATTGGAGTCGGCCACCACGATGATCCTGGAGTTGCCTGGTGCGGATCTCAGAGCGTTCTCCTCCAAGCTGTCACTCAAACCTTGCAGATCTGGCTCCGTGTCTTCAGCTTTGGTCATGGGGATGGCAGCGGTTCTGAAGAAGCACTCAGACAAAAGTGCAACAGAGATGAGGACAGTACCAATGGAAAGCTTCATTCTTGATCCCGAGTGTTTCTTCAGTGGTTCAGCTACTGTCTCCTGTGTTGTCTTGCAAGCTGGTCTGATGATGGTGGCGACTTGGTCCATTTTTATAGGCCTACCGGCCATTGTCTGCAATGTGCCACGTTCTCCTTAGATTCATCTTTGTCTTGGTTTCTCATGAGTATGTGGCTATTAACAAAAACACAAAATCTCACTGAGAACCTGATGAGACCACTGACAGAGTTCAAGCATTTTGTTTGGTGGAAAGTTGATTAAGATTTCCTGCAACGTGGCTTGTGTTCAGCATGGAGACTGCAGGGTTCCACTGAGTGGGCATCCTAAGAGGGGATGTAATTCCAGAATCCTCACACTTTGAAACAATATGAGTGGATTACAGACCTGTTGAAGAGTCCAAGTTAATAATAACTATTTTCTCATTAGAATCACAAGACAAAGTCATCAATAGAGGCTCTAGCCCTAGTAGCCCAAAAATAAATGGCTATATTCACATTGATTATACTTGAATAATTTATATTTTGATTAATTAAAATCTTCTACACCACCACATTTCCTCTCCCACTGGGTGTTTCTGTACATGGCAATATGATGAAATGAACTTTCTCACTCAAAATAAACGGAGAAAAAATTCACAGTAGAGTTGATTGATTGTGCAGATGTGAGGAGAATGACTGAATGACTGGTTTGCTCTTTGTGGGTCATTTACAAAGATTCTGTTATGGCCTGACTGGTCAAAATGCATGAAACACATTATTGTCTTGAAAAAAAAAAACTTCTAAAAACACACTTTGCATACTTATGCACTTTTGTATGCAATGTTGTAGTATAAATACAGCACAATTAGTGTGATCACACTGAAAATTCCAACAAGAAAAAGTTAACTTTAAACACCTGGATGATGCACTAAATAAACATGGAATATTGAACACTTTGTGCAGCTTTAATTACATTATGGAAAGAGAGGTGCTATCAGACTCTGATGCTGGATGATAATATAACTATCTTAAACTATAGTATGTAGTATAGTGCATAGTTTAAGCGCATAGTGTATAGTGTCATTTGGGACACTACAGCCCTGTCCCAAATCGCACCCTAAACCCTCGCGATCTTCCTCTGAGTCCACACTTTCATGACGTAATGCTGCTTTGACTGTCGGGTATAAGTCTGCTTGCAGAAGTGCGCATCGAGGGTGCATAGTTGCCACAAAGGGGGCGCTTGCGAGCACCCTTCTTAAAGATAAAATGACGAATGGGACACCCTACGGTCTTGTGGACTTAACGGACATGAAGTGTGCCATTTGGGACAGGGCCTACTACTGTTTTTGCTACATATGTACATGATACCTTAAAGGCCCATTTACATAAAGACTGATAACAATAAAGAAAACTATAATGATAACTATATTCACACCAACGCACGATAACAATCTGTTTATTTTAAGCAAGTGCTGCAGGTTATGTCATCTGCGCTTTAAATGCTCAAGCTCTTTAAATGGATTCTGATTGGCTGTCAATGTTTTTATCATTCATCAGCAGGAAAAAAAATTGTTCTGAAAGTGATTCCAAACGATATTGTTCCCCTGTGTCGTTATTGTTTTATATTCAGAATAATTTTTTTAACTATATCTTTCGCATTATTGTTATTGTTATCGTTATCGTCCTTGGTGTGAACGGGCCTTAAAGAAAAAATTTTGTAACCATGTACACACCCTCAAGATGTCCCAAACCTATATGAGTTTCTTTCTTCTGTTGAGCACAAAATAATATATTTCGAAGAATGTTGGTTACCAAACAATTGACATTAGCAATTGACTAGTTACTACTTGTGATCAGAATATTTTTGTTGTGCATCATTTTCAATCAAGCTGTAGTAAGACTGTAGAAACCGATCAAGACCCAAGTAACCACATAGCTATACTCTGTGTAGTGGTTGGTGCTCGCATCACCAGTGGCATTGTGATTTTTGGATCACATGTCACTTAAAGTGTGGTTATGGGTATATCAGATGACCATATCCCCCCTTTCTTAGTTCAGGGAACCAGTCAGAGACTTTTATTTGGCAGAACACTCCCAACAGGAGTAAGGGATGCTGCGGGATGCTGATCTCCTGGAGTTCCAAAGAGTCCTAAAATCGGGAATAGGCAGATGAGGCTCTGAAGTAGGTGCAGAAGGTCCTTAATCTGGAACACACAGATGAAAGTACCTTGAAGTGAAGGTTTGCTCGCCTGAGCTTAACCTTGTTACAAGCAGTGTATGTCTTCTGTTTCTCTGGCCACAGACCCAGAGACTCAGGTAAATCCACTTTTGTCTCTTAGGGATGAAGTCTTAAGACACTCAAAGCATGGTTGTATCTGTTGATGTCTCACTGGACGAGCCAGAGACTGTGGTGTAGTGTGTCTGCTATCGTCTCACTAGACGGAGACTCAGAACTTGGTTGTATCTGTTAATGTCTCACTGGACGAGCCAGAGACTGTGGTGTAGTGTGTCTGCTATCGTCTCACTAGACGGAGACTCAGAACTTGGTTGTATCTGTTAATGTCTCTCCATAGTGGGTCAGAGACTCAGAATGTGGTGTCTCTGTTAGAAGTTTTCACGGGTCCAAAAATTTGTGCCCAAACCCAAAGAGGCATGGAAATATTTTACCTGGAACTGACTTGGACCTATCTATTAAACCGGATCTGCACAGAACCAAAAAATGTCATAAATGTACTACTCAGAACCAACCCGGACCCATCTATTTTTTGAAAGCTTGACCCGGACCCGAATCACTACTGCTTTCATACTTTTCTGGACCTTGACAGTGTAATTTACTTGGCAGTCAATCGGACAGTCACAAGCCTTCCGGTTTTCATCCAAAATATCTTAAATTGTGTTCCAAAGACAAAATTTCATTTTGGGGTGGAGTTAACTGACGAAAATTACCATAATTTGCACGATGGAAGAATTATCGTCTTGTCGTATAACCATTCAAAAACTCGGCAGAATTTATGTGACCGCTGCACCTGATGTTCATAAACTTTCATTACTGGTAAGTGTTTTTTTTTTTGCTTTGTGAACTGGCCGAGCCTTAATGATTCTGTTTCTTTACATGTATTTGTTTACTGATCGTTGCATGCAATTGTGAAATACAGCATTTTTTAAATTGGCTATTCGTTGTGTAAATTTAACTGTGCCATCAGGTCGGGTCGGATCGGGTCGGATCAGATGATCTCGGTTACAGGCCGGGTACGGGCCGGGTTCGGGCTTCAGTTTAAAGCCCGTGCAGACCTTTACTCTGGGCACATAAAGTCCAAACATGATGTAACTGGCATGAATGCATTAATTTGTCCGTTAACAGATAAATTTGTGTAAGATGTTGCACTACACATAACTGCCACTAAGAAATCTTATTTCTCTGAATAAGTATGAAATGAATGTGTTGTAGTTTGCATCAATTTCAAGGTTTCAAAGCATAGTTAGTATGGATTTGAATGGATCACTGTGGCCTCCCTTTGTTTCATCCGGCGCTGCTACATCCTGAGGTCCTAAGGAATTGTTATAGCGGTCACAGGCCAAAACCTTAGGACTTAGTCTCTTGATGGGTCATCGGCCTCATCTAGGATGGTGGAGTCTGCATATAAGAAGCTTGAGAAGGTTGAGCAGCTGCTATCTGGTGCAGTCTTAACAACCTGGAGCTTAACACGCTCAAAACAGTGGAGATGATTGTGGACTTCAGGAGAAATCCCCCAGCACTCCCCCCACTCACGATCATGAGCAGCACTGTGGCAGCAGTGCACCACCATCTCTCAGGACCTGAAGTGGGACAATCACATTGACTCCATTGTGAAAAATGCCTGGCAGAGGTTGTATTTCCTGTGCCAGCTGAGGAAGTTCAACCTGCCACTGGAGCTGCTCACCCAGTTCTACTCAGTTGTCATTGAGTCTGTCCTGTGTTCGTTTTTAAACGTCTGGTATTCAGCTACCAAATCAGACATCAGGAGACTACAACTGACAGTCTGGATTGCTGAGAAGATTATTGGTACCCCCTGCCTAACCACCAAGAACTTTATGCCTCTAGAGTGAGGAAAAGAGCTAGGAAAATCACCCTGAATCCCTCACATCAAGCCAACTTTCTCTTTGAACTGTTGCCCTCTGGCCAGCACTACAGGGCACTGAGCACAAGAACAGCCAGGCATAGGAACAGATTTTTCCCTCATGCCATATTCCAACTGAACATCTCAGGACTGTACATCTGTACATAACTTCTCAAAACTTTTCATCTGTAAGTAACACATTTTCACATTCAAAATTCTGTCTACTGGTATTTTTTTCTCTATAATTTCTATGACAATATAGTTATTATTTTAAAATGTATTGTCTAATCTCTTTATTATTAGTGTTATATTTAATTTTTTATCTTAAATTATATGTATGTCTGCACCATGTCTGTACTTCAGCACTGGAAGCTCCTGTCACCAAGATGAATTCCTTGTGTATGTAAACACACTTAGCAATAAAGCTCTTTCTGATTCTGATTCTGAAAGGCAGAAACCGCATGTGGACAAATGAGAAGTCCTGTCCTTCTCGGGCTTGATACCAGAAGTATTTTGCCCTCTAAGTGGTGTCTGGCCATTGTCCTAGCATCCTTATCTGATGGTGTTTTGGATATTTGTTTGTGTTAGTCCACCAAGATCCAATCAAAATGCAGCAAAATGTTCTCCTCTGCTGCAATCGGAGAGATGGGTTTGGAAAGAACTGTTTACCTGGCAACCACCCACAACACCTTAGCTCCAGGTTTTGCACAGGAAAAACCATTACTCACATTTTGTTTTTCAGGATATTTAAAAAACTTAAACATGTTTTCTTTTAACTGTCTTTCGGGGGTGTAACATCTACTTTCAGAGTTTTATACTTAATCTTATACGCATGTTTATTCTTTCTTTTGCTCATTAATTTAGACACATTCTTTTAAGAAGTTCTGTGTGTATAGTTTGTGCATAAATCTGGCGTAATTGTACAACCATTATTTTAAATGACTTCAGATCTTGATTGGATTTCCGAGAACTCAATAGAAAGTTTGATTAAAGCTATAGTGGCAGATGTTGATGGGGATTGAGTCATGGTGATTGTTTGGGGAAAATCCTGAGAGAGAACCCTCACAGTCATCTGCTCTACAACATCTCTATCCATTAACACTTGATTTGGCTTGACAATAAACAGAAATCTTACTACACGCTCTATGAACTCTAAATAGGAAGAGAAAGAAAAAGGAAGCAGGAAGCAGATAAATGTGATGGGTCTTTCCTTGACTGTTGATGGAAAAAATAATCAGCCTAAGAAAAAACAACAATGAGAATGTGGAACTGAATCATGATGACAGATAACTTGCACCAATATAGAGAGAAACAAAACAACGGCACCATGATTTAGCTTTCATTTACTTGAAGAAAATGGAAAACTGTCTCTGAAGATAAGGTTTGCACTGGCCTCAACACTCTATTATTCTTCTCTGTTTCAGAAAATCATTTCTAATTCACTGATGCTAGTCACAATGTGTCTCAATAGTACAAGTGATGAATATTAAAGGGTTAGTTCACCCAAAAATGAAATTAACCTGTGTTTTACTCACCCTCGAAGCATCCTAGGTGTATATGAATTTCTTCTTTCAGAAGAATCCAGTCGGAGTTATATAAAAAATTGTCCTGGCTATTCCAAGCTCTATCATTGCAGTCAGCAGGTGTTGCAGTTGAACAGTCCACAAGTCGTTATCAGTCATACAGGCGGATGACGCAGGACGTATGCGCAGCGCGCGCTCTGAGATATGCTAGTCTCGCGAGTTTGTTTACAGGAGCAAAGGAAGCAAAGTTTCCTTACTTTAGCAAAGGAAAACCAGTCTCCTCTTGGTTTATATCGAAATACTCCGACATTTGTCTTTCCAAATCCTCGGTTTGTACTTCTAATTCCTGACCGGCATTTTGTTTTGTTCTCTCTCCGCATTCGTCACTAATCACGCAAACGCCGATGACATACATCATCCGCCGGAACGGCTTCCGCGTATTACAGAAACCAGAAGTGAGAGAAAAGTGTTTATTACGTTTGAAATATGGATATTTTTCTTACAAAAACACATGGATTCGCTACAGGAGGCCTTTATTCACCCCCCGGAGCCGTGTGAGGCACGTTATATTATTGATGCACACACTTTATTTGACGACTTGTGGACTGTTCAACTGCAACACCCGCTGACTGCAATGATAGAGCTTGGAATAGCCAGGACAATTTTTAATATAACTCCGACTGAATTCGTCTGAAAGAAGAAAGTCATATACACCTAAGATGCCTAGAGGGTGAGTAAAACATGGACTAATTTTCATTTTTGGGTGAACTAACCCTTTAACTATTTTCAGAAAATTAATCCACAAATGAATGACAATTGAAATGTATTCAATGCATATCTGTATTTACAATATATGGACGCAAATATTAGAAATCTCTTCATAGACTTACTTCACAGTGGCATGTCACCCTATTAATTTATTCTTGGGTTTTAGCTTAGTGCATAACTCATTCTGGATCATAGTGCATATCTCAAATTGTGAGGCTTATGGAGGAGAAAAAACTCACCTGCGTCACATTTAGCATACCTTTGCAGTATTCTATGTCATTTTGTAGAGAGTCGTGCAAGTAGTGTGTTTACAAACATCATTTGAACATCAATTAAAACATGGTATCCTTCACATGGAAAAAAACTAACTAACTCCGTGCTCAATTTGAGATAATACTATCGTTCTAAAATTCATATAGTCTATGGCAGAGTACATGGTATGCACATTAATATAATTGGGGGTGGACTTTTTTGACTTGTGCCTGTACGTAATCACCTAGCAACCATCCAGGACACCCTAGCAACCATATACTTCCTATAAACATTGCAACTTTATATGTTTCCTTTCCCCTTAAATGGCACAGTGTATAGAACATAATTTAGGATGCAAGCATATTGTACATACAAGGGTACATATAACCAAACAAGAATATATAACACAGCATTGTTCATATTAAACAGTTGCATAGTTCATAATGCTTTTAAGTTTTTACTTGTGTATGTTTTAATGTGAAAATCACTTTAAAATAAAATGACAAGCAATTATAATAATAATTTCAAATATAAATAAAAAATTATCACCAAAATAAAATTGATGATACAATGACAGATTTATGATACAATGTTTTCCTACCTTAACTAGGAAACAAGATTGGGGGAGGGCTTTTTTTTACGCAACCACCTAGCAACCACCCAGAACACCCTAGCAACCTCTTAGAATGCCCTGAGAATCATATATCAACACCCTGGCAATGCCCTTTGCATGATGTGTTTTGCAGGGACAAACACTATTCACATTTTCTTCCGAAAATGTAGTAATCTAGTTTGAATGGTTCATTTCTCAAATAGATTTGTTAGTTGTTTAAGTTTACAGGTACTGACCCCTGTGTATCAAGGCATGTTATGGTTACTGTTGTCACAACAGCTCTCAGTATGTTTAAAAGAGTGTGTTCTCATGCGCGTGCGTGTGTATGTGTGTGTGTCCTGGGCAGGTGTTTGTGGGGTGGTTTTTGGTTTTTTTAAGGACAGCTGCAGGCCATATGCTCATAACAGAGCTGTTTCTACAACTATAAATTGAGGATGGAACAGTTGAAGAATTTTAACCATGCTCCGTCTGTTTATAGCCAACTGGACTGTAACCCTTTGTCCATTGAACACAACTGGAGCAGGGCTCTGCTCATCTGTTTAGAGCTGATGATACCTTATGTTATTAATTATAATGTAGATTTTAATAGTGAAGTCTATAATGTTTGTGTCACTAGCGGCACCAAACCCACTTGTTTGTCTCCACCACAGTAATACGACAATACAAGCAAAATGCTTGCTTGGAGTATATTTCTTAAACTAAAACCCACACTGTAAAAAATGATTTGTTGAGACCACTTGACTTAGTCAAGTCTTGTTGTTATATGAACATGTTATTTAAAGTTTTCCATTTCCCTTCAAGTTGAGGTTGTTATAACTCATCCTATTGTGTAGTGAGACACTTAAAGTTGACAGGACATGATTTTACTTGTCCACCTGACTAAAACTCAGAATCATTTTTTACAGTGCAGCCAGTTTTTAGGATTTAACCAAATTAGACAAATACTAGTTGGCCTTTGTCAGTTCTTCTCACTCTTTGCTTTGCCTGGCACCCTGAGCACTCACAGACCGCAGCTGAAGGTGTTTGTGTGCTATTGAATTGGCCCGTAAACAGTCTTACCGCCACACCTCACCATCCCAACCAGAGAAAAGAGTCTCCGAGGTCGTAGACTCTGCTCTGAAATGTGCACACCAGCTGACTATACCAGTAGCTGCCAAGCAAAACACAAGACCCTGGCTCAGGGGCCAGAGGAAAGGCAGCTTAGCCTCACTTGGAGAGGAGACAGTGCTTCCCACATAACCTGAGCCACCACTCGGCCCACAGCAGCAGAACTTTGTTATAACAACACGAAGCAGGCTGCACTGTCGTCCGAGCTGAAGTGTTATTCCAGCTATGTAAATAATAGAGCTCCCTTCTCCGTGTGATGAATAGCACATATTAACAGCCAAAAATTCTATTAAGTTCCCGAGATCCGTGTGCGGTAGTTTGCTAAAAGCCAGTACGGATAGAAATGAGCAAACTCAATCTTTTACATTCATATCTTTATCCACTTCCTGATCATATCTGAAGACACAATACACAGCCGTGTCCTTCAGTGGTGAAAGAAAATTTTCAAAAGTTATAGCACTGTACTGTACTGTCTCGGCTGGGTTAAGGACCATATTGTGATACCACAATAACAAATGTGTCAATTCTGACATTTCAAAAACAAAGAAATTGTAAAAATACTGTTGTAAATGCCAGGCATAGTAATTGTAATGCTCTGCCTGAGAAGGTACCACAGCGGTTTAGTGAAGTAATAAAATACTTTTCCAAGTTTCAGGTTTTCCAGTTTTCTCAATAATGTTTTGGTAACCTTCATCGGTGGAATCCAGAGACTCTAAAATCAAAAAGAAGGCATATTCACAATAAAATGTCCATTCACATTAGATGGAAAATCAACTCAGTACTCAACTGGTTTTTGTTCAGGACATATATTTTACATTGGACACCAAGTGTGGACTCAACATAGTACCAGAATTGTTTATTGTACAAAAGTAAGCAAAAAAGTCCTTAAATCGTACTATTGTGGATGAAGGACTTTTTGAGGATGAAGGAATGTCACACATGCTGTCTATATTGGAAACTGCCTAGGTTTGGTACAAACCTATCATTTTGATTTAATATTAATCAAAAATCGTAACTTTTTCAAAACCCAAACACATTTATACAAAATAAAGAAATTTAAGTCCAGGCCGTGAACTGAGTAGGTTGAGTCAAGGCTGAGACATAAGGAAGGTCTGAATGACGTATGAACAAGATTCTTTTTTCTTTTTTTTTTTGTGGTGAATGAAGCTTGGTTTCATGTCAGTGTCACACGAACCTCCGCAGCACTCATACACATACTGTTCTTTGGTCCAGAGATCAGATGGGACAGAGCAAATCGGCACAGACCACAAAACATATCCACAGTGTTGTAGTGTTGTAGTCTGGAGTCAAGAGTGAGTCCAAATGCTCTTGAGTCCATGGCAAGACCAAAACCATAAAAATGTCTTGGACTCAGACTAGAGGAAGAATCAAGGCAGTGTCTGAACTTGAGTACTACAACATAGCAAAAACGTCAAGTAACATTATTTATTTATATAGCATTTATGACATGTACTTATACAATACAGACTGTGTCAAAGCAGCTTCACAGTAATAAACAGGAAAATAACAGTCAGTGTAGCAGAATTCATCAGTTATAAATCAAGTTAAATATGAGCTGTACAACAGCTCTACAGATGACAATAGTGTCATTATTCAGCACAATTCAGTTCAATGGTGATTCAGTTCAGATCAATAACGTTATTGATTTGTGTTAATGTTACAAAGTTTGTGTCATTATCCAGTTTAATCCAGTTCAAATGTTGTTCTCATCCGACAGTTCTCATCAGTGCAGTTGAATCAATTGTATTACTATTAAAGAACTATTAATTGTTTTAATCCCCAAATGACCAAGCCAAAGCTTTTGTGTACAAAAACTTAAATTCACCATCAATAAAGTAATGCCGCATTATTTCCACACAGTTTTTAGTAGTGTTTGCTAAGGCTCAGGCTTAGCAGCCACAAACTGTAGAAGTACACTATCAGGCAACCACAACACACTAGCATCATGGTGGTGAGTTTTGCATGGACAAGCATCACTCACAATATCTGAAAATGAACCTAAAGGATTATTCTTCTAAATTTAACCTGTTATGACCTGCATATGTATAGTATTACAAAAAAAGAAAAGCCAAATACTCTGTGGTATGTTCAAAATAATTACAAGCAACGTGAGGATTAGATTCCTAGACTAAAGCGGCATGTAAGAAGGACAAAATTCATTACAAAACAGTTTCTGTAAGTGGTGAATTTATGTGTGTATGTGTCTTCGTTATACCACTCCATGTCTGACACTAAGTGCAAAGCCACAGAGCATCTAACAGGAAAAGAGGAAGGGGTCAGGTGATGAGACTCAATCGGCTTCTGACCAGTCTGTCCATAAAGCAAAGGAAGAATTAATTAAGGTTGGGCAAATCCTGCCAGTGTGAATGAACACACATAAGACACACTGTGAATTCTGGGTGGGGAAATGTTGTTTTAAGCTCCTGGAGCAGTGAGTGTTAGAAATGGTGCAAGTTTGAAAAAGTTTTGCACATTCTCTCTGGCTAATAGACATGCTATTTTTAAACTGGAGCAAATGGTAATGATGTTGTGCTTTGGGAGAACCTTGTCACTGGGAGGATCGACATTTTGAAGCTGCTCAGTGGCCCAGAAGTAGTGATGTGTTGACAGTTTTAGAGAACATGGCTTGTATGGTACAGTAGGTGTTTGGTGAGAGAGACTTGGAAAAAAATTTGACAACACCAAGTTTGATAAAGTCATGGAAGTCCAAACCCCCTAAAGCTATGGGGCTAGGAAAATAAATTGTGCATATTTTGTATCCATTTTGACTTCATTTGATTGTTTAGGATCTCATGAGGAAAGGAAAATCACAAATGAACGTCTTTAATATCTGAGATAAGGCTGATAGTTAAATGAAACATAACAGATAGCTCAATGAAGTCTGCGGACCAATGAAAGCAAAATATCTGAGCACTATCATTCACCTATGATATAAATTCCATTAGGAATTCAATTGGCATTTTTTATAATATTTGTTAATTAGATGGTCTTTTTTTAGGCTGTAAATATTCTGATTACTAATTTGGAACCATAAAAAGTATTTCCCAATATTTTGCATAAAAGCAATGAATCAGTCAGTGAAGATGCATTTGAGCTGGTAAAATAAGTTTTTCCTATCATGACAAGTTTTCAAATTTAAATTAGATTTTGCCCAGATTTTCATTGTGGTCGTTGAAAGTTCAGAATAAGATACTGATTTATGTAAACCCTAGCTCTAAAAATAAAATGGTCTGAATTTTACAGATTCTGTGTTTCGTTTTCTTTCTATCAATCTGTCTATGCATTTCCTCAGTAAGCATGAGACTTCGGTCACTATTCTAACCTCAGTTCAACAGTTTGGAACCCACTGGCTTGTGGTTTTGGGGATGAGTTCAGAGAAAGTACAGTGTACAACATTCAGCACAGTGTATAAGAAGTTACTGTCTGAAAGTGACTTAACAGAATGCACCAGTTCAGCTTTCTCCAAATGTTTCCCAGATTCCTGGATGCAAGTCCTATCCATCCATCCTTTGGGGAAATGCCTGGTGACATCCCACTGAGTGATGTGAAAACTGATCCACTATATGCCTATGATTACATGTCTCATACAGATGTAGCTTGTAGAGTGCAGACAGGCAGATTATGGAAGACAGATGAGGACAGACAAATGTTATATCCATCCAGTTGACATGTTTCATGGAGTTCCAATGCAACTACTCTGTTTCAAGTTATTGTATGTATGTATGTATGTATTATTAGTATTATTTATGCTACTTGGTCAAGAATTATAGTGAAACATAATTTCTTAAAAAAAAATATCTCCCTTGTCTAATTTTAAATTGTAATTTTATAACTAACATTTTTATGTACACACACACACACAAATAATTTATTTGGGTTTTCGTCGTTTTAAAAAATTGTAAAAATAAAATAAAATTTTTAACAAGAAAATTATTTTCCAAAGCCGTTGCTTATCAAACAGCGTCGTAACGCAAACAAACGTGAGTGCAATGACTTCAGAGGTTAATGAGGAAAATGAACCTGGTGGAAGGTGTTTACTGGGAAACTGGGTTGAGGAGGTGAGTTCCACACAGCATGTTTAAATAATCTTGCAGGCTGAGGCTTAGCAAAGTTTTGCTTGTGATCCTGGTACACCTGTAGTTATGAACGCTTATATCTTATCACAACTCACCTTGACAATGACATGTTACACTTTTCTTTCACGTGCTTCAGAGGGCTACAGCATTGCTAGACAGGACCGGGCCTAGATCACGTGTTCATAAGTATGGACACACTGGGATTCTTACCATGGACGTGGCTGCTAAAGTACAGGGACTCAGTACATTTAAAGCTGCTTTTAATTCTCCTAAAAGCCTTGGGGTGCGACAAAAAGGTAGGTTACAATTATACAGTGCTTAATAATAAGGATATTATGAATTCATAAATAAACATTTAAGTAAGTATAAGTGTAAGTAAGTTGTTGTTTTTTAGCATGTGTGTTTGGCAGTGCTATTTTTTAGGATTACTGATAAACTACTGTCATTTGATTTGTATTATTTGTATTTGTTATTTATTTTAATTTTACTTACATTATGTCTGAATTTATTATGTCTGTATAGGTCTTTAAGTTTTTAGTTTTATTTAATTTGAGTTATTTTAATACTTCAACAAACTAAATGGAAATGAAATAATATATATATTGAATTCATAAATGTGTATGTACATATACAGTATATATGTATGTGTGTGTGGTTGTACATACACATATGTAGTTGTTTTTTTTTGGTGTTTTGGCTTAGTGTTATGTTAGAATCATGATTATACTCTTATACCTTTTGTTCTTTAATATTTTGAATTGTTTTTAGCTTTATTTTTTTGGTTTTCATTTAAATGTTAAGTTTTGAAATTTTGTTGTATGCATTTGTCATTTTTATTTAATCTCTTTATTTTTAAAATGTGTACAGGTAGTATTTATAAAGTTTTAGCTTTTAGTTTTGGATCTGTTTTAATACTACAATTGATTGCTTCTGTTGTCCTCATTTGTAAGTCGCTTTGGATAAAAGCGTCTAATAAATGACTAAATAAACAAATAAACATTTGCTGAAAAACGACACAGCATATCGTGTTTTCAGCTGTTTAACAGATGGTTTCATGACTGTCCATTGTGTCCAAAGGATTCTTGACAAAATAATTTATGTCAGCTGAGAGAGTTTACCTCTGTGATGCACGTAAATTAGCAGAACATTGTTCAGTATGTCAGCAAAAAATAAATGTTTTAAAGACATAAAACAGGCTTATAATCCACAAATGTAACATATAGTAAAAATGCAGAACTGGTCTGAAAGGGATAGTGACAGTTCCCTTTCAGTGACGTCTGACGTTTACGTAGAAACTGACGTTAGGTAGTCCCACTTGGGTGTCCCAATCACCTCTTAGTAGTAAAAAACAGGCCATTGAAAATTGGCAAATAAAAGAGCAGTGTCATGCTGAGACTGCATTTGTGGATGGTTTATGCTCTCTGCAAGTGGTCCAGGAGCGCCATCTCTGGCTGAACTTGTGGACAAAGTGTGATTTCTTGACGACCCCATCTCCTAAGCTGGCCTTTTCGGCGACACTGGCATAGCTCTCAGACAGACCGAAAACAGACGGAAGGCCATCAAACTCATCCTGCCCCGGCGTGTGACCACTGCCTCCAGGCCGCCGAGGGCTGGTCCCCAGTCTGCTTGTTGCCAAAAGCGTCCCCCTTGCGGTTTCTGCATCTGCTCTGGCACAGCATCGGCTGCAACTCTGAGCCACCCACAGGAAGGCGATGCAGCCCATGCCCCAGGCAGCCGCTAAGCCCTCCAGGCAGACAGGGAAGCAGTAAGCAACCCGGAGATAGATGGGACTGCTCTTTTCAAGGGGGTGGTGAATACACTGCTCTTTTTTTCAAGGAGGTGGTGAATATACTGGAAGTGATGTCTCCTCACTCCCAGCCTCTACCCCCCCAACGACACAGGCTAAGAGCTTGCGTTTCGGGGGCGCGTTGCTTCCTCAGGCATAAACTGGCCACTCCCTCGTGGGATCCATGGAGCCAGATAAGTGCTATAATGCACTCATCACCCCTTCCTCGGGATGTAACGCTTCCCAGGTTGGGGTCCAGCGCTCCTCCTCGCTGCCCCTCCGTAGGTATGTCTACTGTTCCTTTGACGCCGCTCAAACAGAGCCTGGGGCCTGGCTAGTGCTTCCCTGCCCATTCCGCTGGCTCATTCGGACAATCAGACTCGACTACGTGACCCAGTTCACCAGGCCCCCACCCCAGGTTCAGTGGCACCCTATTTACCTCGGTGGCAAACAATGGTGCCTCTGTCCTGTGTGGAGATTGTGGTCCTTCTGGCAAAGGACACAATAGAGCCTGTCCCTCCAGCTGAGATGAAGGTGGTGAATATACTTCGTCTTTAATCGGATCCTACACAAGCTCTTGTTCAAGATGCTGATGCAGAGGTGCATTCTCACATGCGTTCGGCCACATGATTGGTTTGCAACGATTGACCTAAAGGACACATACTTTCATGTCTCGATGCCAATAACCCCCCCCCCACACCACACCTACACCTACACCTTTGGGCTGTCCCTGTATATTAGTGTCTTTACCAAGGGAAGTGGGCATTCGAACTCTCAACTATCTCAATGAATGGCTTTTTCTAGCTTACTGTCGAGATCTGTTGTACAAACACAGGGACCTTGTGCTCCAACACCTCAGCTTGTGCAGAGCATCTTTTTTTCTCTGTATAGAGTTGGACTTGGTCAACATGATGGCATGTCTCACAAACGAGCATGCCCAGTTCAGGAGGAAAACAGTGGTTCCGCTGAAACAATTTCAGAGGCTCCTGGAGCATATGTCAACCACAGCCGTGGTAATGCCGCTCGGATTGATACATATGAGACTGCTTCAGCACTGGCTATTTCGCCGAGTCCCGAGATGGGCTCAACCGTTGCTTCAGGGCAAAGATGTGCTGGTCTGCTTGGACAACATTGCGACCGTTGCGTAAATCAACCATCAAGGAGGTCTACGCTTCTGTCGCATGTTACAACTCGCCTGCCATTTCCTCCTCTGGAGTCAGGCACGGCTCAAGTCACTGCGCCAATCACATTCCGGGGCAGCTCAGTCATGCGGTAGACATGCTCTCACGCTCCCACAAGGATGGAGACTCCCTCCCCAGGTGGTCCAACTGATTTGGAGTCAATTCAGGGACGCTCAGGTGGACGTGTTTGCTTCCGTCGAATCCTCCCACTGTCTGCTCTTTTACTCCCTGACCGAGGGGACCCTCGGCATGGACACGCTGACACACAGCTCGCCGTGGGGCCTACACGAGTGTGCGTTTTTCCCCATGTGAGCCTTTTTGCACAGACCCTGCGCAAGATCAGGGAGGACAAGGAGCAGATCTTGTTGATTGCTCCTCTCAACAGCCCCTCCCTGACGAATCCCGCTGAGGGATTGTGGCAGGAGGGACGTAACGTCTCAATTCCCTCCTTCAGGAAACTAGGGTTACATACGTAACAGAGACGTTCTGTCAGCTGACCCAGGGATTAAAAATGTATTTTGCATTATTAAAATTCCTTTTTGTTCTTCAGCTTATATAGTAGGTCCTTTCAAATAAAGCCCTCTGTTCTTTCTGCTGCATAAATCTTTTTAATAAACTTCACTGTTGTTTTCATTTTAGGAAGACGAGCTGAACTTTTGGAAAATGATCTCATCAAAATAATAAGGTAGCTAAATAAACAAGCATTTAATGTTTAATGTTTAACAACCTCATCGTGTGTAAAACACGAGTGACATTTTATGATCCTCCCACATTTCTTGTTTCAGTAGAGGAAACAGTGGGAGAGGAGTGATGTAAGAATATTTGTGTCATGGTTAGATTCATAGTTCAAATAAATAATTTACATTTTTATTTATCATGCAACGTTCTACATAATTTTTGAACATAACCTTGACAACAAGTCTCTGACCCCAGACAAGTGGTTGTATATTGTTTATGAATTAAAGAGAGAGGGAGAGAGAGAGCGAGAGAGAGAGGGGGGAAAATATAATTCTGAAATGAGACAGTACCTCATACCCACAGATCTGGTATAGGTGGGAATGGAAAGACAAATACTGTTTTAATTTTTTAATCAACAGAAATTATAATTTTTGAACATAACCTTGACAACAAGTCTCTGACCCCAGACAAGTGGTTGTATATTGTTTATAAATTAAAGAGAGGGAGAGAGAGAGCGAGAGAGAGAGGGGGGAAAATATAATTCTGAAATGAGACAGTACCTCATACCCACAGATCTGGTATAGGTGGGAATGGAAAGACAAATACTGTTTTAATTTTTTAATCAACAGAAATCTTTCATGCTTAATTTTCTAGAGAAACAGTCAATGGATCTAAAGGTGAATGAAGAACTGTTGCATTTTCTACTTTATTTATGAAATTCTTGTTTTTATATAATCGTAAGATATCAAGGCTGAGTTGGCTCTTTCTCTATGTCAGATTGCTGTCACTGGGAATAAATGTTAGACAGACGTGCATACGTATATTTAAATCTGTTTTCTTTCATCCATCTGTTTATTTAGAGAGACTCCTTCTGCTTCACTTAGTCATGAGTCATTACTTCATCATCTCCACACATCATAGTGACTGTGTGTTATGCAATATTAAAAGCCATTTTCGAGCAGATCAGCCTGAACAAGAAGTCAGAAATTTCTTCGAAACTTATTGGGCCTGAAGCAACGATGGCAGTATGCAGTTTGTTTCTAGGCTACACGTGTCAGCTGAATAACTGCCATTGAGATCAACAGATATCACTCTTTAGGTATATTAGAACTCTTTGATTAAATTACAAATACAAACCAACAACGTAGTTTTTTAACATAATGTAATTAGTGCAGGGTGGTTTGATCAAAAATCTGTATCGATTTTTTTTGGGGGGGAGGGGATTTTTATTTTCCCCTGACTGGGTTTATATGAATCAGAAATCATAAAACAGTTGCAGAACCACTGCACTGTAATTGCAATCCTAACAAACATGTAGCATAAGTAGTTTTTAATGTAAATTAGATTGTATAATTTCAAAATTTGAAGCAAAAACAGAATGGCCTGACCTTAACTTTGACAAATTCTGCTACATAAAACATATCTGCATGAAACAAAAACTGCAAACGGGCTGAATTAAAATGCAAATTCACTCTCTGACAGCAGTCGGCGCTTATGGAACAGCAGAAATACAGCTTTTCCTTGGTTAGCGCTCTAAACAAAGCAGTGCTGCGCTTTTAAATACTACATATGCATTATAAGATGAAAAGAAAATACCATCTAAACTTTTCTGAAGACGGTCAGTTCCCCTCAAAGATACATTAAACCCCCACCCCCAATTCAGTATTTAGGATTTTTCAACATTTCGCACATGGTAAAGTGAGTTTGCTCTGCCTGCTCCAGTATTTTCTCCTCTGCGTTCATCTTCAGCGTCCCTGGCTTCTTTTAACAGCTTTACAGTTGGTTTATTTGCCCAGTTAAAAAATTAGTTGTGTGTTATTAATAGTTCTAAAGGCTCTCTAACCATTAGTCAGAAGTGTATGCAGTTAACAGGGATCCTCTCTCAATTCACAACGCTGTCTACACCGCTTAGCCACTTGTATGCCGATTTTTAAATATTCATACTGTTTGCGTAATTAATTCAAACCAGTATATCGCCCAGCACTAAATGCAATCTATTTCACAGTGATCAGATACATGCAGAGAGGAACACAGAGCCTCCAGCCCCAGAGTTGTGCTCTGTGACCAAAGCAGACTACAAGGTGGAGGGCTTTAAGTCTGTCCGTGCACCAATGGCCATGGTCTGTTTCTGTTCACCATAACTATTAAATATAACATTTTTGCTTTGACTGTACATGTGCATGTATTTGCGTGTATTTTTTGGCATTAATCCGCTCGTCTCTTCCAGGATCATGATTACACAACTGAGCAGGCCATCACAGTTTGGAGTGATAACTATCAGAAAATTCAGGTCAGAATCTACTGTGAGGTTTCATTCAATATGTTTATTTATTGCAGTACTGGAGTGGTTTTATGAATAGTGTTTTCTTTTCACAGGGTGTGACAACAGTTAAAACTAAGGATCATCCATTTAAAAGAAATGCCACTTTTAGTACACCAATTTCAACTAGATCAGCTCAATGACACAGTGCTGTGCCCATCAGAAAATGCTTTGTGAGGAATTAAAAAATATCAACATTTGATCATTTCATTATTCCCTGTCTTCATTCATGTCTTCATTTTAGTTGAGTTTATTTTAGTCACTCACTGCATTTCATGATCCCTGCATGACCATTCTGAAAAAAATCCCTGAAATTTATAATTTCTGACTTGATTAATGATTAATAAACCTAATTTAAAATGTATGTATATTCGCAACACATGTAATTTCCAAGTGTTACAACATACTTTATAGTGTGACAACATGCCCTGCTAAGTGTGTGTATATATTTTTCATGGTAAACTTGTGTAATGTTTTCCATGCCAAGTATGACTTCCTGACTTAGCAAATGTTTTAACGAAAAGCAAGTGACTAGTTAATACTACTATAATAAAATAATTTACTTGTTTTTGTGGCCAAATGAGAAAATGGTTATTTGGGTGCAGGTGACTGCCTTTTTCACCCTGAGAGAGGAGAGCTCTAACTATTTGTTGAAAATCAACTGATGCACTGTTTCTTTGGATCAGGATGGCTTACTTTCACACAGCTGTGCTGTCAGTCAGAGCTGTTCTGTTGCTGGATTCCTCTTTCATGCTTTCAGCAGGGATTAACATTGGGTAACTATGGCAACAAGTAATTTTAGACTTCATTAATTCAGTGTTTCCCTTTGTTTTTACAAAAAAAAAATTATCTGAGGAACTCCACAGAAAGCCTGTGAACTGGCTTGATTCCTAAACAATTTAATCTTGTTGCTTCAAGGAAAAATACATTTAAATTATTTTCTCTCTCTGTGTGTGTGTGTGTGTGTGTGTGTGTGCATATTTATGTGGTTTATGAGGACACAAATTTGTATAATAACATGGGTATGACATAGGTATTACAACGAGAAGGGGATTTATGAGGACAGCTTCAGTGTCCCCGTAATTCAAAAGGCTTATAAATAATTCAGAATAAGTTTTTTTGAAAATCTAAAAATGCAGAAAGTTTCCTGTGAGGGGTAGGTTTAGGGGTAGGGTTGGTGTAGGGCAATAGAAAATGCGCTTTGTACAGTATAAAAACCATTACGCCTATGGAGAGTCCCCATAAACCATAAAAACAAACCTGTGTGTGTGTGTGTGCGTGTGCGTTTGTGTGTGTGTCTAGCCAAAATTCAGCTCCTGAACAGTATCAATGTTTTTATACTGTCTTCCTAATTAATTACACAGACTTCACAAAGTCATAATTTGAAACCAACAGAAGGTGATTTTGACTTCTATTTATTAATAATTGCTTTTTTGTAATGAAACAATTATAAACCGAAAGCTGTGACTATATTTCATAAAGCCCTGGTAAAGCATGTTTGTTACTGAGTATATATCGGTGTGCAAAGCTTTGCAGAATGACCACTTGGCAACAGCACTGACTGTGACGGAGCTGCTGGTGGGCGGTAATTAAGAATCATGGGGACGAGAAGCAGCTGTGATCATGAGTTCACACACACACACGCAGAAAGTTTCCTGTGAGGGGTAGGTTTAGGGGTAGGGTTGGTGTAGGGCAATAGAAAATGCGCTTTGTACAGTATAAAAACCATTACGCCTATGGAGAGTCCCCATAAACCATAAAAACAAACCTGTGTGTGTGTGTGTGCGTGTGCGTTTGTGTGTGTGTCTAGCCAAAATTCAGCTCCTGAACAGTATCAATGTTTTTATACTGTCTTCCTAATTAATTACACAGACTTCACAAAGTCATAATTTGAAACCAACAGAAGGTGATTTTGACTTCTATTTATTAATAATTGCTTTTTTGTAATGAAACAATTATAAACCGAAAGCTGTGACTATATTTCATAAAGCCCTGGTAAAGCATGTTTGTTACTGAATATATATCGGTGTGCAAAGCTTTGCAGAATGACCACTTGGCAACAGCACTGACTGTGACGGAGCTGCTGGTGGGCGGTAATTAAGAATCATGGGGACGAGAAGCAGCTGTGATCATGAGTTCATAGTGTCCTCTCTCTCTCTATATATATATACACACACACACACACACACACACACACACACACAGGGGGGGCCAATCCTGCTCCTGGAGGGCCAGTGTCCTGCAGATAGTGACTATATCAGCCATATCAGAGAAACAGCCATAGTGGATGTGAGATCAATGAATACACAGCAACACACACTCTCACACCCTCCAAACACATCGATGCCTTGATGCTGTAATGCACACAATCATATATTCATCAAAACAACCAGACACATAAAGACATTCACATACACACAAGACATTTACACATATACTCAGATTCACCCTCTGCAACCAACAAAAAGGATCAAACAAGGTTTTTTTTAGACTTCATATCATCTTACATTGTTTCTACATTCTTATTGCATTGTCCATTCTTACAGTATTGTTCTTTTCAAAATCTTCAACATATACTGTAGTTCAACTCTATACACAAACTATACTTCATAAGTATGGTTAAAATATGGGGATTTTTATGTTGCTTCAGTCCTGGAGTCCATTGTAGTGGACATGAAAAGAATATATAATAATAAAAAGAGTTGACACAAATTTTGTTTTTTTAGACTCATTTCTATATTGGAGAAGAGCAAATATAAAGTTGATAAAAAAATGTAAAAAAATAAATAGTACTGTGAAAAGTCTGGTCTGAAAGGGTTAAATGGTTTTGAGTACTTTTCAATAGGTTTTATTTTTAGGTTGTGATCAATAAGGAGTATTTAGTGGAGTATTTAGCTTAAGTGTTGCCGTTAATGTAGCTCTGAGAAAGAGTGAGCTATTCAAGTGCATAAGTATGGTTAAAATATGGGGATTTTTATGTTGCTTCAGTCCTGGAGTCCATTGTAGTGGACATGAAAAAAATATATAATAATAAAAAGAGTTGACACAAATTTTGTTTTTTAGACTCATTTCTATATTGGAGAAGAGCAAATATAAAGTTGATAAAAAAATGTAAAAAAATAAATAGTACTGTGAAAAAAAATCAGGTCTGAAAGGGTTAAATGGTTTTGAGTACTTTTCAATAGGTTTTATTTTTAGGTTGTGATCAATAAGGAGTATTTAGTGGAGTATTTAGCTTAAGTGTTGCTGTTAATGTAGCTCTGAGAAAGAGTGAGCTATTCAAGTGTGCAATTTTCTCTTTGTCTCTTGTGCCAATAAGCTGCAAAGCCCTTTGGGAAGGTGTATTGAGTGGGAAAGAGCCCTTCTGGAAGGATTCATTAATATTCACAATTCCTTACTGTTGAGACTATATTTACAAGAGTTTTGCTAATAATGACAACACAAGAACCTGCTTTTAATTCAGTTTATTGAACAAAATATCTTACAATGTCTTGGATATACATATATACAAATATTACATTATGATAAAACTTCACTCTGTCCTCAGTCTTGACAACCACCATTCAATGCACTTGAATGTGTTAAAAAAATGCCAAATACACATCACCAGTTTCCAAAAATCTAAATACAGAAAGCACAAAAAATAAGACTTTCACCCAGAAAAACATACTTAACTGTCAGCACAAGAAATCTTAACTGTAAAAAAAAAAACACAACTATACAATTTTTGCAGTTTTAAAGCAGGTATGAAATATACCTGAATTAACCTCCCTCAAAAGGTATTATAATGTGTTGTTCCATGCAAGAGTGAGAAACCCTTTCAGACACAGAACAAGTATATGAAACAGTGGCTCTGGTCCTGGTGACTTCCTGTCATCAGCAGTGCTCTCAGATAACATAGACATCTGTCTTCTCTCCCAGAAGCCAATATGTTCTCATTTTGCCTTTACCCTAAAAGAGAGGAACAACACCAATCAATAGCATGCATCAATGAGCACTCAAACAGCTCGCTGGAGGAACTAATCAACAAAGCAATATGCTCTTTCTTAATTAAAAAAGACTAAATAATTCTGCAAAGACAGGTCGTGGAAATTTAACCTCTATGGTGATCCAGACATTTTAAGTCTCAGATTGGTATGAAAGGCCAACATCAACACAATAAATCATGTTCAGATTTCTCAGGACTTATGTAGCATTGCATGAAGCAGATATCTGAAAATCTGAAAGTGATGGGAACAGATTATCTATCGTTTTGGTGGAAAAAATATTGCCTAATACCTAAAGGATTTTGTACAGAATTTCTATTGCACGCATAGTGTGGAGCATATCGTCAAGGATTCAAATAGAATTTATTAAAAATCTTCTAAGGGATTGAAACTAAGATACTGCAGTCATTGGATAGTGTTTAATAGTAATCACAATTCTATTTGAGTTTTAAAATCATTAAAGATTGTGCTATAAAATGCTCAAATGCTCTAAATCTAGTGTGTGTGTGTGTGTGTGTGTGTTATGTTGGAAAACAAAAATTACCATTCTGATTATTTAGGAATTCGGTAAAGAAGATTAGAAGAAAGAATTCCTTTAAAGAAAATTAGACCACACTTTATAATAAGTATTCACTAATAAAGTACTTACAATTAATTTGCAAATTATTAGTTTATAGTTAATTCATAGTTTATAGATGCTATACAAACAGTGAGTTCTTCATTCATCATCACTGAAACGAACCAAATTCTTATTGTTTAATTAGCTCATGTGTAAAGAGTTAGATCATGCTTTGTTAACAACTTATTAACCATAGATAGTTCTCACTTTAGATTAGGTCACGGAATATGGGAAAATTAATTAAGTGCTTTAAACCAACCTTTGCTTTTACATACAGTATAACTGTATAATAACTGTATATTCTGTCCTGTAACCCTAAACCTACCCATCACAGAAAACTAGAGAGAGAGAGAGAGAGAGAGTTTTCTGTAAGGGTAGGTTTAGGGGTAGGTGTGTGTGTGTGTGTGTGTGTGTGTGTGTGTGTGTGTGTGTGTGTGTGTCCTTAATGTATTTGTAATCATTTTAAGGGATGGTGAATATGAATGCAATTTATGATCAATGAAGGTTGGTTTAAAGCACTTAATTAATGACATTTTCCCATTTTCCGTGACCTAATCTAAAGTGAGAACTATTTATTCCTTATTACCAATCACAAACAAATATATATTTAAAATAATTTATGAAAAATATTTCTCTCACATTTATACATGGTTTATCATTTCAGAAAGCAAGCACAAGTGAAACTTCATACCTTCATCTCCACGTCTCCTCGCAGCTGGAGTTCGAAATAGCCAAACTCATCCAGCACCTCTTTGGTGGCTGAAGACATATGTATCCTCAGAGCTGTGGAGGAAATGATAATCATTAATAATCAATAGTCAACCTTAAGATGAGAACTCATCATTTACTCGAGCTCAAGGTTTTTTTCTTCTTCTGTTTTTCTTCTGTTAATCAATATTTAAAAAAATATAATTCACATTTGCACATATTTAAACTAAAAGTATTTTAGAGCCATAGATGTCAAACCTAGCATAACATATCTCAACGTGCTAAGTTTGTGCAAGCATAATGAGATTTGAGAAGATATGTGGGAAGATTTTCAATTAATAATATCTTCAATTTCACCACACAAACTATTGTATGATTTCAGAAGACTGTATGGATTACAGTATGATACCCTTATGTCTTGGTCACTGTATGCTGTCGCTGTACAGGAAAATCTCCCTATTCACTAGTACAAAGTCATATGGGTTTGAAAGGAAATGAGGGTCAGCAAAATAATTTAATTTCTGAGTGAACTATCCCTTTAAGAGCCACAGCCAATCAGTATAAGTGCACAGCTGTGAGTGAGATGACACCTTCATAAAATATGTTTCTCCACATATAAGAACAACAACAGACAATCTACACATATGGGTCAATGAGCAATCTGTCCTGCTATAGGAGGAACAACATACTGCACTTAAAGGTGCAATAGGTGATTGTCTTCAGAATTTTTTTTTGTTATGCTGGTTGAAAGTCTCTTCACATCCCGATAGCAATCATTAATTGAAGTGGTCTAAATGTATTTATCTGTATTTATACATTCATTCACGGATTTGCGCTGCGCAGTGTCTTCACACACATCACACACACACGTCTTCACATCCAGTGAGAGGACTGGAATTGAGAACTGCTGATGTAGCCTATTGTAGTAATGTTGTCTCGGGTATTCTGGTACTTCTGTGAGCGTATATGTGTTCAGGGGCATGGCTTTGGATGGCGATTGCAGGGAGGGTGGAACGTTGGCTTTCAGTGCTATCAGGCTATCAAGTTAGCATTTTCCAAGATCTCCTACTGCACCTTTAATCTGAGAGGCTCCATGTGGTACGGGCTCCTAAGTGTGCATTAAGCTGTAACAAACTGCAAACATATTATTACATGCTATAAATCTAACCGGATATTGGATACTGGGTCCTTGTCACTAGTTATTAATTATTAATAAAGCCCACCTCAGGAAGTGGACTGTGAGTCGATACTTGTGGTAAGTCTCATGAACAACAGCTGTTACTTGTGAACTGGTGAAATGCATGTTAAAAGTATACAATGCTACTGAGCAGCTTTGTTTCAAACCCTAGTGAGCTGCCTCGCTGTCTGCTGTCCACATAAGCAGCTACCTTCTAAGGTACATATTTTAAAATGTAATTATTCATGTGATGGCAAAGCTGAATTTTGAGCATTACTCCAGTCTTCAGTCTCACATAATCCTTTAGAATATGCTGATTTGGTGCTCAAGAAACTTTTCTTATTATAATCAATGTTGAAATCAGGTGTGCTGCAGGTGTGTTGCCACGTGTGATTATTTTTTTCAGGATTCTTTGATGAATAGAAGGTTCAACAGCATTTATTTGAATTTTTTGTAACATAATAAATGTCTTTACTGTCACTTTTGATCAATTTAATGCATCCTTGCTGAACAAAAGTATTTTAAGTAAAAAAAAAATAATAATGTAACCAATAGTATCAAAATCACAAAACCAAGATGTAGTTAACTTAGTATCATGCTGCATTGTCATGATGTGGAAAAAAATTCTGCATTCTGAACAATGATCAAAAACATATTTCTGTCACCAACCTTCCCCTGTAGACTCCATGCGGGATGCCGTGTTGACAGTATCTCCGAATAAACAGTACCGGGGCATCTTAAGACCCACTACACCAGCACAGACAGGGCCTGCTCAACACACACACACACACACACACACATGCAGCAGAGAGGGAGATTAAGTCACTATTGGAATCCTGTAACTGCTTATACACAGTCCTAATACCTCCTGACAGGTTGGAAAAAAATCAACTGAACAAAAGCAACAGGCTGCAATCAGATCACATGTACTGAATATGATTCAGTCACCGATGGAGTTGTCGTTCCTTGCCACTGTCGCCTTTGGCTTGCTTAGTTGGGGATGCTTGACTGATTGCACTGACACTATTGGAAGAGAGCTGAACTGGATGATGACATCACTGAATCATCAATGAACGGACTTTAGCTCCAAAAATGACACTTTGTTATTGTCTAATTGCATTATTGACAAACTATTTTCCTGTTTGACACTCTAAAGCTGCTTTGACACAATCAGTATTGTATAAAGCGCTATAGAAATAAAGGTGGTGACTTGATAAGCACCTTACATCTCAGCTGCACTTCTACTATATATAAGAGACGCAAACAGATACTCCAATGGAAACAGAAACAGAAAATATCAATGTTGTAAATAGAGAAAAAGTGTGATTTAGGCCTAATAAAAAGCCTTTTTCTCATATTTAAGAGGGGGGGGGGGCCCTGATAATCTCACGTGAGTGTTAGAGGTTCTTAAACCATGTTTAGATTTGCCAAGATAATAATGTCTACAAATTCAATATGAATGCCAGCAATTCTCATAAAAAAGACCAAACATCGGAGCTATCAGCTTCATTTTAGGGATTTATACCCTTGATAAATGTCAACAACTGACTAAATTTTTAGGCGTTTCAATTTTAAGGTTTCATGTTTTATATATTTTATATTTGATTTTATATTTTTAGGAGAAAAATCAGAGACAAAGTTGACAGCAACCTCTAAACATTTGCCTTTATTATCCACAATAACTTTTTTGCCTTAACCTTGCCCTTTGCCTTAACTTGCCATGGTTTTCTCAACACTAATAAATACTTCAAAGGCCTAAAATGCCTAAAATGAATGAATATTAATAATGGAATCTGTGAAACAGTAACGATACCTGTGTGGATTCCTATTCGCAATCGTAGCTGATCGTTGGGTCTGTGTCTGATTTTGAAGGTTTTAACCTGTTCCAGTAAAGCCAGTGACATGCTGGCTATCTCACGTGCGTGTAGCTTCCCATTCCTCACAGGCAGACCTGAGACCACCATGTATGCATCACCGATTGTCTCCACCTGCCATCAGCAAAAAGTAAAGAAGATTTTTCACAATTTTAAGCCTTCAAATAATCTGATTAATGTTTAAATAATTTCAGAAACACTAATATGCTGATTTCAAAATCACATTCTATGAAATCTATAGATACTGTATAATAACTAATTGTAATACAATTACTTATGAAAAGATACAAAGATTGCACTGCCTATTAAAAGACACTTACCTTATATACATCAAAATTATCAATGATGGCATCAAAGCATGTGTAGAGATCATTCAGCAGTGTCACCACCTGAACAGAGTAACAGGACACTATTAAATTAAGGAAGGTGATCTTAAAGTTCATTTTGTAGCTTACACTGTCCAGGATTTATGATTATAACTAGAGGTCGACCGATAGTGGATTTTACCGATACCGATAGCTAGGTTCGACCACACTGGCCGATACCGATTAATCAACCGATAGTTTTTAAAATTGTAAACCAAAACTAAAACAGCGCTTTACTATTTTTAAAAAAGCAGTAGCAGTACTGAACCATACTTTGTAAATGACTAAACATAAATATATTAATTATTATATTGATCATTAAAGTTATTTCATAGTTTACTAATGTTAAAAAAAGAAACTTTAAAATATAGCCTATTAGTAATAGTAAATGTTGAAATGAACACACTAGGAACAATACTTTTAAAGCTTTCATTAATATTACAAAAGGACTCTTACTGTAAAGTATTACCATTTAATTTCAACAGTCATGCTTAAAGATGGCCATCTTTAAATATCTACACAAGGCCATAGCATTAAAATTACATATGTTATTGATATTGTATGTGTACTCTCACACTTTATTTGCTTCTATTTTAGAACACTGCATGATTATCTAATCAAAATAAAATAAAAATATGCAAGTCACACACTGGACAAAAGCGCAGTGATGCGTTCTCGGAGAAGTCACACACCAGACGCGTCACTTTCAATTCAAGCAGCGGACTAAAACTGTTTATTTAATCACCAAACAGACATAAGTTTGCTTCAAGAATGAACAATGTGGCATAAATGAGTTTGAAGTTCAGTGTTTAAAAAAAACAGAGCAAAGGGAAAGAGAAAGTGCGATCTGTATTACAGCTCTCTATATGAAGCATAAAGACTGTATTAGAGCCACAGAAAGAGCACAATACACAATTTATAGCCTAGGGTGAAGTCATTACGTACATTATCAATGATTTGGGACAAATATAATGTAATTTAATGGAAAACTATGTGAATGGCGCTCTGTTCCGCGGCAGGATTTTCTGTCGGCTGCATTTAAATGCATGTTTGAAGTTTCCCGCTCTGTGCAGCATGCAGTGTCACGTGTCAAAACAAACAACACGTGCTGTTAGTGATTTCCGCCTCTAGAGGCTGCTCTCGTACTGTATAATGGCAGTGGACCCTTCTCAGCCACTCCAGCAATGGACGCAACCCGGAAAACTATCGGCATTGATTTTTGCCGATAACCATTAGTTCCGCCAATCAACAATCGGTGCCGATTAATTGGCAAAACCGATTAATCGGTCGACCTCTAATTATAACGCCATCTTTTTCACATTTTTATAATAATGCACAATGGCGCCGACGCTGATGGCTGCCTCCGTGGCATGCTCTGCAGTTGTTTTTATGTTTTTGTTAGTTTGTCCTGTCTTTAGTTATATCCCTGCAATCAGTTTCACCAGAGACGAATTGCTGGACATTCGGAAGTACACATCACCCGATATTTCACCGGTTTTCACCGTCACTGTCATTCTGTTACACTGTGGAGCTTCTGTCATGAAAACAAATTCCTCGTATGTGTAACATACCTGGCAATAAAAACTCATTCTGATTCTGATTCATTCTTTTTGTATTTGAGGTTTGCTGTCACTTTTGCTGCAGTAGTTCTGTGTTGTTTAGACACAATCATTCTTATTGTTCTTCAGTCCCTATCATTTACTTTCAGTTTTCGCCCACTGTTCTTCTTTGCAGATGAAGTCTTGCCATGCTTTGTTCACATAGTCAAAATTGTAAAGATTGTTCTTAAAAACAAACAAACAATTGGCCTGTTATGGGTACAGATACTCTTTCTATATAGGCTCCCTTGATTTGCCCTTTTTGGATGCTTGGCAAGGCATCCATTTCACAGAGCACTTGTGCTCGTTTTTGTGACATATGAGGACACATTTGTATAATGATATGGGTATGACATAGGTTTTACAAGGAGAAGGTGACTTATGAGGACATTACCCCATGTCCCCATTTTTCAAAACGCTTATAAATCATACAGAGTGAGCATGCTCCTTTAAATTCAGAGTAATTTGAGGAAATACACTTGACAAATTTGCTCTGTTCAGTTCATTCTCTCCGAAATTCATTAGTTTGACTATATTCAGATGAGACTTCCTCTGATTCTAGAGATTTTTTTTCTTTGCAGCTTTTTAGGTGTGATGAGAACCTGACAGAAATAGTTCTACATCTGTGCCCCAGAAAAAAAAAATCAGTTCAAACTAAATGTATAATAAAAGTCTATTGTGTCTGCAGCTCTGCCATGTCTCATAAAGGTTAAGCGAGATATGACTGCTGTGATGTGTTTCTGCTTGAACTCCCAATGGTTCCATCAAATTAAAATACCTTCTCCCCCCATCCCATCCCTGGATGTATGCCCAGAAAGAGGCCTTACAGAGAAACATATTTGCATACATACAGCAGAAAATATGACAAAATTAACCATGGAGGCCAACTTCCTTATGAAGTTGTCATGCTATAAGCTTAACCACTGAAACATTTTTATATGTATTTATCTGAACAGCTGTTGAACTGCATTTTGATCCAAACACCATGATGTGGCTCAGTTTAGTTGTCTGTATTTGGTCTAATTTCTGAGTAACTTTCCAAACTCAGTTGGTCTATGAGTTCAGATGAGAAGTATTTAAAAAATCTGCAACAATGGCCTCAGATGTCTCATAATTTAAAGAAGCACACACCTTTTTCAACTGTAAAGTTTTAGGCCTGAATCTAACCTCTCACACTGATTCCAGAAACCATGTTTTAGGCAAAATAGTATCAAAGTATATTTCAAGATTTATTACATGGGAGATGAAGGGTGACTGTCTTTACATTTGCAAATTCAATTAAAAACTCTTCTTTACACAACATTATGGATGTCTGGCACATAATTTATTATTACATGAGCATCAAGTGAGAACTGTATGACCATCTTGGGGCAAAACTTCAGAAAGTGATCATCATGTCAAAATACATGATGTAGCGTCTGCTTAAAATCATGGATGATCATTGGGGTTTTATGAGACCCCTCTTACCCTTTTGACATTTGCATATAAATGACAGTCCTGGCCCCAGATTCTACATACAGTATATATGGGTGCTAAATTGCCAATGGTTCCCCCCTCTATCAAGGAGATGCTAAACAGTTTCACCACTCTCGTCTCCCCATTGAACTTCAAACACATTCCAAAGAGACGTAAATGACCAATGGGCCTGGCTGACCAGCAAACTACAACATGCTCACATAACACACACCCACACACACACATAAAGATATTTCTTTATTTAGACTATAATTAATCAGTTACAATTGTATCTGGTATATGCATGTGTTGTTTGTATGTTTCCCTATTATATTAGCCTAGTTACAACTCTTTATTTGTATTAGTTAGACTCTCAATGCTTATATTTAGGTATATGAGTGTATCTCTGCTTTAAGATCTTCTAGATGTTTTGTTTTTGGTATCAAAATGATCTGCTCTTTATTCTTCAAACAATGATGTACACTATGTGATCGTGAAATGCATCATACTATTTGTAGCATATTTTGGGTAAAACGGTACCAATCCTCCAGACCAGCAATAAACATGCAAATGGGACATAAACAGAGACAAAGAAAGTTTCTCCCGCTCAAAATTCATGCCTCTGATTGGCCATCCCACCCAAAAGGTGGGTGTGGATAGAAACTTTCAAAAGTCATTAGCTCAGACTAATCTTGGCTCAAAACCTCTTCTTCTTGAGACGGACACTATCCAAGACTACTCAAAACTCTCCTCTTGAGTTTGATTTTCCGGCAGTTTTTATCTTCAAGTAACTTTGTCGATCCGCTGTGGACTTTCCTATCTTCAGAGGAACCAGAGCAAAACCTCCAGCTCACTTCTAAAAGAACTCATCAAGAACCTCCGTTGTCTACCGCATCAGGACTCTTGTTCAGCAATTGAAGCCAATGCAAGTAACCGTTTACAACTATTTAGATGCGTGTTCAAGTTTGAGCCCCTTGTAAGGTGATTTTTGATTCTTTGATTATTCTCATTAGGTTGTGGTTAATTGATGTGAAATACTGCCATTCTTTTGCCCTTCTCTCTCTCTTCCTTACTTTTCTTCATTCAGTATATATGTGTTTTGCTTAGTATTGTTGTATGTTAGCTGTAGTTTCATTTATTAAATCCCTTATATTCACAATTGATTGTCTCTGTGTGCTGCTCACAATTCGGAGTCACTGAAGGTTGATCCCTTGCTACATGCTAAGTTAATGCTAGTACTGTATGAAGGAAAGTTATTCTTTATTTGCCAGGAAAATAATCTTTCTTTGAATTGATAAATGATTATATTGTCTGATCGGTGGATGAACAGATCAAATAATTGTAATCTTGATTCTGCTACAGTTAATTCTAAGATCTAATCTAAATATTTATTATTAATTATAACCAGTTATAATTAATTATAAATATTTCCCTTTTGAGCTAATTTGCTACAATGGGAACGAGAGGAAAGGAATGCCTTTTCTGTGGCTCTGGCCAAAAAAGAAAGCTGGAATCTATATATCTGACTGTCAGTGTTGTGGACTTGTGTTTCCTTGTTTTACCCCTGTCTTAGTTCCTGTTTTCCTTTTTTGGTCATGTTTCCTGTTTCTGTCCTCATTGTATTAATTTGTATCCAGCTGTGTCTGATTAATTATCTCATTTGCCCTTAGCATTTAAACCCTGTGTTTCCCTGAGTCTGTGTCAGCTGTTATATATGTCATTCCTGAGTTCCTGTGTTGGTAAACCTTTGTTTGTTCCGGCTCGGGATAACCTACCATCTGTCTATGGAGCTCCCAGACACCACCAACCTCGACTGGAAGGAGGCGGTCATCCGGAGAGCCTCCGATCCCAATCCGGAACCCCTCCGCCGGCCATTTCACAGTCAAGCCTACCGGCCGTGGCTCTCCCCAGCCCCCGGCCGTGCCGATGTCAAGCCCGCCGGCTGCGGCTCCCACAAGCCCGCCGGCCGTTCAGCACTCAAGCTTGCCAGCCGCTCCGATGTCAAGCCCGCCGGCCGCCCAATTCACCCGTAACCAAGGGAGGAGGATGAGGAGGAAAAGACGGTTCACAGCCCTCATCCCAGCCCCAGAGCTCGCTCCAGTGCGGGCTCCTGTCCCCGAGTTTAGCCCAGAGAGCGTTCCAGTCCCAGAGTTTAGCCCAGTGAGGGCTCCTGTCCCCAAGTTTAGCCCAGAGAAGGCTCCAATCCCCGAGGGTAGCACAGAAGGGGCTCTAGTTCCCATGTCCAGCCCAAGGAGAGCTCCAGTCCCCAAGTCAAGCCCAGGGAGGGCCACTGTTCCCGAGTTAGGCCTACGGAGAGCCTCGAAAGACAATATTCTCCCCAAGGATTTTTTTTGGGGGGGGCGTGCGTAGTATGGGCCCATCCGTAGTGGCCGGGCCGAGTGGCGAGGCCAAGGCCACGGAGGCCGTCCGGCCATGGCGTCCTGAGTTCCCTCTTCCGCTATGTTTCCCCGAACTACCTGCTCCTCCATGGCGCCCTGAACTGCCCGCTCCGCCATGGCTCCCTGGACTGCCTGTCCCGCCATGGCACCATGAACTGCCTGCTCCGCCATGGCTTCCTGGTCTGCCTGCTCTGCCATGGCACCCCGAACTACCTGCTCTGCCATGGCGCCCTGGACTGCCTGATCCGCCATGGCTCCTGGGACTGCCTGTCCCGCCATGGCACCCTGAACTGCCTGCTCCGCCATGGCTTCTTAGTCTGCCTGTTCCGCCATGGCTTCCTGGTCTGCCTGGTCCCACATTGTCGCCCCGGACTGCCTGTCCCACCATGGCCCTCTGAGCTCCCTGATATGCCCTGGAGGCCTCCCGTGTCTCCGTCCTGTACCAGCCTCCAGGGCGCCCACCCCCCCCCTCCCCGGTGGAATTGTTACGCGTCTTCCGGGAGGGGGGAGTAATGTCAGTGTTGTGGACTTGTGTTTCCTTGTTTTACCCCTGTCTTAGTTCCTGTTTTCCTTTTTTTGGTCATGTTTCTGTCCTCATTGTATTCATTTGTATCCAGCTGTGTCTGATTAATTATCTCATTTGCCCCTAGCATTTAAACCCTGTGTTTCCCTGAGTCTGTGTCGGCTGTTATATATGTCATTCCTGAGTTCCTGTGTTGGTAAACCTTTGTTTGTTGGAATAAAATCAAAACCGAAGAATTCTCCTCTTCTCGTTCCTTCCCCAGTGAATCGTGACACTGACATTGTGAAGTTTAGATATGTTGCTTGCCATAGAAATGATGTGCAGTGCTTGCATAATCATAAAATAGTGTAGGATAGTCACTTACTAAATATAGTTGTTCACTTCAACCACAGATAAATAGAGCAGACAAAATATGAAATATGTGCATTAATCATTCATTTCATTGTTTTTGCTGAGTAAACATTCAGTGAAATATGCCAGATCATGGTAGTCTATCTTCCACAATCTAACATTCTATATATACTATATATATATAATATAATTTTATAATATAATAATTTCACTATCAGATTCTTTTAGTCATTGTAAGCATATGTAAACATATTTTTGCCTTTTTGTTTTCATATTTAAATATGTTAGTATATTTTACATTATTATAAAATAATACAGCATAATTACCGGAACAAATATAAATATACAAATAATATAATATAATATAATAATGCACTGTAAAAAAAAATTAGAATTTTTGTGAAATGTATGGTAAAAAAAACGGCATAGAAATAACTAAGAGACAATTATTTCAGTATTTCTGGGAATGTCTATTTGTGGTTTTTCACTGTAAATTATACAATAAATTGTTATTTTTCACTTCCAAAAACCATACATTTAACAGTATTTTACTGTACAACTACAATAAATGTACGGTTGGATCAGTTATTCACCATATAGAGTACGGAAACTCACTGTAACCAATTAACAGGTTTTTACCATAGCATTAAAATCACAATAATATTTTACAGCGTATAATATAATATAATATAATATATTGATTTTTATTAGTTTCCCATTGAAGATACATTGAAAATCAAGGATTCAAAATCTAAATTTATACCTAGAAATAATCTGAAATTTTTAAGATAATTCAAAATGAATGTGCTGACCTGTAATGGTGTACTCTCAGCAGACATTGATGTGAAGCCCACTATGTCACTGAAATAGATGGTGACACTATCAAAGGCTTCTGCCTGTACAGTCTCCCCACGCTTGAGCTGCTCCGCCACTGAACTGTGAGAAGAATTAGGTTATGATGTGAAGCATGAAATTATTTTCCATACACAAGTCCAAACACAATAGCAGACATGTAGCAGCAAACTATCAGTTATTTTAACAATTCATAGTTGAACACAGAAAATAATTTCATTTAATAAATCCTTATCTAAACACTAAAGAAAGGTATAAACAAATTGAAAATTAATTTACAGCATTTCGAAATATGGGAGCTTAGTACAGCAGCTTTTCCTTAAGACCCAAAATCACTTTTGAGATCAATTATGATAATTTAAGAATGAGCTTTAATTAAAAACTGAATGAGCTTAGTTAATTCCTAGCTAGATCCTTAGAGGGTTTAGTACACTATTATTTAGTCAGCTTGTCTGCTTCATCTTAAGCCAATCTTAAAAGTTCTCACCACTTACATAATTATGTGAAAAACAGACTATTCTCAAAAAATAATAAGCCATTTTTAGATGAGATTAAAAAAAATACGTTAGAAGTTACATCACATGCAAGTTATCTAGTAATAAGAGAACTCTTGAAATAATAGCTATCCCTTCCTCAATCTCCAATTAAAATCTTGGAAACTGCATTGGAAATATTACACAACACATATCTTACTGTGGAAGGATTTGGTAAAGAAGATTTTCAGCTTTCCGTTTCTCCTCGAGGTAGGCCTGTGTTCGCTCCTCTACTAGGTTCTCCAGGTTATTGGCATATTGTTCCATTCTGGACAGCAAGTTATTGAGAATACTGGTGCTGCCTTCTCTGTTGAGAAAAAAAATACATTAGACACCTGCTTCTTACATGATGTGCAATTACACAGCTATATATGATTATAATTACAGACAGATTACAGTAGAAGATTACAATTATGTGAAATCACCGGTAACCCATCAATAATTCAACAAGATGAACTGGAGAGATTGCAGCATATTATAAAAAAAGCATGAAAATGGCACTGAAAGTAGGAAACAGGAATATGTACTCAGTTCTGCAGTTAAGAGCTATAATGCGGTGCACTTCATAAGGAATATAGATTGTTGCATTGTTGCATCTGATGAGGCGGTGAAATGCAGCACTTATGATGAAGTGTGGTCGATTCTGGTTGAATCGTGCTGCTGGTGTGTGGTTTGCTGAATCATATTGTTCTATTTAGGGGTCAGAGCTCACTCCTACATACAGACCTGCAGGGCTACATTCATTTAATGAGCCACACTTCTCAATGCTTAAATTTTTTAAGGTTAACTTTTGGCAAATTAAAATGGGCTTCTGTGAGCTTAACGTGCCCTTATTATGCCATTTTTAAGGTAGCTAATATTGTTTTATGAGTCTCCTAAAACAGGTTTACACGCATGCAAGGTCAAAAAACACGTTAGTTTTCTCAAAAAATAGATTTAATTTTACCTAATTCTAAATGATTTGTTAACGACTCGTGCAAAGCAGTTCAAAGAATTAGTCTCTCTAAACCCCTCCTTTCCGTGAGCCCTCACTGCTGTGATTGGTCAGATGGCGTAGTCCTTTGTGATTGGTCCAGAGCCGTAGAGAGATGGCTCTGGATTGGTCTACCGCGTACAGCGTGTGTCGGAAACAAAACGCCCATTGCCATGACGGAATGACAGCCCTGGAGACTTGTCAATACATAGAAAAGATGGTATCGATTGTGCCTTACCAATTCGAGCCGGAGTCTGATGATGAAACGGTTGAACTGGCTGATC
>NW_015505391.1:670707-687025 GCF_001515645.1 Sinocyclocheilus grahami | reverse complement strand
GTTAGTTTTCTCAAAAAATAGATTTAATTTTACCTAATTCTAAATGATTTGTTAACGACTCGTGCAAAGCAGTTCAAAGAATTAGTCTCTCTAAACCCCTCCTTTCCGTGAGCCCTCACTGCTGTGATTGGTCAGATGGCGTAGTCCTTTGTGATTGGTCCAGAGCCGTAGAGAGATGGCTCTGGATTGGTCTACCGCGTACAGCGTGTGTCGGAAACAAAACGCCCATTGCCATGACGGAATGACAGCCCTGGAGACTTGTCAATACATAGAAAAGATGGTATCGATTGTGCCTTACCAATTCGAGCCGGAGTCTGATGATGAAACGGTTGAACTGGCTGATCAACAAGAGACTGATTCGCAAGCACGACTGGAGCAGGACATTTCTCAGTGGTAAGTGTCAAGTGTTAACAAGTTTGTGGTAATTATAAGATGTGATAAAACAAATTTACTCTCACAGCGTAGGATACAGCGTCTTCTCGACATGATGTTAACCACATGGAAATTTTACTGTTTGTGGGCGGGCAAGTTGGCGACGTAGAATGTGGGCAGACATTATGCAAATGAATTACTTCGTGACATAGAGCCGTAACAGAATAAGATTCGAATTCCTGACGACTCGTTTAGGCGATTGCGAGTCGACTTTTTTTTTTTTTTGATAGACAATAACTTTATTTATCGTGCACTGTCGGCTTCACAACTTTGCAGATAGTTTATGTTCACATACAGCTACATGACACACTGCATGAAAGGTAATATTCGAAAAGGCATAATAGGGGCACCTTAAAATATTTAACTATAACATACAATCACAATACTAATAAAACGTTTTACCCAATTTTAAAACTTCACTCTGCGTGCATATATTTTAGAAACACAGTAAACTATTTCAAACAATTGTGTGTACATATTTTAGAAACACAGTAAACTATTTCAAACTAGTTGAATATAAAAACGTTTTTTTTCCCTGTTGCACTCTCATATCCATATGGATAAATGATATTACTACCCCCTGAAGCATGGCTTTGAACATTTCTTACCAAACTAAAATATTTACCAAACCAAATTGTTATTACCCATTTGAATTAAAATAACTATTTTCTCCACTGGCAATACCTGTACCCAGATGAGTACAAGGATGAGCTTTTAATATTACCTTTATTTAATTTATGTTGACCTCTCAGTACCTTTAGTATGCTGAAAGATGCTGCTACTAATATTACTGCATCACCTGCTTAAAGAAAAATCTGCCCAGGCTATTGATTTAAATAAAGGTAAAATAATATTTATATGAGTCTCCTAATATTACATACATATTTTAGCTACAGTGCATAAAGTGTAAGCATCGGTGACAGTTATGTTTTTTTAATGGACTTTTAGTTTCTTTTGACCTGGTTTTCCTGTGTTTTCATCTGTCCCCTTGTTCCCACTTCCATTTGATGCAATGGACACTGATTTTGTTGTGCACTCTGTGAAATGCCACCATGGCAGCACTGGAACGGCATTGAGATTAGATGTAATTTATAGCAGTTCTCCTGCAGATGACTGCACAAGTCTGTCTCCTTACAATGCACTTTAGTAATTTACGATTACTCCAGAGCACTTGATCTACAACGATTCTCAGGTACTGCTTAAGGTACTATGCTTTTGTGAAACAGCCTGCAATTTTAAGTTGGCCTGTACAATCAGTTCTGTGATCTGCTTATAGCTCAAGCCGCTTCTGGGAAATGCTGCCATGGTTTATACTTAGATATCTTTTTTTTTTAAACATTGATCAATCACTAACATGTCTAAATGTGTCAACAAGATGCATTTATATAATGAAGACTGGGCTTTAAGGTCCTCTTTTACATTCCAGGCATTTAGTGATACTTTGTCAATGTCTGTCAAGTGCCCCTTTGGGGAATTAACCATAAAGCTTTCACTCACATCAATAAAGGCTGTTTATCAATGAGCTGTCAGCTCTAGGACAGATGCTGTGTTCTGTTCAAAGATACAATGTTGCTGCTACTTCTTGTAAATATAACAGATCTACAGTAAGTGTGCAGTGCTTACTTGTTCAATTTTGCAATAAAGATCTTGATGTGGCTGAAGTCAGGCCGTTCTGCAGGGTCTTCAGCCCAACAGCCTTCCATTAAGATGGTCAGCTCCTCACAGTGCTGGCTGTTATCTGTGGTAGGCCTGAAGTACGGCTTCTGGCCATTCCGCACCTTCTGGATTATCTCTGTAACAAAACCAAACCAAACACTTTTCAGTGGTGTTCAACAACTCAGTTTAAATGTATTTGATCTTTGGGGCTGTTACCTTTGGGACTGAGATCCATGCCTTCAACATAAAATGGGCCGTTCCTTAGTGCTATCTCCTGTAGTATGATCCCAAAACTGTACACATCACCTTTCTGGGTTCCTTGGGGTGGATGCCTATCATATATCAGCAACTCTGGGGCCGTCCATAGCTTTTCTGAAAAATCCATTAGGTAAGCAGTCACTAAATATGGTCACATTAGGGATTTAATCAGCAAAAGTCAACTGATGTTTCATGCATCAACACAGAAAACCTTCACAGATTCTTACTTGCGTACAGTGCATGTGAGTCTTCATTTTCACAAGATGAACGGAAGCTTGCCAGACCATAATCTGTGATTTTCAAAACGAAGCGGCTATCCACCACACAATTTGATGATTTCAGATTGCCATGGGAGCCAATGTAACTGTTGTGCAGATAATTCATTCCCTGGCAGCACAAGCATTAAACAAAACATTATGTCTTTACGCACAGTTTATGGGGCAGAATGGAGCAGAATACACATTGAATGTTAATCTTAATAATACTTAAAGCTTTAAGAAAATGACTGGGTTGATAGAAGGCAGAGAACATATTTCATAATTACCTTTAAAACAGACATAAAACAGAAATACATATATAAAAATATTATATATATTTAATACTCAGGAGCAACAACTTAAGGCAATTATGTCTGTCAGCCATAAATTCAGGTGGCATTGGCCAACTAAATTCAGACAAGTGCTATTTTTAAATAAAACAATGCTTTTAAAAAAAAATTCCATCTTAAAAGCAAAAGCAATGTTTTGTGCATTTAAATGACAAGTGCATTTAATTTTCCAGCAAACACCAAATGCTTTTATGTGCCTGGGCTCTCTACCTTTGACACTGAACAGAAGATTGGTTTACTTTAATGGAGGGAGAATTTAGAGAGAAATCGTTTTCATACATCTTTTCCAAAAACAATGTCATGCTATCTTTGACGCCAGGCCATTTTCTTTTACTAATGGGACTCCTCTCAGAAAAGCAAATAATCAACCAACAATGCTTTTTGATTCTGTTTCCCATCCGGCTTTTTCAACAATATATTAGACATTTTAAAAGGCACCATATTTACTGGATTTCAAAAGCCATTACAATATGGGAAGAGTTGTTTTTAATTTATGATGTTTTTAATTCCAGAACTGAAAAGACATCACTTAACTAAAGCAAACCAAACAATATATTAAAATGTGTGTGAATGAATAGGGCTCATGTATGTTTGTTCTGTATGCACATTTATAAAGATTTCCGGTAACACTTGAATAAAGGTCCGTTGTTAACAAGTAACTATGCAGGAAGTAATAGGTAGTACTACATTAACACTTAACTTAATACTATTAACTAATAGAGAAGCAAGATTAACTAAGCAGTAAGTAATAGCAAATTTAGGACAAAGCTAGTTTCTTATTAGATATTTGAGAATTATTTAAAAAAAGATATCCTCATTGAGAACTACTTGTGAACTATGACCAATTATTATTCTATGTTTAAGTTTGAACATCCATCCTTTGGTAAGAGTAGTAGTCACAATTTTAAAATGTAGCCGACTTATTTGAGGGATATCAAATTCATAAATGAGTTTCCACAAAGAACCCAATTGTTCACTTTTAAGACGTTACTGTTGTGATTAGTAATTAATTGGTTATTCTTTATTAACTGCTCATAGTTCGCAAGTAGTTCTCAATGAGGATTTTTTTAGTAATTCTCAAATATCTAATAAGGAACTACCTTTGTCCTAAATTTGCTATTACTTACTGCTTAGTTAATCTTGCTTCTCTATTAGTTAATAGTATTAAGTTCTGTGTTAATGTAGTACTACCTATTACTTCCTGCATAGTTACTTGTTAATAACAGACCATTATTCTAAAGTGTTACCAGATTTTCAGTTGTCTCACAAACCTTCACAATGTCATTGATCAGTGAGTATCGAAACATCCAGTCCAGGTTGATGCTCTCATTTTCAAGGATGTCCTGTGAAAGAACAAACTGGAATTCAACACTGCAAAACATCTAAATACACAGAAGTTATTTTCATACAAGCATATTATATTATACAGTAACACTTTATTTTAGGGTCTCTTAACTAGTTGCTTATTAGCATGCATATTACTAGAATATTAGCCATTTATTAGTACAAATTAAGCACATATTAATGCCTTATTCTACATGACCTTATTCTACATCCCTAATCCTACCCAATACCTAAACTTAACAACTACCTTACTAACTATTAATAAGCAGCAAATTAGGAATTTATTGAGGGAAAAGTCGTAGTTAATAGTGAATAAGTGTTCCCTATTCTAAAGTGTTACCTATTATACATATATAAAACAAATAAATTGTGATGGAATTCTGTATAAAACTGTCAAACAAGACTTTAAAACAAATGTAGTATGATCATTACCATAAACAAGGTCATTAATATGGAAACGAAGGAACTGCAATAACATCATAATAGAGACAAATGTACAGTTGCCAACTACTTCCCAGAAATGGGAAAAACAAAATGCATTGTAATATTAGCAATACAAATGTTTTATAAACAATTCACACTGCCTGCAATCAAAAAATAATATGAATAAATAATTAACAATCATTTTACTGGTTAATGATGTTAATGGTTAACAAAAAAGTAATTTTAAGCATAAACTTGAGAGTGTTTACCTGGAGACTTCCCCTGGGGCAATATTCTGTCACAATGCAGATGTTTGGTGGATCGATACAAGCGCCAATAAACCTTGTCAAATGGTTGAACTGCACATCTCTCATCTATTAGTAACAACAAAATGAGTTTTGAATTATAATCTGTAAGATGCTGACAGTTAGTATGACTTTCACTTATTCTGAAAATCTCAATGACCAATAAAATAAAGCTAACAATAAAATAAAATAATACATTTAAAAATCATTAAAAATTGTTTTTCTAGTTTCCCCAACGTTTTTATTTTATTTTTATTTTTTCTTCAGACCATGTCTACAACAGCGTGGCAAAACATTTACATTATGGAGCTACAGTGAGTGGCAAAATCTGTATAAGGTCATATAAACTTTACTTCGCACAACCTCTGACCTCCAAAACACTGAGGGCAAATGTCAGTGAGAGAGTTTCCACTGCCCCATTTTTACCCCCCACCCCCATTTGTCTTTGTCTGGCCCTTTATTTCACTTTGTCCCAACAGCTAATCAGGCTGCCAGGGCCACGGTCTGCAAGGATGATACTTCAGGGACAACTGCTGTTTTACCACACAAGCACCAAGCCATGCAGCCCTCGCATTTCCCATCAAAGCTGGCCACGAAGCTGGTCTTATCAGCTTTCCCTCAGAATAAGAATTCCCTCGTCATAATAAACGTAGGCTTCAAATAAGCCTGTTATGGGAAGCATGGACTCACTGCATGTTTTGGTTTTTTTTAGACTCAGACTCAATCCCGGTGGTCTCAGATAGACAGAGAGAACAGATTTGGCTTATGAACAGAATAGCATACTACAATATCATTCCTACTATTTCGGCTTTGTACAAACTGTGCATAGAGTGTGAATTTTCTGCATGCACAGAATACCCTAGATGTCCAAAAAGTATATAACAGAGCCCTGTTACAGAGTATTGAGAACACTGTATCCCACAATGCAATGTACTCGACTTTGTTTTGACCTTCCATATCCAATGTGACAAAAGAACTGTAGCCAATTTCAACCATGATTTGGTTCGTGATGTTTTGTGGGGGCTGTGTTGCTTATCAGAAAATAGCTTTAAATTGGACAATTACATATTATTTATAATTCTTTTAATATTTATACATTTTTATGTTTTTCTTGGAGGGGTTTTTACATAATATGCATTCTTGCATTTAGAAATAGCACACTGGGTTCTCAAGATGAGTTCTGTATGTTGTTTAACTTGATATGGCATTTTAAAAACACTTGTGGTGGAAGTTGAGGCCAAAGATATCCGTGTGAATGAGTGTAGCAGTGATGCTTTAAAGAGGATGAATTAAAAAACATACATTTAAAGAACAGAATAACTAATTGCTAAAGCCATAAAAAAAATGGTGGGTGGGGGAGGGGCATAAAAATAAATATCACAATTATAGACTAAGTGGCTGTTGGACTAGTTGAAGACTATGACCAATCCCTAGTTACTGCACATTATTCCATTATTCAGATTTAAAAACTTTCACTTTGTTTCTTCAACATCCATTTCATGACAATGTTCTGAAGTCAGTATATCCTTTCCAAAACACCTTGTAAAAACTCAAAATCCAAGGCTGTCAAGTGGGGTCATAAACAATGGTCTAAACACGTACATAATATTCATACCTTCCCAAACACAGACACATTTGGATACAAACACAAATTTAACAAAAAGACATACGCAGAACCTCTCTCATGATTCAAGGTATTCTCTTACATGCTTTAGTTCAAACAGCACTTGTCTGGTCAGCTCGATCCTCTTCTTGTTCACATGTTTGATAGCCACCAGGTTGCCCTGTTGTGAAAGGAAACAAGTGTTAAAGATAATCAGATCTGAAAGATAACAACAGACTGCCATGATGGAAAATTTATATCATTTTTATCTTCTTATAGCCTTATAGCTGGATAAATTAACATCTCAAAAACATTACTGCTCAGAGAAGTGCTCTTTCATAGCTCATGAGACAAAATTAAGTTTTAAGTCATTTAAGTAGTTATGCAATTGATTTATTTTTGCATTTTAGAGACAACATCTGAGGCAAAGTTACTTGAATGAAATGGAGAACTCCTTTAAGGCTCCTGAGCTATAAAATAACCTTGGAGCAATACAAATTTTCCACTGTGTATGTGAACAAAGTAAAATTATCTCTTTGACAGTCTATACTGATACTGAAATAATGGCATGCAAATCAATGAATTTGATCATTTGCTTTGTCATTGTTAGTGGCCACAGTGACAGCAGAAATATTCAGCTGGCTCAGTGGACATCGGATGCCTCAGTGTCCTTTTTAGCTTACACTGTGGGACAAAGAGGTGAGAGTGACTTTTTTGTTTAGTCAATATACATAAATATTTCACATTTTCTCAAGTTTTACTTGGCAATAATGACAGGCTGATTGTGCATTGTGACTTACTTAAGTAATAGTATTTAATATTGTTTAATATATTAACATTAACTAACAATGATAAATATATATTTGTTACAGTATATACTAAGCAAAGGATAATAGGTACAGGAAGGTACATAATAATTGGTACAATAAGGTACAGTCATACCACATATTACACAGCTTTTCACCACATAAATAATTACACCACCGCGCTGTCTCTCATTTCATTCAAATGTAACTGCTATCATCTTGCACATCATTTATTGACTGTATTTATTGTAAAATTAAACCAAAGGACTTCAGTATTAATAGTAGGTCTGTGGTAATATTGTTGAAGTGTTCGTCTTGTTGCCAGAACTGTTTTTCTTTACGTAAGCTTTGCATTTAAAGAGCTAATAAAATATTTCAAATCAATATTTTGTGTCTAATTATTTACTTATGTAGCTGAGTAATAGGTGTGAAAATGTACATTCAGCCGGTTGTTCTCACGGAACAAGCCCTTCAGGGTCAGGGTTTATCCTGCAAAAACAACTGGCTGGATGTACATTATCCCTTACATATTCTAAATAATTATATTATTATATATTTGAGTTTATAATATAATATAATATAATATATAATAAATTATATTATTGGAATAACAAAGGTGTCATAAAGCTTAATTACAAAAAATCTATAAATAATACACCTGCACGCTGCAAAATCATTTTCCTCCAGCTTACGTTATTGCCATTTTAACATTTGTGATCCAATTATCGTGGCATAGCACACCTAGCACTGTGGATTGACTTTAGGAGCTGCAAAGCTGCATTAAACTGTGATCTCAAAGCAACACATTGAGTTGGTAGTGCACCCACTCTCCATTTCTCCAGTGAATACACATGTGTGTGGATGTGCAGCAGAGGGAGGATGTCAGAAGAACTCAGCCGCACCTTAAAATAGCCTGTTTTTGCAAATAGCTGATATTTTCCATGAGCTGTTATCAAGGAGCCATAGCTGGAACCTCTCTGCAAAGGAAATACAGAGAGAATGCAATACTAGGAAGCATTTAAGACAAAGTAGTTTCATTATGCACATCAGAAAAGAAAGCATTTATATAGTGGGGTCCAAAAGTTATTTAGACTTGATACAATATTGTGTATTGCAAATTATATTATCAACATAGCATTTGAAAAATGTGTGAAAAGTTTCATTTTGTTCAAATTTAATTGTTAAATTTAACAATTACCTACTTTTACTGCTCACATGGTCAGTGTCACTGTTTGTCACAAATTTAATTATCTATCTATGGCTATATATGACTATCTAAAAATAGTTAATAATTTTAATAACGTTACTAATTATTTTATGAAAAATGATTTTAATAATCATTTTCGTCATTTTAGAACAAAACTTAATTGAAATTTACTTCCAGGTTTAATTAAAAATTCCAGGACTTTTGGAAGAAGTGGTATTTCTGAAGTCTAATATATTTTAGTTGACTACAAGACACAAGAAAGATATCTGAAGGTGCATTTTAATGCTTCACACCAAATGTTTTTTCCAAAGACTCTGAAAACTGACTGCTTGACTGAGTCAAAGTGGCACTTATTAATATACAGAGTAAAAAAAAGAAATATTTAAGAGTTAGAAATTATTGAAGGATGAGAAGAAAGACATTAAAAGCCTCATTTAAGTAACATCAAGGGAGTAGAATGAATCATACATTCAGTCTAATGATGTGGAACAAACTGGAATGGATTCCAAAATGTGTAATACTGTATACGGTGGCCTGGAAAATGCATTGGCCTTCAAAACGCATGTTCCAAGTATGAGGCCAAAAGAACATGTAAATGTTTTCGTCTGTGCATGTGTGTGTTTACTAGGAAAACAATAAGTCTGCTAATAATCCACAGCAGATCATAATACATAATGTGTTTTAAATAGGAGACCAGGCAGTCCAACTGGAGCTTATTTGAACAATTGTTTAATATGGGTCTGCTACTGTAAACTTGAAGAATGTGTATAAAAAAATATACATTATAAAGATTTTGATAATTTCTGTTAATTTCTGTCGTTTATTCCATTTATCTTATATAAATTCATTGAAAAATTAAAGGGTATTCAACCCATTTTGTTTTGGCTTTCGAATGTAAATAGGAGCAAAACCTGTGAGCTTGTTATGAATTTGTTTATTCTTTATTTTAAAGAGAAAGAGAATTCAGATTAACTTAATCAGGCTACCTTTTGCGACTAACTAACTGACTAAGCCTTCATTGCAATTCCCAAGGAATGCCGTTTTAAATGGACATGGCAAACAGTGCCAGGAATTACAGCCAAGTCCAAAAAGGCATTTTTATGAGATAAATTAAAACCATATGGACATGGGCTGAAACAGGAGGAAACCTCTTTTATTCGACGTTGTTTATACAAAAACAGAAACTCAAAGACATTTCGTCTTTTGAATATTTTAAATGTAATCCTTGTACATTTAAAATGAATTTTATATCTGGTTTAGAGGTGGCCAACTGGAAAACATATCCAAACTGGCAACACTTTATCCAAAATACAAGAATACCAGAGAGCACTTGTACCTGAGAAAGAGTGAGACGGCTGCCTGCGCGTTTGTAGTATTTGTTGGGACTTTCAAACTGCAGTTCCTCCCACCGTATCCTCCAAAGCATCCCAGCTAACTCCTTCTCCAACTTCAGTTTCCTAGAAAAGAGCAGATCGGTTTAAAGCAATGAACGACCAGTGTAAATAGAAAAACATATTTCAGCAACATTAGATGCTGAACTAGATTTGTACATTTTCCACTGTGTTCTGTGGTCACCAAAGTGTTCAGAGTGGTTGCTAAGGCATTGCTAGGTGGCTGCTAGGGTGTTCTTGATGGTTGTTTATACTTAATGGTTGTGTCTCATGCTAAAAGATTCCACTCTTAGGTCTGTATGATATTATGGTCTCAAGATGTGGTTTGAATCCTTCCCTTAATATCTATATGGGATTTGGGTGCGTGTGTGTGTGTGTGTCATTATAAGCTGCTGGATTTGAGATTTTGGATTTTGTTTGTATATCATAAACAGTGCAGGATGAGTGACAGGCAGAATTTGAATGCTTTGAGTTAGGGTTTTGAAAAAGTATAGTAAGAGTGATATGTGCCTTTGCAAGCACCATGAAAATGTTTTCGAAATATCATTTAATTTCGCACAATTAGTTTAAATAACCCTTACACTAAAAGTCCATGTAAGATAAAACTAAGGTGGAAACAATTTTTGCAGCAGACTGAGTTGAAGTTTGATGGGGCGATAAAATGTGAGCCAATCTTAGGGTCACTTATGGCGTGCCCTTTCCAGCATATTATTTTTAAACGCAAGTAAACCAAGCAGTCCAGCCAGCCATGTGGATAAATACATGGGGGAACTTCCAAGTGAATCAACACATCTGGAGGAGCTCTCTGAGGACCTGTTATTTCTCAACAGCTTCTATTCACAGCAAAGATTGCTTTTTTAATTACAAATCAATCTCTGAATGTTTCACGGATGTGGTCTGAGAGTTGCGATAGTAGGATATCAATGAAGAGAATCGTAATTAAGTTTCAGAGCACTCAAAACAAAGTACAAGAAAATAAAGCAACCCCCACACATTCCACTACAATCTGAAAGGTGTAAAACACTTCCAGATGGCAGAGTGTAAGTACTGCAGCGTCTGCATTTCAACAGGATTTTACTCGATTTAAGAGCCACCCTGGTAAGCCCCAAAACAAGCACCTTTATTTTGTTTTTGTAGACCAGATTTTGGAGGCAGAGAGGTGGAAAAAACCTCGGTAGGATCTTTATATGAAAGAGCCAGGTTCAAAAATTGATGCTCAGCTGTTTGCCAAAAGGAAAATCCTTGTTCTAAAATGATAAAATTCAACGAAGCGTCAATTCAGGGAACGTTGTAGATTTATTTGGTTTTACAGCACAGCAATAGAAATATCTTATACTATCCATAATATGGATAGTATATGAGGACCAAGAGCAGTCAAGATCCAAAAGTATGGATGTATGGATGGACAAGTATTATTATGTCATTCCTTACGTTACTCCTTCCTCCCCCTAGATGGAACTATTTTCTATAGGTTTAGTTAAACTACCCCTTCGAAATTGTTAAATTTCATAGCATCAATTACGCAAAGAGCACTAGCCCAGCAGCCATTTCCAGTTCTATGTAGCAGGGAGATCGCGTGCTCTTTGTGTCTGTTTCCAGAAAAGCACGTGTTCCTTGTGTCTGTTACTGAAAGCACGTTAGCGGTTCCACTTGCATTATACGGAGATTCAAAAGATCGCCATTTGATCCCATACCAACTCCTGTAATTTAACGATGTTCGATGTACAGTAAACATTGAAGAAGGAGTTATTGTATTTTGTTTATTTATATTTAAGGATATATTTAACGATCACGCATGCAGATGACAGAATAGTGAAAAAGTATCATCACAACAGGCAAAACACAGCACTTCAAAGAAGAATAGCTATTCAGTTATTCTACCCATCGCAACTGGATCAAGACGGATGTTAAAGAGAAAGCTGAGGGGCAACAACTGACCACATCAAATGTCTCACTCAGTCAACTGCTAGAAAAGGCTAAACTGGAATCTGAACTGTTATAGCTACAACATATAAAGGAGGTTGCAGCAGCAGAGGCTGAGATTCTGAAAGAGGCTAGAGCAGAGATCAAGTCAGGAGAAATGTATATGGCGATTGACGTCACAGCGTTTCCACGTGAGATTACTGAAAAGCGTACAAAGGACTATGTGGACAGTTTTTCTGAATCAAGTTTTCACCCTCCTATTAAAGCAGAGCCCGACTCCCATGATCATGAACAGTTCATGATCCTACCTGCACTGTCCACCATGGCTGCCACTAGCCATGCTCAACGAGGTGGTGTCAGCAAAGCTTCGAGGCTACTTTCCTGGGCTCTCTTTCCAGGACACAGCGCAGGGTGTGGCACCTATTGTCAACAAACTTCCTCCTAACCTCCAAGAGAAGCGGATGTCCCAAGGGTCCCAATACAAGCTTCAGTTCCAGGTACTATTTCCTCCATTCACATTTTTCACAAAAATGTATGTAGGGAAGTCTACATGCGCAATGACCCAAGTTTCACATTCCATTTCTACAACTGCTCCTGTAAAGACTGAAATCTCAGTGAAAAGAGGTGGACCACTGAAAAACTTAATCTCTACTCACAAAAAAGCTCTCTAAATCTCTAAATGCACAGAAGTCTGTGGAGATACTAATACTTTATGGTCCTGTTCAAATATCTCTAAATGCACAGAGGACTGTGGAGATACTAATACTTTATGGTCCTGTTCAAATATCTCTAAATGCACAGAGGTCTGTGGAGATACTAATAGTTTATGGTCCTGTTCAAAAATCTGCCTCATCAGAGATCACCTCAAAGGAGAGCCAGACAAATCACTGAACGTCTGTGCTATTCTTAACAATCAAAGTAATCGTTCACTTGGTAGATCTGAGTTCTTCGTCCTCTTCAATCTCAAGAGCACAGAATTTCCTTACACTCTGTGCATGTGCGTCGCAGAAATGTCTCGGAGGCGAGCTATGGACTTCATCGCACAGCCTCTAGATGACAGTCTTTTAGTCCCACTCCCCACGCTCATTGAGTGCCACTAAATGCCTGAGGACAGGTCAGAGATACCCACTCTTGACGCAGCAAAACACCAACCACAACTCAAACCTATTGCTCATCTCCTAGATAGATGAGATAATAATCTTTAATATATCGTCTCACATAGGAGGAGCAGGGGCGAGTATGATTGGACTTTCAAGATGAATTTTGGACTCCATGCTTCCTCAGATCAGCTCCTCGCATCTGAATCACGAAATGCTGTCAACTTTAATGGCTAAAGTGTGTGCCGTTATCAATGCAAGACCTCTAGTATCCATTTCCTTCTCCTCACTCCACTTCTTACATCGTAAGAAGAATGGCATCTACGCTAATATTAGTCTGTTTCTTTCTTATTCCGAGGTCACTGTAGCCACCAGATCCAGTCCGTATCCAGACCAGATGGTCACTGCAGTCACCCGGATCCAGTCTGTATCCAGCCCAGATGGTGGATCAGCACCTAGAGACGACCTCTACAGCCTTGAATTTCATCGGAGACCAGGACAACTAGATGAACCCCAGAGACAGATCCCCAGTGAAGACCTTGTCTCCTAGACAGCCATTGGGACAAGATAGATAGATAGATAGATAGATAGATAGATAGATAGATAGATAGATAGATAGATAGATAGATAGATAGATAGATAGATAGATAGATAGATAGATAGATCATTTTATTTGTCCTCAGAGAGGAAATTCATTTTCACAGAAGGTGCGTATACAACACAACGACAAGTACCCATTATGTACAAACTACATTCACGAAAAAAAGAAAAAATTACAAGAGTGTAAGACGATGGCTAATTTCCTATGTGTTTAAAGCACGTATTGTTGTAGGAACAAAACTCTTACTAAAGTTACTCCTCCTACACATAGGTAGTCTACACCTTTGGCCAGATGGGAGAGGGATAAAATGATCTGGGTGATCTGGGTCAGATCATGGTACCAGATGAGCCCTCTGCACAATCTAACTTTGCTACAGCATGTATCAACCTGCTGATTCGTCTGGCTGGAGAACTGGCCCCCCGACTGAGCCTGGTTTCTCCCAAGGTTTTTTTCTCCATTCTGTCACCGATGGACAATCTGTATTGTTAAAAGTGCTATATAAATAAAGGTGACTTGACTCCATCAATGATCCTCTGCCAAAAGGTGTGTACCTCAGGACCATTTGAGGGCACTGACCTATATTGGAAACAGTGAAAAAGAGCGCAGTATCTTGCCAGCATATTTTGGGAAAGGTGGAGACGAGAATACCTTGCATCCCTCCAGTCTCATAAGAAATGGCAAGACAACAAACCCAAAATCAAAGAAGGAGACCTGGTTATTTTGAAAGATGATCAGGTGAAAAAGAATGAATGGTCAATGGCTCTGGTCCCCAAAGCTATCTCTGACTCAGATGGCAAAGTCAGAAAACTGGAACTGAAAGTCACTAAGTGTCACACACACTGGGAGCGCAGGAACGAGCGAGGAGACGGATCTGGCAGTTCGGGGTGCCATGGCAGATCAGGGGACTCAGGAGGCCATGGCAAAGCAGCCTCCGAGGCTGTGGCCCCAGCCCCTGCCCCGACCTCTATGGCTAGAGCCCTACTGTCCCCCCAAAAAAAATACTTGGGGATGATTTTGGGCTCCGAGGCCCTCCGTGGGCCATAACTGGGGATCTGGAGCCCTCCCTGGGGTTAACTCGGGAACAGGAGCCCTCCGTGGGCTATACTCGGGAATGGCACTTCTGGCCGGAACTGGGGAAATGGATCCCCTGGAACTGGGAACGGAACTCCTGGCCGAAACTGGGGAACTGGATCCCCTGGAACTGGGAACGGCACTCCTGGCCGTGACTAAGGAACGGGATCCTCTGAAACTGGGAACGGCACTCCTGGCTGAAACTGGGGAACTGGATCCCCTGGAACTGGCAACGGCACTCCTGGCGGACTTGACAACGGCGCGGCCAGCGAGCTTATCTTCGGAGCGGCCGGCGGGTTTGTCTTCTGAGTGGCCAGTGGGCTTAAGTGAGCCGCGGCCGGCGAGCTTGACAACGGCGCGGCCGGCACGCTTGATAGCAGGACGGTTCTCATACTGCGGGGAACGAACAGGGAAAACAAAAGACTATATAAAACGAAAACAAAACACGGGAGAAGGAGCGCCGCAATTACGAGTTATTGTATTTTATTTATATGCATTTTTGTGCTTATTTTTTTGTTAATTTGTGGATGCTTATTTGTCATATTTGGAGCTTGACTGACTATGGTTCCCATTCACTTTCATTGTTTGGAAAAGAGCAGCATAAACATCCTTCCTAAAAATAATTTTTTATTATATATAATTATTTATTTATTTATTTTTATTTAATAACTTTCCCTTTAACATTTTGCTCTCAATACTCTCAGTGACATACAATCACAAGATTTAAGCCTATATTGACATTGTGAGATATAAAGGTTTTGCCTTTTTTACTGTATATAAAATATACAGACTGAAGCACCCTGTGGTTAATATTTGCCTAAAATAATTAATCGCAGTAATTAATAGAACAACTATGTTACATCAAAATATGTTTTCAGGCTAAGGCAATTAATTATGGGGCTATACAAAAGTCGTATTTGGTCATGATTTCCACGTAAAAAACTATCAATGGTTCCTCTTATTTGCACAGCATGGTGCTAAATATTACGTTCTTATTTATATCAATACCCTTGCCAACAGTAATGTCTCGGTTACTTGTGTAACCTGAAGGAGGGAACGGAGACGTTACATCAGTCGTGACTGATGAATTTGGGGATCTCGCCCGAGAGCCCAATCACCTTCGAGTGTAAACTAAACAAGCCAATGACAGTTGGCGTGTGTGTTTCGCCATGCGCACCCCGCCCCGCAGCGCGGGTATAAAAGGAGAGCGCGTGCAAACGCACATCAGTTTTTCGCTGAGGAGCCGAGACTACGTGCCCCCCGGCCGTACAGCGGTGGTACAGAAACTGTGGTGACGGAACGTAACGTCTCCGTTCCCTCCTTCAGGGAACGAGGGTTACACAAGTAACCGAGATGTTCCCTTTCAGTCAGTCACGTTCGACGTCACGTCAGTCGTGACTGACGAATTTGGGATCCGTATGGAAAACGCCACTATTGCTGACCCCCTCCAGTGCCCTGCGGAAGCCGACAAGTCCCCCCACACCAGCCGGGGCGGAAGATAGGACAGCGGCTAGGCAGAGGTGTCCGCCACTGCTGTTCCATACAGTGGGACCTTGGATAACACTGGGAAAGCGTACCCAGTTGGGAATGCTAC